>NC_034606.1:11575525-11587869 GCF_900095145.1 Mus pahari | reverse complement strand
TTTTTTTTTTTTTTTTTTTTTTTGCGGGGGTTGGGTGGGGTGGGGTGAGACAGCATTTTTCTGTATAGCCCTGGCTTTCCTGGAACTCACTCTGTAGACTAGGCTGGTCTTGAACGCAGAAATCTGCCTGCCTCTGCCTCCCCAGTGCTGGGATTAAAGGCATACAACACCATGCCTAGCGACCTTGGGTACTTTTTATTGAACTCATTAGGCAAAGTATTCAGCCCACTCATTTCTCCAGGGAATTTTCACTTGAGTTCTCATGGTTATTGAAAGCTAATTCAAATGTAAGGTATACCTAGAGGCCTTTCTACATTCTGTCCTGTAAGAACAATATCTCATTTTACTAGTGTTCATATCCCATATTTTGTACTGCTTCCTCTCTTGGTAGATTGAAATGACACATGTATCTTAAACCATCTGTAAGTCTTGACTTTTTTTTTTTTTTTTGGACAACTGAATTCAAAACCAAGCCTATTTTGATCCTAGTTTTTCTATGCCTTTGCCTTGTTTGGTTTGGGGTGCTTTGGTTTTCTAGGAATATTGATATTTTTCAGACAGAAAGCACCTACAACAATATGGACTTTGGAGAGACACAGAAAAATTTAAAAAAAAAAAAACTATCATTATTACTGCTTTTCCTACTCTATATTCAAAAAGTACAGATCAATGTGGTATTTTTCTGTTGGCCCAATTATGAGATTTTTCTCATTATCTTATGTAGTGATTAATCTCTTAAGAACAAATTAAAAACAGAGAGCACATGCGATTGTTTAAACAGTTTTTAATGTTAATCACATAGCTCTGTAGAGAAATACATTATTAAAATGCTTTACTAAAAGTATTAAAATAATTAATTATTATTTTGTGAATGATAATTCATGTAATAATAATAATGATAGGTATCTAGAAATAGGGGGTAAATCAAGAATAGAAAAATGATGAAAAAGTATATGCAGAAATTTATATGAAATAATTATACATGAATATTATATTTTAAGTACTTATTGTTGGTTCTCAGGATACTAAATCCCTAATAATTATTTAGTTATAAGGAAGATGATTGATGGTGCCATAATCTGTTGTGTTCTTTATTGCTATTTTTAGAAGTAATTTATTGCAATACCAATCATATGAAATGCCATTAGGCTTCATTTGATCTATGAATTGTATCTTGAGTATTCGGAGCTTCTGGGCTAATATCCCCTTATGAGTGAGTGTATAGCATGTGTGTTCTTTTGTGATTGAGATACCTCACTCAGGATGGTATTTTGTAGTCCTATCGATTTGCCTAAGAATTTCATTAATTCATCATTTTTAATAGCTGAGTAGTACTCCTTTGTGTAAATGTACCTCATTTTCTGTATCCATTCCTCTGTTAAGAGACTTTTGGGTTCTTTCCAGCTTCTAGATATTATAAATAAGGCTGCTATGAACATAGTGGACCATGTTGGAGTATCTTCTGGGTACATACCCAGGAGTGGTATAGCTGGGTCCTCAGGTAGTACTGTGTCCAATTTTCTGAGGAACTGCCAAACTGATTTCCAGAGTGGTTGTACCAGCTTGCAATCCCACTAGCAGTGGAGTAGTGTTCCTCTTTCCACATCCTCACCAGCTTATGCTGTCATCTGAGTTTTTGATCTTAGCCATTCTGACTGGTGTGAGGTGGAATCTCAGAGTTGTTTTGATTTGCATTTCCATGATGACTAAGGATGTTGAACATTTCTTTAGGGGCTTCTCAGCCATTTGGTATTCCTCAGTTGAGAATTCTTTGTTTAGCTTTGTACCCTATTTTTTTAAATAGGGTTATTTGGTTCTCTGTATTCTAACTTCATGAGTTCTTTGTATATATTGGATATTAGCCCTCTATAGGGTGCAGGGTTGGTAAAGATCTTTTCCCACTTTGTTGGTTGCCATTTTTCCCTATTAACAGTGTTCTTTGTCTTACAGGAGCTTTGTAATTTTATGAGGTCCCATTTGTCAATTCTTGATCTTAGAGCCTTAAGTTGTTGGTGTTCTGTTCAAGAAAAATTTTCCCTTGTGCCCATATGTTCGAGGCTCTTCCCTACTTTCTGCTCTATAAGTTTCAGTGTAGCTGGTTTTATGTGGAGGTCCTTGATCCACTTGGACTTGAGATAGGAATGGATCGATTTTCATTCATCTGCATGCTAACTACCAGTTGAACCAGCACCATTTGTTGAAAATGCTCTTTTTTCCACTGGATGGTTTTAGCTCCTTTGTCAAAGATCAAGTGACCATAGGTGTGTGGGTTCATTTCTGGGTCTTCAATTTTATTCCATTGATCTACCTACCTGTCACTGAACCAATACCATGAAGTTTTTATCACTATTGCTCTGTAGCACAGCTTGAGTTCTGGGATACTGTTTCTCCTCCAAAAGTTTTTTTTATTGTTGAGAATAGTTTTTGATATCCTGGGTTTTTTGTTATTCCATATGAATTTGAGAAGAAGGAAGGCCAAAGTATCCTTCTTAGATTCGATCCTTCTCAGAAGGGGGAACAAAATACCCATGGGAGGAGATACAGAGACAAAGTGTGGAGCAGAGACTGCCCCACCTGGGGATCCATTCCATATATAGTCACCAAACTCAGACACTATTGTGGATGCCAACAAGGTCTTGCAGACAGGAGCCTGATATAGCTGTCTCCTGAGAGGCTCTGCCAGTGCCTGACAAATACAGAGGTGGATGCTCTCAGCCAACCATTGGATTGAGTACAAGGTCCCCAATGGAGGAGCTAGAGAAAGGACTGAAGGAGCTGAAGGAGCTTGCAGCTCCATAGGAGGAACAACAATATGAACCAACCAATACCCCCAGAGCTCCCAGGGACTAAAGCACCCACCAAAGAGTACACATGCAAAGACACATGGCTCCAGATGCATATGTAGCAGAGGATGGCCTTGTTGGACATCAATGGAAGAAAGACCCTAGGTCCTAAGATGGCTCAATGCCCCATTGTAGGGGAATGCCAGGACAAAGAAGCAGGATTGGGTAGGTTGGTGAGCAGGGTGATGTGATAGGGGATTTTCCAAGGGGAAACCAAGAAAGGGGATAACATTTGAGATGTAATTAAAGAAAATATCTAATAAAAAAAAAAAGAAAAGAAGTCGGGCATGGTGGCGCATGCCTTTAATCCCAGCACTCGGGAGGCAGGGGCAGGCAGATTTCTTAGTTCGAGGCCAGCATGATCTACAAAGTGAGTTCCAGGACAGCCAGGGCTATACAGAGAAACCCTGTCTCGAAAAAAAAAAAAAAAAAAAAAAAAAAAAGAAAAGAAAAGAAAAGAAAAGAAAAGAAAAGAAAAGAAAAGAAAAGAAAACGAAAGATCAGAAACTTTAAGACAACTTGACGGGATCATTTTATATCTGTTGATTTAAGAATTAACTTTTTAGTTTTTCTAGAAATTCATTTATTAATCTGTGATTAAAATTTATAACAAGCAAAAGGAAAAGAAAAGAAAAAGAAAAAAAGAAATACCACAAGGATAATAAATGTGATGTTTGTTTGGTTGGTTGGTTTTATTTTTGTTTTGTTTTGTTTTTGAGGCAAGGTTTCTCTGTGTAGCCCTGGTTGTCCTGGAACTCACTCTGTAGACCAGGCTGGTCTCGAACTCAGAAATCCACCCTGCCTCTGCCTCCCAAGTGCTGTGATTAAAGGCATGCACCACCACTATCTTGCAATAAATGTGTTTCTACAGTGTGACATTTGCTAAAGGCTAAAAGAGAATTTAAGTTTGTTGCATAGTAAGAAATACATGTCCCCGTAAGCTCATGAATTTGCAATTCCAGCAGCAATGGAAGAATGGTCCTCTTTCTCCACACCCTTGCCAACATGTGTTGTCACCTGAGGTTTTAGCCATTCTGATTGTTGTAAAGTGGAATCTCAGGGTTCTTTTGATTTGTATTTCTCTGATCACTAAGGACTTCGAACATTCCTTTATGTGCTTCTCAGACATTCAAGATTCCTCTGTTGTAAATTCTTGGTTTAGTTCTATACCCCATTTTTTGATTGGGTTGTTTGGTGTTTTGGTGGTTAGCTTCTTCTTTATATGTTTCGGATCTTAACCCTCTATCAGATGTGGGGTTAGTGAAGATTTTTTTGTCTATTCTGTACGTTTCTGACTTGGCTATGTCCTTTACCTTACAGAAACTTTCCAGTTTATAAGGTCCAATTTATCAATTTTTGATCTTAGAACATGAGCCATTGGAGTTCTGTTTAGGAAACTTCCCTCTGTGTCAATGAGTTCAAGGCTCTTTCCCACTTTCTCTTCTATAAGATGGAGTATATCTGTTTTTATGTTGGGGTCCTTGATTCACTTGGACTTAACTTTTGTGCAAGGTGACAAATATGGATCTATTTTCATTTTTCTGCATACATACAGCCAGATAGACCATAACCATTTATTAAAGATGCTTTCTTTTTTTCCTATTATATATTTTTGGCTTCTTTGTCAAAGATCAACTGTGCACAGTGTGTGGTTTTATTTCTGGTCTTCAATAGTATTCCATTGATCAACATGTCTGTCTCTGTACCAGTATCATGCAGATTTTATCATTATTGCACTGTAGTGAAGCTTAAGGTCAGAGATGGCGATTCCCCCAACTATTCTTTTATTTTAAGAATTGTTTTCACTACTCTGCTTTTTTTTCACCTTTCCAGATGGGAGATCCCTCCATTTTTCTGAGACCTTCTTTGGTTTCTTTCTTGAGAGACTTGAAGTTGTCGTCATACAGATCTTTCACTTGAGTTAATTTTATATCCAGCCACTTTGCTGAAGTTGTTTATCAGCTGGAAATTTCTTTGGTAGAATTTTTCAAGTCACTTGTTGTAGCTGTCCAGCAGCCACAGAGAACTGGGTACCTGAAAGGGAGGCTGGAAATGAAAAAGAATGGGTAGATGAGAGAAGGATGAAGCCAAGACAAAGTTTTTTGATCAAGGCTCAAAGCTTAATATTCAGTTCTGTGTTTATATAGGAAAAAAAAATGACAGACCCATCCTTTGTTTCAGCTGGATTGTGTTGCAAGGCAAGCTCAGCAGGCAGTCTGCTCCAAGGAAATTGCAGGTGTGGCAAGTTGGAAGACCTCCACCTAGGTTGGAAGACTCCACCTTAGTTCAGCTTGGCAGTTGAAAAATCAACTGTAGGAAACAATTAAGGTCTATCTAGCTTGCTCAAGGCTGGGAGAAGGGCACAGCTTATGTATACTATCATATCATCTGCAAATAGTGGTACCTTTACTTCTTTGCCAGTGCGTATCCCCTTGATCTCTTTTTGTTGTCATATTGTTCTAGCTAACACTTCAAGTACTATATTGAATAGATATGGGGAGAGTGGGCATCCTTGTCTTGTCCCAATTTTAGTGGGATTGCTTCAAGTATCTCTCCATTTAATTTGATATTGACTATTGTTTTGCAATGAATTGCTTTTTTTCTATTTATTAAGGGCCTTGAATTCCTGATCTCCAATACTTTTAACATGAAGGGGTGTTGTATTTTGTCAAATGCTTTTTCTACATCTAAGGAGATGATCATGTGTTTTTTGTTTTTTTGGTTTTTTTCTTAGAATTTGTTTACATAGTGGATTAAATTAATGGATTTTCACATATTGAACCAACCTTGCATCCCTCAGATGATGCCTACTTGATCGTGGTGAATGATGGTTTGGATGTGTTCTTGGGTTCAGTTTGCAAAAATTTCATTGACTATTTTTGCATCGATATTCATAAGCGAGATTGGTCTGAAGTCCTCTGTTTTGCTTGGGTCCTTGTGTAGTTTAGGTACTGTTGGGTCTGGATTCAATCAAGAAGATAAGAGTGCAGAGATTAAGAACACACTTAGAATCCCTAGAAACCACCACTATGGTTCTTTTTCTCTGTTCTAAGCACTGTATCCAAAGTTTCCATAGCTTCTCAAAATAACACCACTAAACAAAGTCCAGGTATTCAAACACATTGAATACACAACATTTTACATTCAAAGTGTAACAAGTGGGCAGACAGAGAAAAAGATAGGAAGAGAGAGAAGAAAGAGGAAAGAAAGGAGGGAAGAAAGGAAGAAGAGAGGAAGGAAAGGAGTAGAGCAGAAGGAGGGAGGAAAGAAAGGATGGTGAGTGAAGGGGAAGGGGGACATAGAGGATAATGTTTGTTTCTTTAGAAAATCAACTATATATTCATAAAATATTTATTCAGTAGATATGTGTAAGCATGACAAAATTTTTATACAATGATACAAATATGAAACATTCATGATTTTGTAACAAGAAAAAGAAATAAGGATAAAAGCTAATGTAATGAACAATTTAAATGGCTAAAGAATTACATACCAGTAGGAATTTTTAATTCATAAGACTGTGTTAGCCACATATTTCCAATTTGTGCAATATGTATAAACTTCAACTAGATCTTCTGTTATACAAATGTGTTGCTTACATAAAGTGATATTCTCAGAATGAAGTTCCTTTTGGCTTTGAAATATTATTATTTCAAAGCTGAAAGTCTTGAGTATAATGTTATCTAAAAAACACCAGATGGTAGCCATATCATGGTATAATGAAATTTGCAAATGAAAACTGGAGAGGGAAATAATATCCCCACTGGTAGATACACTGAAATAATTGTTTTGCTAAAGAGATAAAAATTAAATCAATCCATATGTTAAAACAAAAATTTACCATGTAAATATTTCACAAAATAATAATCTGTTATATTTATACTAAAAGATTAAGCTTAGGATGCAATTTACAGAAAACCAAACAGAAATACTAAGTAAGCTCATGATGCAATTTACAGAAAATTAAACTGCAGTACTAAGATTAAATGTTACTTTGAAAAATACAGAACATTTAAAGCTATAGTTGGTAACTTTACAGTGCCAAGGTATTTTGGGGTTCTTGTTTTTTGTTTGTTTCTCCCAGATAATCACTTTAAAAAAAAAAATGGTTCATTTGTTTTTGATTCAGGTCTCACTATGTATCCCTGTATGGCCTACCACTCAATATGTAGACCAAACTAGTGTAGAATTCAGAAATCTGTTTGACTTTACTTTCATCTCCTAAGTTCTGGAATTAAAGGTATTTACTATCATGTCCAAAAGATTTGTTTGGTTTTTTACTGCTGAAGATAGAACTAGGGGCTTTAGGTTTGTCAGGTAAGCATCATTGAACCACATCACTAATCCTTGTTCTTTTTAATTCACAATTCTAACACGTGCCATAAAGAACTATTTGAAAACTCTTATCAGGTATGCTGTAATAATTTTTTAACCGAAATGGTGATCTAAAGCCCAAGTCTAACAAGTACATGGGGCAGGAAGTTGACTTGGTTTTATTCTAATACAGGAGGAGTCTGCCTTTTCCCTGTTTTCTGGGGTCTAAACTCCCAGTCTTGAAATTGGGTAGTTTTTAAAACAATCAATGAGAGGAAATGAAAGAAAGGAGGGTGTAAGCTTCTTCAGGCAATCTAGTTCCTGAAGGGGGCAGGTGGGGGAAGACCAAACTTTTACTCATTGGAGAGATGAGAATATTTGCATAAAGGCCAGACTTGATATTCCTTTAATCCCAGCACTTGGGAAGAAAAGGCAAGTAGATCACTATGAGCTAGAGGATAGTCAGGATGCCTCAGTGAGACTCTGCCTCTGAGAGAAAGAGGGAGAGAGAGAGAGAGAGAGAGAAGTTTTACAGGATGGAGGGATTTGTAGACTCTTGCACCTTAGTGGACAAATGACCTTTGATGAAAGAGGGACATGTCTTACAGAATCAAGACTAAATTTATCACTTCCCCATCTCCCTAAAGTTTTATTTCATGACTGAAAGAGGACCTCATTGTGAGTAGAGAGAATGCTAAGTCATATTCAAATCAAAGGAAAAGAGGAATACTCAGAAGAAGTACAGAAATGTCTTGTTTTTCTTTTTTCTCTTTCTTTTCTCTCTAATGCTAAGAAACTCACACCATTCTATAGTTGACAATAAACTGAAGTCTAGCAGAAACCTGAAACTCTAAGGGTGGAAATCATTCTCTCTGATCAGTAGAAAGGAATCCTAAGAGGTGGATATGAATCCTGGTTCTGCCAGTTACTATTTCCTATAAAATGGCCAACCATTTGGGATGACAAGTTTGAAAAGCTCAATAGACTCCTCTGTACAAAATCAAATTCACTATTTAAATAATTGAATAGAAGGGACTCAAAGATTAATTCCCACTGACCTAATTTAAATGAGTTGTAAAATAGAAATTTTGACAGCTTGTCACATAACACAAGTTAATATTATAATTATAGGTCTAAAACTAAGACTTGTAACTTTTAGTTTTTAAAAAATATTCGCATCAAGTCTTTTTACATAAAATTTTATCAAAGTGTTATAAAAGAATATGAGTATTGTTATCAGATGTCTGTCCAACATATTCCTTGAATATATCAGGAGGTGTTTGAAAAAAATCTCTATGAATATGTCCTGCAAAGTTGGTATATAACCGGACAATATATGTTTAATATATGGATCGCAGATATCAACTCCTTTCACCTTTCTTATCAATGGCATCAACTCCTCTCTACAGTATTCTTCATAATAATTTCAATGGAAAGTTCAATGAATGCACACCCTGTCTAGTTTTATGTCAGCTTGACACAAGGGTGAGGCACCTTAAAGGAGGAAGATCAATTGAGAAAATGCTTCCATAAGCTCCCAAAGACTAAACCAAAAACTAACTAGTATACATGGGTGGGTTCATGGTGGCTCCTGATATGTATGTAGCAAAGGATTGCCTTATCTGGCATCAATGGGAGGGGAAGCACTTGGTCCTATGGATGCTTGTTACCTCAGCAAATGGGGATGCCAGAGGAATGAGAGGGATGAGGGATGAGGTGGGTGGGGAAGTGCCCTATTAGAAGCAAAGTGGAGGGGGATGGGATGGGGGACTAGCTGAGGGGAAACAGGAAAGAGGGATAACATTTGACATGTAAATAAAATAATCAATTAAAAAAAAAACAAAAAATGATCCAGCTCTAGGGCATTTTCTTAATTAGTGATTAATGAGGGATAGTCCAGCCCATTGTGAGTGGTACCATCCTAGAATTTGTGGTTCTCGCTTCTATAGGACAGCAGCCTGAGCCATGATGAGCAAGACTGTAAGAAGTACTGCTCCATTGCCTCTGCATCAGCTCCTGCCTTCTGATTCCTGCCTTCTGATTCCTGCCTTGATTTCCTTTGATGATCAACAGGTGTAAGTCAAATAAACCCCTTACTCCCAAACTTGCTCTTTGGTCATGATATTTTATCATATCAATAGAAACCCTAACTAGGACAATGCATATGCTGAAATTACATGGGCACATATACCCTTTCATCATATCATTCCTACCTAAGATAATTCACTTTCTCTCTTTTAATTTTTAATTAAATAGTAGACTTGTAGTGTGAGAATAAATTTAACTTCTTTAACACTCATTTGCCTCATGTTGAAATACATGAACTTACTAAATGTTATTTATTTCATCATAAACAAAATTTGTCTTCAAATTGTGGAGTTTCACCCACTGACGAGTATAAGTTATGTATTTACAATTAGTATCTCTGGTTTCTACACTAAATATACTTGTATTGAAATAGAAGGATGTTATATTTTCCTATGCTGCTCAAGTCCTGTGTGAAACGGTAGACTTCAAAGAAAAGATTCTCATATATAATCAGACCTGTGAAATATATTTTTGTAGTTACAGATCAAATTAAGTTTTGTGGTAACCTTATGATCTACAAACCTCATTCATCTGTAGCCTACTGCTATTGATTTTATGTGCACAGTTGAGCTCTTGTGGGTTTTTTTCCACTGAACTTTAAGGAGTTTCTTATATCCAGGAGTTATATATATCAAGAAGATAAGGTATCTTATGATATAATCTTGACCAATCATGGGGATCACAAACCTCAGTAAGACAAGAGAAGCTGTACAGAGATGACATGCTGCTAAAGGGGGGTTGTTTTGATATTGTTTGTCTTTTGTTTCTTGTTTGTTTTTTTTGTTTTGTTTTTTGTTTTTGTTTTTTTTTTGCTTGTTTGTTTGTTTTTTTAACTTGATACAAGCTGAACTGAGTGAATATCAGTTCAGAAACTGCCTCCATCAGATTGGTCTGTAGGCAAGCTGGTGGGGCATTTTATTGATTGACATGGGAGGACCAAGACAATTGTAGGCAGTGCTATCCCTAGGCAGGTAGACATGACTTGTCTAAGAAAACAAGGTAGGCAAACCAATAAAGGGCAGTCTCCTTTTCACATACTCTGCTTTAGTTCCTACCTTGATTTTTTTTAATCTGACTTCCTTTCATGATGAATTATAACTATGTAACTATAAAATTAAACATAAAACAACAGCAAAACAAACTCTTCCCTCCAAGCTGCATTTGGTCACGCTGTTTATCACAGCAGTATAACAAATTAAAACAAATGCTTGGCACGGCCACTGTTTTTTTAAAAAAATAAACTCAACTCAAAATTGTGTCACTTACTCTTTATTAAGCAATAAACCTTACCCTCTGTTGTCAGACATCTTCACTTTCTCTCCCCTTAAGCTCTGTGCCATCCATCTAGCAACTTGAGCTGGTGATGCCTAGACAAGGCCCAGCATCAAAGGGAGGTAAGTCCATTAGAGAATTACCAAGTGCCATTCAAACATCTGTCCTTTTAATATTGAATATTAGAATATCCAATATCAAAATCATCACCTAACCCTCTAAATAATCATCTAAATTGGACATAACAGAAAATGAAAACTGTTCTGATTTTTGCCTCTTTTGACTCATATACACACTGTCATTTTCATGCATTACATTTTGCTGCCTGCATAGTAAACTACTTAGTAGAGATTGGTTCTTTTAGAGTTGGGTACATGCTTCCTTTTTAACATATTAGAAATCTTGAATACTTTGAGGTATTATAGTTTTAGCCTTTAATTTAATTAAGAGAATTCAAAATCAATATACCCTTACAGGCTGGGAAAATTAAATAATAGTCATAAAATGATGGTCATGCATAATAATGAAGAAACAGAGTCAATTTGGAATATCCAAAAAATATAAGCTTGAGACTGGTAATGACATAAAACTAAGTTGGATAATTAACAGAATCTGATTAAGGAAAAAAGGGGGCTTATCTCAGGGTTTCAGAGTTTCTTATGAAACAAACATGTACTCTATCTTTCATTAGTAAAATCATGGAAATCATATTAACAAGAGTCTTACTGACAATCTTATATTCATAAGACCTAAAATTATATTAAAACAGAAGTCTCCTGTAAAGTATCTATAAATGTAGTGTTTGTGTAATGGTTAAAAAATGCTGAGAGTGAAAAAAAATACTTTAGTAATTGTGCTCCATCCTAATTATCCACTTGATAAGAGTTGGTATCGCTTAGAAGATATACCTTTGGGAATGTATATGAGGGTGGAGTAACTGAAGGTGATGACCTGCATTCAAAGTGGGCATTCAAAAGGCATCCCAAATATAAAGACATTTAGAAAGGGAGTCTTATCTGCCATCATTGTTTCTTCCTGACTCAATCTATTGCTACTAGCATTGCCAGCCTCTATTGAGCTATGACTCCAGTTTTTTCCTTTCTCACATGCAGTGGATACAGCAACTTTCCAGGAATCTTCCAACATCCAATTGAAGCTGTTGAGGTATCCAGCTTTGTTGAGGTATCAGCAACTACTAGGTTCTGCTTCTTTAGCATGTAGTCATTAGAGAATTACGTAAGCTGTATAACACAATTAAAAAATAGAATTTTATAATATATATATGCATTACATTAGTTCTTTCCTCTAGAAAATTCTGTTTAATCCAACTATCCTATCATACAACCATTCATTTACTGTAACTTATATTTTATATCAATACTACTGATAACTGATATTAATTATACCAAAAGAACCAACAACCAGCACAATTAGACATATCCAATGCATAAAATGTCAAAAATCATGAATGAGTAAGCTTAATGAGACCTGTAGAAATGATTATAGGAATAAAAACAATAAACTGTGGTAATGTTTGTTTATAGCTTACTTCTGTGTTTGATGTCTGTCATGTTTAATTTTCACAAATATTTTTTTGAAGTTATGAAAATGTATACTTAATGATACATGTAAAGTTAGACATGGTGGTTTATACCTGTAAACTTATCACTCCGGAGGCCGAGGTAGGAGGCTTGCAAGTGGGATCGCAGCTTACTTTACTTAAGAAGACAGTTGTAAATTAACATGAGCATTATCATGACCATCTCAAATAATTAATAATAATAATTAATAATAGTAATATATGAAGGAGGAGGAGGAGAAGGAGGA
>NC_034606.1:11574093-11575325 GCF_900095145.1 Mus pahari | reverse complement strand
AGAAGAAGAAGAAGAAGAAGAAGAAGAAGAAGAAGAAGAAGAAGAAGAAGAAGAAGAAGAAGAAGAAGAAGAAGAAGAAGAAGAAGAAGAAGAAACAATAAATATCAGGGTTAACACAAGGCTAAGATGAGTAATAAGCAAACCTTATAAAATTAAAAGTGTAAAAGTGTGTGTCTTACATACAAGAGGACCTGTCCAATTCTCAACTTATTCATGTCCCTTCTCCACTTTCTGACTGATGATCCTAAATAAAGTGAAGATAGAATTTATTCTCACAGTAGACATGAGTAGACTCATATTTTCTATGAGTCTATGTATTGTCCAATGATGAGTGCTCAGCCATGAACTATTTCATATATATATATGAAAAAGAGACGATTGAATTTAGTTAGTATACCCACCTTTTAAGTCTCTGAAGTTTCATATGTGACTATAATAGTCATGAGTACTCTATCAAGCATTACCCAGTTTTCCCAGTTTTGCTTTAATGGATGAGATCAACTTATTTGGAGATATTTCATTATATACTTGGTATAATCTGAAATTTTTCATAGTTAGAATCTGTAATTATACTCCCTTAACCAAATCTCTTTCACAGTTTACAACCTTCTTCTGCACCAGTAAAAACTGCGATCATTCAGTACATATGAGTTTCCACCTAGCCCGTACACTAGGTTTACTGCATAGTCTGGGGTCTTAATAGGAAGACTTTAGACACTCTAGTTCTTTGAAATAAGATGTTATACTATTTTTAATGGCCACTCATCGATGGGCATGGTGTTACATGCTTGTAATTTCAGCCCTTAAGAAGATGAGACAGGAAAGATATGAAATGGAGGTCAGACTGAAATGTGTAGTGAAACTTTCTCTCACAAAACAAAAATCCTAAAACAACTGTTAAATTATAAAGTTTAATAATAAAAAATGTGCAGAATTCTTAGAATCATTAAATGTACAAGTCTTATCAACAAACCACTTGTTGATTATAATTATGCTCTTCTATTTCTGTAATTCACTTATTCTGCTGTCTTAAAATTATTTGTAGTTCCTCTCATATATTTTCTATGAGTCTCTGTATTGTCCAATGAAGAGTGCTCAACCATGAAGTATGATATACATACAAACAACAAAAATAGACTCAACAGATTATATAGACACACACACACACACACACACACACACACACACACATATATATATATATATATATATATATATATATATATATATAT
>NC_034606.1:11570850-11574076 GCF_900095145.1 Mus pahari | reverse complement strand
ATATATATATATATATATATATATATATATATATATATATGAAAAAGAGACTATCAACTTTAGGGGGCATGAAAGAGTTGGAGAAAGTGATATAATTATATTTCAATTAAAAGAATATTTTCTGAAAATTGTCTCATGCTTTTCTTTATTCCTAATATTTCTACTTGTGAATTTTAACTTATCACTGTATTTTTATGTAGTAAGTTTGGCTTAATGCTACTTGTGTTCTAATGTTAATTTGGGTCATCAAAATTCTTTGCATGGGAGAGTACTCATATCCATATGTAAGACACTGAAAGGCCCTGCTCTCAGTTGGTTCTTATGGGTAAATAAAGATGCTGGCAACCAATGGCTAGGCAAGGCAGACAGAGGCAGGACTTTTAGCATTCTCCAGTTTGGGACCTGGAGAAGGAGAAGCGAGAAGGTATCTACAATGCTGGGAGAGTGTGGAGAAAAGAGATGCCTGAGAAGAGTGTGCAGGGCAGAGAGGCATGGCCACCACATGTAGAAGCTAGGAGAATGCAGCCAAATCATGGCCCAGTTGGGCAGTCCTCTGAGCCCAGGGCAGCCAAGATAGGAAAACTTGGAATTAACCGGTGGAGATGGCGGATAAGGACAGAGAGTCAGGAGTTTGAAAGTAGGTCTGTAGCAATGGGAGAGGGGGACTTGGGGTAGCCACTAGGAAGTTTCAGATGCCAGGAACCCAAGAGGATCCCAGGACCCTTATAGGAGGACTTTAGCTGAAATATCCAACATATGGGAGAGAGAACCTGTAGAGACTATATCCAACTCATAGGCATGGCTCCCAGTTGAGGCATGGGGCCACCCAACCCACCTCAAAAATATTAATCCAGAATTCCTCCTGTCAAAAAGAAATGCAGGGACAAGGAGTGGAGCAGAAACTGAAGGAAAGGGAATCTACAGACTGCCCCACCTAGAGATTCATCCCATCTGCTGATGCCAAACCCAGACACTATTGCTGATACCTAGTAGTGCTTACTGATAGGAGCCCTGTATAGCTGTCGCCTGAGCAGCTTTGCAAAATCTGGACCAATGTAGATGCAGATGTGCCACGCCCACTCCAGTAGTCACCCGCATTACAGGTGTGGAAACCTGGAAGCAGTCCAGAGGCACAAAGAGTTTCAAAAGAAGCTCAGCCTCCTGGAGCTTTGGCATCCCAATAACCCATATACTCAAACCCTATCATCACATTAGTATGGTATATGCTCTCTTTCAGTATTATAGTGCCTTTAAAGATTGAATTTTTAATCATAGGTAAGTTTCCACCAGTGTTCCAACTTCCTAGAAAATCCTTCAAGCCAAAGAGCTTGCAATTCAGCAGGATTCAGTGAGGCTACCTACTCATTGACATTAAAATTTACTTCTAGTAAAGACCAGTGAAACTAATTAGGCATTACATAGAACAGAGCCAGAACAGCTCAGAGCTAGTCTGCAGAAGTGTTTACTGAGGACAGGGAATACACATTGGCCTGGCAAAAAGGTGGGTTTTAAATCCCCCTAAAACAGGTTTTTCTGCTAGGCCCAAAGGAACAGCATAACCAAGGATTTACTGGGAACACCTAGTTGTGGGGGTTAACAATGAACACCTGGTTTCCTCTTCAATCTGCCTGGTCCCCCCTGATCTTTTGATGTGTACAATCCTTTGTCTTGTGTCACTGTAAATCTTGCGGATGTATCCTGACTGGCTTCCCTTGTTTGTTCTGTATTAAAAGTTTGATGCTCAATTTGAACATTACACTCAGATTCTATATGCTCTCTCGTGTCAGTCTGTTTGTCAATCCGCCGAATCCATGCCCACCTGCCACCAGAGACCTGTTCCACACAGGAGACCCCTAAAAGGAGGTAGTCTGTGGCACAGATGTACACAGCCAAACATTGGACTGAGCTCGGGGACCCCAATGGAGAAGTTAGGGCAAGAACTGTAGGAGCTGACAGGGTTTGCAACCTCAAAGGATGACTAACAATATCAGGAAACCAGAACCCCCCAAACTCCCAGGGACTAAGCTACCAACCAAAGAGTACACAAGGGGTACCCATGGCTCCAGCTGGATATGTGGCAGAAGATTGCCTTATCTGTATCGCTGTGAGGGGAGCCCCAGGAGAGGCGAACTGTAGGCTGCTAAGGCAGAAGTGTGTGGGCATGTTGGGGAACACCCTCACAGAGACACAGAGGAGGGAGGGGGATGGGGGGCTTATGGAGGGGAAACTGGGAAGGGAAATAACATTTGAAATGCAAATAAATAAAATAACCAATTAAAAATATAAAGAAAAAAAGAACCAATTGAAAAAAAAAAAAGACTATGCCTAGCCAAGCCACTTGGTTCCTCCCTATGCCTGGCAGACTCGGAACTAGGATAGAAGTTCATGCTAGCTTGGAATTCTTTGCTTTTACATACTATTTAAGTCCAAGATATCGTAAGTTGGCAAATCATGGACCCTTACAATATTAGTCACAAAAACTGGTCATTTGACCATTAGTAAATTTCTGTTTAATTTAATGTAATATCCTGTAGATGTTGCCTTTTTATTTCCCAAATTTTTTATTAGATATTTTCTTCATTTACATTTCAAATGCTACCCCGAAAGTCCCCTATACCCTCCCCCCACCCTGCTCTGCTACCCACCCACTCCCACTTCTTGGTCCTGGTGTTCCCCTGTACTGGGGCATATAAAGTTTGCAAGACCAAGGGGCCTCTGTTCCCAATGATGGCCAACTAGGCCATCTTCTGCTACATATGCAGCTAGAGACACAAGCTCAGGGGGTACTGGTTAGTTCATATTGTTGTTGCACCTATAGGGTTGCAGACCCCATCAGCTCCTTGGATACTTTCTCTAGCTCCTCCCTTGGAGGCCTCATGTTCCATCCAATAGTTGGCTGTGAGCATCCACTTCTGTGTTTGCCAGGCACTGGCATAGCCTCATAAGAGACAGCTATATCAGGGTACTTTCAGCAAAATCTCGCTGGTGTATGCAATAGTGTCTGCATTTGGTGGCTGATTATGGGATGGATCCCTGGGTGGGGTAATCTCTGGATGGTTGATCCTTTCATCTTAGCTCCAAACTTTGTCTCTGTAACTCCTTCCATGGGTATTTTATTCCCTGTTCTAAGGAGGAATGAAGTATCCACACGTTGGTCTTCNTTCTTCTTGATTGTCTTGTGTTTTGCAAATTGTATCTTGGGTATTCTAAGTTTCTGGGCTAATAT
>NC_034606.1:11555745-11570700 GCF_900095145.1 Mus pahari | reverse complement strand
ATTGAGGGACATCTGGGTTCTTTCCAGCTTCTGGCTATTATAAATAAGGCTGCTATGAACATAGTGGAGCATGTGTCCTTATTACCAGTTGGAACATTTTCTGGGTATATGTCCAGGAGAGGAATTGCTGGATCTTCCAATAGTATTATGTCCAATTTTCTGAGGAACTGCCAGACTGATTCCCATAGTGCTTATAGAAGCTTGCAATCCCACCAACAATGGAGGAGTGTTCCTCTTTCTCTACATCCCTGCCAGCATCTGCTGTCACCCTAAATTTTTGATCTTAGCCATTCTGACTGGTGTGAGGTGGAATCTCAGGGTTGTTTTAATTTGCATTTCCCTGATGATTGAGGATGTTGAACAGTTTTTCAAGTGCTTCTCAGCCATTTGATATTCCTCAGTTGAGAACTCTTTGTTTAGTTTTGTACCCCATTTTTAATGGGGTTATTTGAATTTTTGGAGTCCAGCTTCTTGAGTTCCTTTTATATATTGGATATTAGTCCCCTATCAGATTTAGGATTGGTAAAAATCATTTCCCAATCTGTTGGTGGCCTATTTTGTCTTACTGACAGTATCTTTTGCCTTACAGAAGCTTTGCAATTTTATGAGGTCCCATTTGTTGATTCTTGATCTTACAGCACAAGCCATTGCTGTTCTGTTCAGGAATTCCCCCCCCCCTTTTTTTTTAAATCTCTGACAGATTTTCAGATTTATCCATTTCTCTTTGAGTTTTAGTGTGAATTGATGTTTCTGGGTAAGGATGAATGTTCATTAGGTATTGCCTGTAACTAACTTCTTTCTTTCTTTCTTTCTTTCTTTCTTTCTTTCTTTCTTTCTTTCTTTCTTTCTTTCTTTCTTTCTTTCTTCCTTTCTTTCTTTCTTCCTTTATTTCTTTCTTCCTTTATTTCTTTTTTTCCTTTCTATTACTTTATTTCTCTTTCTTTCTTTCTTTCTTTCTTTCTTTCATTCTTTCTTTCTTTCCTCCCCCCTCTTTCATTCTTTATTTATTTATTTTCATACTCCAGGATTTATTCCCCTTACGGTCCACCCTCCAACTGTTCCATATTCCAAATCTCCTCCCCAACCACTGTCTCCATGAGAATGTCCCCACCCCTCCACCCCTTACCCCACCAGACCTCTAAACTCCCTGGGACCTCTAGACTCTTGAGGGTTAGGTGCATCTTCTCTGACCCAGCAGTTCTCTGTTGCATATGTGTTGGGCATGTCATATCAGCTGATGTATGCTGCCTGGTTGGTGGTCTAGTGTCTGAGAGATCTCAGGGTCCAGGTTAATTGAGACTGCTGGTTCTCCTACAAGATCTCCTCCTCCTCAGCTTCTTCCAGCTTTTCCCTAATTCAACCACAGGTGTCCCCAGTTTCTGTCCATTGGTTGGGTGCAAATATCTGCATCTACCTCTTTCAGCTGCTTGTTGGGTCTTTCAGAAGACAGTCGTGATAGGTCCCTTTTTGTGAGTGCTCATAGCCTCAGTAATAGTGTCAGGCCTTGGGGCCTCTGCTTGAGCTGGATCCTCAGAAATTATTTTAGCATTTTGCTTATTTTTTTATTCATGAAGACTAAATGTGTTGGCTACTGTTTGCATTGTTGTGAGTAGATGGCTTTATTTGTCTCACAATTTGAAGGAACACAGGCCTTCCCAGCATGGTAGGCAAGACAAGAGGAATATGCGTACTTATTCATCTTGCATCTGCAGTCAGGATACAGAAGATATGAAATCTGATACCAGCTTCCTCACTGTCTGCTATTCCATCCCATCACAGATGCCACCCACAGAATGAGCTTTTCCTTTTCAGTTTAACTGTTCTATAAACATCTTCATAATACATCCAAATATATATTTTCATGGTGTTTCTAAATTCTGTTAAGGTGACAGTCATGCTCGCCATTTTAAAGCTATATTTTATAATTTCTAGTAAATTATTTGTAGGTTTTTATCATTTATGGATAAGAAAAATCTGAAATTAGTTGGTATGTATTTCTTTAGAATAAAACAAACATTTTAATATCTAGTCCTCAATCCAATTACTGCATTCCCATCTTTCATTCATATTCTTTTGTTCCATTCACTATTAGACATTTATATTGAGAGGAATAAGACAGGCTGACTCCCTGACAGGCTTCAAACTGACAGTTCAGGAGACTAGGCATACATCTCTGTCTCTAAAAATTGGACACGTCCAGACAAGCCAATTACTGGAAAAATCCCAGGCCTCAGGCAGTGTGATGGTTTGTATTAGCTCGGCCCTGAGAGTGGCACTATTAGAAGCTGTGGCCTTGTTGGAGAAGATGTGTCCCTGTGAGTGTGGGCTTTAAAACTGCATCCTAGCTGCTTGAAAGCTAGTATTCTGGTAGCAGCCTTCAGATGAAGATGTGGAACTCTCAGCTTCTCCTGCATCGTGCCTACCTGGATGTTGCCATGCTCCCACCTTGATGATGATGGACTGAACCTCTAGACCTGTCAGTTAACCCCAATTAAATGTTGTCTCTATAAGAGTTGACTTGGTCATGGTGTCTATTCACAACAGTAAAATCCTCTCTAAGGCAGCCAATCAGAGACTGTCCAAGCACCAATAACTGCCCCACCATCTGGCCTGAGGCAAGGGAAATGGGTCAATAACAATTTCCAGGCTTCTCCATCAACAGTTTCCAGCAGCCCATCCCCACAACCCAGTCCCCAACAATGGTTCTGGGATGTTCGTAGATATAGAGCCTACCAATTAAAATCCTGGAAATCCCCTAATGTGATTTAAATTCGGTGCCTCCATCTTGGTAGATAATAGATCCCAACATCCTAAACTACAAAATAGAATGCTCTTTGCTTTTATATACTATTTAAGCCTGGGGCATCATTCATTGGTAAATCATGGACCTTTGAGATATTAGTCACAAAAACTGTTCATCTGGCAATTAGTAAATTCTGTTTAATTTAATATAGTCTCCTGTAGATGTTATCTTTTTTATTTTTGAAAAATTTTCAGATTTATCCATTTCTTTTTGAGATTTAGTGTGGCTTAATGATGTTTCTGGGTAAGGATGAATGTTCATTAGATGTTCCCTGTAATTTTAAAAACATGTTCCCGCCTTTCCCTGGGATAATGGCTTTCACTCGAGACTTAGCTCAGAGATCAGCTATTATCAGTTATAGAGTAGGTATTAACTACAGTTTTCACAATATACAATAATATATGAAAATTATTCCTCTTATCTAGATGGGGGTTCATTAATTATTTTGCCAACATGTGTTTATTCCTACACCTACCCTAACCCCTGATAGTCACCATTCTGCTCTCTATGTGATTAAGTTTGGTAGATCCATATATAATTGTAGTTATTAAAATTTGTCTTTCTTATGCTAGCCTATTTCATTTGATTCTATGCCTTCTTATTCAACCAGGTTTTTCTAAATATTAGAATGTATTATGGTTCTCTAGAGAAAGGAAGCCAATATAATGTTTAGTTATGAATAGGAATTTATTAGATGGACTGATTATTCAGATTATAGTATTCAAGCAGGATAGTTAAGAAACTAATAGATAAAAACTGGAACAATAACTATACATTTTGTTGCTAGCCTCTATCGGTCACATAGTTTGGAAATGTGTTCTCTTCTTCAAATTGTCATTACAGTGTAGCTGTTTTCTTTTCTGTGCAGATGCTTTTTAGCCTGATACATCCCATCTGTCTATTTTTGGTTTTGTTGGTTAAAAACAGTCATTGGCCAAATAATTCCTGGAACTCTGTTCCTACAGATTTTATTTTTGTGTTGTTAGTTTCCAGTCTTATATTTAAGTTTTTCTCATATTTTAGTCACCCTTATATGAGATGTAAAATAAAGGGCCCACTTTGTATCATCTGTGATACTAACGAAGTCATTTTTTCTTTGTTCTTCATTCTGTGTTTTAGCAGTTTGGTGAACATCTACTTTTTTAAGAATGAAGGGGAGAAAACACTTAACACTTCTCAAGTTCTTTGGGTGTGATTACTCAACCAAAATTCAACAGGGTTATCAAAATCTCTCCTTTTTGTCTTTGTTGATATTGATTTTAATTTATTCATTAAAGTTATTACTTCATTGTAAATGTTATTTCAAAAAATTTAGACTGGATCAGTTTCTCAGGTTTTTCTTTTGGTGATAAATTCTTTCCTTAAAGATAAGAATGTTCATTACATAAAAATTATATTCCTTCAATCTATCTAATTATTTAAACATGTCAATCCATACCATGAAAACTTTCTGATCAACATTTTCCTGGTAGCATTTTTTTTATTCTCAAGCTTTTTAAAAATACATTTCTTGATTTCATGCTTTTTTGGCTGATGTAAAGGTATGAAAATTTTGCATTTATACCTCTAGAATTCAATTCAACATCTTCACAAAATGACATTTAAAGCAAAGTTTCACACTACAGTACACATAAAATTGCTAAAATGCTATGTTGGATGTTTTAAGGAAAAAAGAAATCCTAGTGTGTGCCAGACAGGGTTAAGAGTGTCTTGAAGGGTACCTAAAAAGTTCTTTCTTTGCTGGGAGAAGATGCTTTTAACTTGGGTTTGGAGATGCCCTGTGGGTGGTAGCTAAAAGAAAACTAAAGTTTAGGGTATCCATATCATTTTACATGTACCTCCTCTGTCTTGAAATTGAGGGTCAGATTCCTGCTAAACCCTGCTTGTAATCATGTCAATCGTTCAAGGAATGCCTGTCTAAAAACACATACACAGTTGATTAGTTTCAGATTTACTACTCTACCTCATCTCTGTAGAGGAATTTTAATCTAGCAACGTGGCTACTCTGGCAAGGGATCACATCCAAATATATTCTAGGTCTGTGTGATCTGGCTGCAATGACACACCTTTAATCTCAAACAATGAAGGTAAGGTTAGTGTGTAGAAAGAAGTAGCCATGTTTGAAAGTGACATCTAATTTAGTGATGAATTGGAGAAAGATTTGACAGAATGAGTCAAAGATGGGATAGGCCCAACTTTCACAAGAACAGACAGGAAAGAGGCTACGTAAGAGCAGCACAGAGTCAACACAATGTGTGCAATAGAGTTGAGTTAAATTCATTTCAGTTCAGCTGAGGTAGTTGAATTGAGTTCAGTTAGTGAATACTGTGGAGTTGCAGCAGAGACAGTTGAAGCCAGAGAATAAGAAGGAGGCAAACAATTAGAACAAAATGCCAGATTCAGGCTGAGGCTAAGAAGAACAATTCAGTCAGAAGCTGAGAGAAGCCAGAGTGTATCTGTCAGCTTGGAGAGGAGTTTGAGCCAGAACAGATGCACTGGACCAACCAGCCAGAGTTCAGAAAGTTCTAGAAAGGATGAGCTTATTCAAGAATAAGCCTTGAAGACTACAATTACATCTGATGAATAAAAATTACTTTTGCACATCTGTCTTCCAAAGCAAAAGTACAAAGTTAAGACTCACTGAGTGATTTTAGTATTATCTTTTGCAAAAGGTTTAAAAGACAGTAACTAGAGACCCTAAGGAGAGTTCTCATCATGAAAGATCCTTGAACATGAAATTATATTCTATTCTAGAAATAGTTGAACCTTACATATGGATTACCTTATGAAGTAATCAGTCTCCTAAGTGGAAACAATTACCTCATAATAGAATTTGAAGCTGATTGTCCCCTCAAGCCGCAATGCTTGTGGTAACCACCTCATAGAATCAAAATGGAAATAATGATCATCTAGACAACAGTTTGGTCAAGACTACCTAATTGCACATACTTCCTACTGTTTGTGTCCCATTTTCTTCTTTATGTAAATCCAATTTTAAGTCAATACTCAAAGCTATCTGAGTCACTTAATCCTATATGACTATATTGAAAATTCTTTTCAATATAACTTTATTTTTGTTTGGAAATAATAGCTGGATCTAATTGTTTTGAATCCGTTGGAACTCTGGTCCAGTGCTCTAGTTATACTTGGAAAAAACTTATCTTTTGTTTTGTTTGTTTGTTTTTTAATAAGCATCTGTAACAAATAACTTTAATACCCTAAGATACTGTAAAATGTATGGTAAGTATAAGTTGTGTTGTCAATATTATAACTGGCCAGATGAAATAAAATGGGAAGGAGAAAAATTTTTTAGCATAGGTACACTCTCATACTCTTCCTGACTGAAATGAGATGAGCCACTTATCCTACCTGCTCCCATCATCATTATGCTGGCTGTGATTACATAGGAAAAAGAGTAAGCACCATAGTTTTAATTTTATTAAATATAGCTAAAAATTATTAAACTGGATCCCTCAGATGATCTTCACACAAATATAAACCTGGCTAGCAAAGCATATATGAGTAACTATAGACTCTTATGATATAGAAACTTTACCTTAACAAACAAACTGTGACTTCTGAAAATGTTTTTAAAGCCATTTGTTTCACAGAACCCCAAAATAGTGAATTTATATTTGTTTCTTAGACTTTGATATTTTACCTGGAATCAGTTATTGCCAATTGTCTATATGTATCACCAATTTTGTAACTGGACACAACAATCATTTCAGTGGTCTTTCTCTCCTCTCTCCTCCGCCATCTATAAACTTTGAAATTTTGCTCCACTTTTTAAAAACAAAGTACTTATGGGAGTCTGCCTTTGTTGTATAAATTTCACCATATATGTGTTTTGTTTTTTTGTTTTGAAGTCAATGTCTATAGTACAATGTGCGAGTCATCCACACTTTACTGCAAATAGAGCAACATACAGATTGACAGCTGTTATTCACTCAGGAAACCATCCTTCATGTATTTAAAAGGCTGAGATGGATATATTTTCATATATTTAAGGGTTTTGCTATGCCTTGGATATTTTTATATTATGGAGAGTAAGGATTACAGAGAGTATATTTTCCCATGAAAATAATGAAAACTTTATAATGTATAAAATGATATAATAATATATAAAAATAATAAAATAAATAAAGTATTGAAAAATGATGTTTCCAGTTATTTTATTAGACAATAATTCATTTTCAGTATTTTTAGTAAACTAATCCTGTTAAGTAGAGGATATCACAATTACTTAGTTATCTCTGTCCATAATCTCAAATTCTTGGGGAATTTTGTTCAGTTGTTATTGATGTTGTTGCTTCTCTGTCTTGTGTCTGTCTATGGAACAAACTTCATGTTGAATTACATGATTCAGGAGTGATTCTTCTTTTGAAAGGAAGAAACAGTTTTCTTTAATAACTCTTTGCCCTGCTATAAGAAATGTCTTTCTAGACAGACTTACTCAGCTTGTTTCTTACTGCTCTGGGATCAGCACTGTGACGAGATCAGTTTTATCTCACCATCTCATTTTAGAGCTGTCTTCACCATTTGTGAATGGTGATTTTAAATATAATTTTATTGTCCATGGTGGACTGGGGATTTTAATTTCTTTTTTTTTTTATTGTCCAATTATCAGAAGAAAGAAGGCTCATGTTGCCCTTGGTGGTAGATGCTTTTACAGACTTAATTTGCAAAGATACCTATATCAGCTTTTGGGGAGACATTTATTAGAGTCCTAATTTCATCTCTTTTGGTGGGTCTGAGAGTTTTAATTCCTCCATTGTGTGAGTGTCAAGTTCCTTGATAGAGAAAGCATATTTCTTTCTACCTCTCCAAATATTGTAAGCTGTCACAAGGCTGTATCTCTGTATTATGACGCTGGATTTTAACACCAAATTGTTGCTTAATGCCTGCTAATTTTATCCATTCTTAACATTATAAAATATAATGTGGTAAGAGGGTACCTTGTGAAGGCTCATGCCAAGGTATGCCCCAGAAAATTATGCCATACAACAGACCTGGGGTAAAAGATGTTTACTGGGGGAAGGGAGAGAAGTATGGACCTGAGAATGGATAGTGGCAGAGAGATGATCATGTAGATAGGCAGACAGACAAGAGCAGAGCTAAGAGGCAGAGAGAGAAGGCAGTGGCAGGAAGGATCTTTTATATGTAGCACACACCTATTACAACTGATGGTGCCAAGTCATGTCATATGCAATTACTAGGTCCATGAGAGCAGACTATTCGAATGCTGTATATAATCACCTATATCATGTATATGTCAGATAGGTTTTGAATTACATATTTTTGCAGTGGAAAGCGTCTGTATATTAACCTGGTTCAAAAGTTTATTTTTAGACATGAATAATATTTGAAAAAATTAAAGTTTTTCATTTCAACTAGCTTAGTCCATAGCTACCTCTGTGCCTTATCTTTTTTTATGAGTTGATTATACCTGTTTTTCCTCTCTCTTCTTCTTCTTCTATGACTACAATAATAATAATAAACTTCTTCTCAGGCAGAGCATAGTACAGAATGTAGTAAAAATCTAGCCAGATTGTAGTGGAGTACAGTTTGCTTCACAAACATGAACCTCTCCTCATATCACTTTATAAGAGTAAACATGCTCTCCTGTGTAGTCATATGACATGTTTTCCAATGAATAATATATAATATAGATAAAAGGTTTAGACTGTACCCCAGACAGAGTAAAGAAGAGAGTACTGTGAAAGAATTAGTCACCACAACTGCCAACAGGAAGTTTACAGATGTTTTCTAGCTTTCAAAAGCTGTGTCAGCATGTCAGCATAGTATAAACAATTCTTGTGGGTTGGGGCAAGGAAGAAGAAGGAGGAGGATACGTTTAATATTTCTACAGTTAAACTCTGCAAATGTAATCAAAGTGGCAGCAACCAAAACCGGTAAAGCTGTACAATATCCAATACAATAATGAAAACTAAAAAGGAAAAAAAAAAACTAGATAGAGGGTTATACCATAATGCTAGAACTTTCTGGGAAAAAAATCATTCACAGTTGAAAAATCAATATATGATGCATGCAAAGATCTAGGGGTAAATTACTATAACAATATTACATATAAATACTAAAATATAGAAGTATGTCTTAACATGGAATGATTTGAATTACAGTATTCCATATGATTTATTACATAATTTAGACTTCAAAAAATGACATATATAAACTTAAAATATCTGATCTTAGTCAAATTAGAATTTTTAAACAAAACTTTCTACCTATCACTGTGATTTACAACACTTCAATATTCAAAAAATTTTCTGAAAAATAGCAATAGTAATTTTATACATGTAGATTTTGTGTTTCATTAATATAACATCTGTCAATATTCAAAAGGTCTGAACAACTGAGTGAACACCTTTCTCACAAATGAACAATATTTTGGCTGTAAAAATGGTATTTAAAATGTAGTTGAGACCCAAAACTTAATATGGTTTAGTTTCATGTTGCTGCTTTATTTATTTCATGTAAACTTTATTACCCTGTTACTAGTAAAATTTTTAGACCAATATCAAAGAAACAAATATTTTTAAACTTTTATCTTCATAACTTTGGACAGATTTTATTCAAATATTTTAGCCCAACAATAAATTTCAAAGATTGACTATATCAGACATCACAATTCAACTGTCATCTATTTCATCAGACAGTAGAGAATTACTAAATTGTCAGCTAATTATTCTTGGTGTTTTGCTTTGTAAAATGCTGTTTTAACTTAATATCCATTACATTAGTTCATTTACAACTGTTTTGCCTTTGTCTTTAAATAAATTAGTGACAATATTTTAAATTTATATAATAATTTTCAATATAGCAAGTATCATTAGATGTAATCCACATGTACAAAAGGGTTTTGAAAAACCTTAATAATGTTTAAAACCATAAAGATTTCATGACTCAAAATATCTAAACATTTATGTTCTAAAAGAGTGTCAGACCCTGATATAGCTGTCTCCTGTGAGGCTATGCCAGTGCCTGGCAAATACAGAAGTGGATGCTCACAGTCATCTATTGGATGGAACACAGGGTCCCCAGTGAAGGAGCTAGAGAAAGTACCCAAGGAGCTAAAGGGGTCTGCAACCCTATAGTAGGAACAACAGTATGAACTAACCAGTACACCCAGAGCTAGTGTCTCTAGTTGCATATGTAGTAGAGGATGGCCTTGTTGGCCATCAATGGGAGGAGAGGCCCTTGGTCTTTTGAAGATTCTAAACCCTGGTATAGGGGAATGCCAGGGCCAGGAAGTGGGAGTGGTTTGGTTGGGGGGAGGTGGGAGGGTATAAGGGATTTACAGAGAGGAAATTAGGAAAGGGGACAGTATTTGAAATGTAAATGAAGAAAACATCTAATAAAAAATCAAAATAAATTACTGACTGACTAAATAAATAAATAAATGGCTCTCTGAGCCCTATTTTACTACGAAAAGTAAATAAAAGAGAAATAAACATTGTTATATTGTTTAACTTGCAACAAGAACTCTTCTTAGCTCAAAAATCAAAGACATTTTCATTTCTAGAAAAAAGTAATGTGGGCCACTTGTCTTTAATCCAAGTATAAAAACTACTGGTAAATGTGAATTCTGTGAAGTAACAGGAATTATCATGCAAATACTGGCAGGAAAAATTCAGATAGTAACAAAATAAAGAACATTAAAAAGTAGGGGTTGTTTTGAAATTAGAAGTAAATGGTATCTATAAAGGTATTATTCTAATTGGTAACATCTATATATGAAAACATACATGTATTGGAATTATCAAAAGTGAGGTAGAGACAGACAGTTAAGAGCATATTAAAAAGCAAAACAAACTCATTCACTGTGTTACTTGAAAGTAAGGAAGCAACACAAATACTAACTAAAAGGAAAATGATATTGCCTGAAATAGTACATGAGGATGGAGAAGGGATAGGAAGAACAAGACAGCATTAGATAATCACAGATGGTTCATATTAATTAATTCTTCAATAAGAACAGAAGAGAGAATTACAAGGAGTGAAGAGGTCACAAAAGTGATAGACTAAAGACATCTCACAAATGCATGAACGCAAAGTAATCATTGATTTAAAACAATACATCGTCTCCAAACATGAAAAAAAAAAAAAAAAAAAAACCTACTCAAAAGTAAGATTGACTAAATAAAGCAAAGAAAGATTAGAATCTTATGAAACTAAACTGGCAGAGTAAAGCCCAAATGTGTTTACTAGAACACTTAACAAAAGCAGAAATATACATGCACCTCACTACTTTTGGGGAGAGAGGGACATTTCAGGCTCTATATCCCCTACTTTTGAAGTCTCAGCGAGTCACCCTAATGGACTACCTGGAGTCTACCCTCAACCCGGGGCTCTGGCATGTCCTAGAGATGTACCTCCACCACAGCCCTGCCAATTTCTGTTCACGCTCTTAGCTTGTTGTCTCTCCCCAGTTCTTCCCAACACCTGATCCCCCACACAACCCATTTCTCCCCCCTATCCCCTTTCCCAAACAGTTCCCTCCATTCATCCATCTTCAGTATCTATTTTATTTCCCTTTCTGAGAAAGATTCAACCATTCTCCCTACATTGTCAATCCTTGTTACTTGCCTTCTTTGGGTCTGTGGAGTGCAGCATGGGTATATTGTATTTATGGATAATATCCACTTATCAGTGTATACATACCATGCATATCCTTTTGAGTCTATGTTACCCCACGCAGGGTAATCTTTTCTAGTTCCATCCACTTGCCTACAAATTTCATGATGTCCTTGTTTTTAATTGTTTTCATTGTGTAAATGAGCCACATTTTCTTTATCCATTCTTCCGTAGAGGGACATCTGGATTGTTTCCAGTTTCTGGCTTTTAACAATTTATTAAGGCATAGTTTTTGATTTTCCAAAACTGCACATGTTTAATGTATACATTTGATAATTTTGAATATATATGTATACAGGACATTACATTCAAAATATTAAAAATACATCCATAATGTACAAAACTTCCCTGGTGTCTGTATGTGCATTAAAAACACTTAGAATGATGGTATGAAATCAACAAAAAATTAAGAGCATGTACAAGTAACATTGAAGACTGACTAAAGAATTTGGCTCTGGGACTACAGCCAAAAGAATGGGATCTACTTCTACGTGGAGGCAACCCACTGTCTCCTCCCTTAAGAGTTCATCCCACTGGTCTAGCAAATCACCTGGCCAACAGACCAATGTTCTGGAAGTCAGGTTACCTTAAGAAAAGATAGAAACGTTAAGAATAATTAATCCTTTAAGGAGATAATGTACTTTTCATTCCCAGATTCCCTGTTTCTTCTTGAAGTGCCTATGAGCCTCTCTGAAGCTCTCTCAATTCTGCCTACCTTTCTGAATCTTAACTTGCCCAGACATAACTTCCTCCTTTTCTTCTTTACTCCTTTTTATCTTTCAGATTCTGGTCACAGGCTAAGTTGACTTTGTCTAGTAATGTAGCCTTTTTCATTCTTTCTCTACTGCTGCCCTCTTGACCATGTGGCTCCATGCCTACCATGTGGCTGACCTCTTTTCTTAACTTGGCTCAAATGGCATGGTCTTTCTTTTTCCCCTTTTTCTCCCTCCACTCAGCAACTGCCAAGATTTACAACCTGCTTGCTGTGGGGCTAAAAAAAAAAAAAAACTCAATAAAAATTTCAAATATTCTCAATAGTGAGACTGAGCACCCAAAGAGGGGATGCAGTATCAGGCTCCATGCTGTACTGTATGCAGAGCTTTAGAACATCTTCACCCTGCACAACTGGAATCCTAGGACAATTTTTAGGGAAAATACAAAGGTTAAATTTTTTGCTTTAAAAACTAAAATCTAAAACTTCCCTGTTATTCCAGACTACCTCCCAGTCTTTGAACTTACCCGAAATGTCCATGCCCTCTTGCTCTGGCTGGCCTTTCCCTTTGTATTTATGACTCAGGTGAGTATAGAGGCTTAGCAGCAGCCCCAACTCTCCCTTGAAGCTGGCGATGGCTTTCAATAGAAATTGGTTTAAATACAACCATGATCTTCTATTACATTGGTTAACTAAATCAGACATATTCTAGTCAGTCTGCATGCCTCCACTCCCTCTAAAAAAGCAAATGCCTTAAGAACAGGATAATGAGGGGTATATTGGAGCAGGTCAATTATTGAACAAATGAGCTGGAGACCAATGGGCATACCATTCATTCTATTGCATCACTTTTGAAATTCAATCTCCTTATCTATAGCAGTATTTGTAAGTATAACTGATTGCTTCCTTTTTAAATTTAGATTCATTTATATCAGATTAGATTGCCTCTAGGCATTTAATTAAAATTCTACACCCCTGGATAATTGCTTCTAGATTCTTAAATGTTTATAAATAGATATGCCGACGCTGGGATCTTTCTTCAAAACTGTGAATGTTACTGAATTAATGTGCTCCATTGGAGCATTTTATAGACATATAAAACTTAAATTACTTTTTATGTTTCTTTGGCTCTCTAATTCCAATTCTTCTTTCTTAGTCAGCAATCCCAATGTATTTTGTTTGTTCATATAAATTTTGTGATAGTAGACTTCTTCATGTACATTTGAGAGGAAAGAAAATACTTAAAATGTTAACAAAATATACAAGACACTGTTATCAGAAACTATATCTTCCAGTGTCTATAAAATGTTAACATTGCTGCAGTATTTACTCCACTGCCTTTAAATACAAGATTATTTCTTGAAAAGGACTATTTATAATTAATTTTATATGTATCTACTAGTGTCTATATGTGGGACAGAACCGAGGACGTGGAGTGAGAGGTGATGGAGTCACATGACAAATTCTAAGAATCAGACTCCAGAGACCAGCATCAGGGTGCAGATCTAAGTTTATTGCATAGCACATAAATAGATATGCAATATCTATTTATCAATAAATATATATAGTGTTTGAGCCGATTCCAAGCCCCTAAATCTTCAGTCAATCATATCTCGCCACTCCAATGAAAGCTCAGCCTGATAAAGTTACTCAGAAGGGAACCAGCACCTGCTAGGACTTCTGGGAAGAAAAGGAAGCAGCCAGTGTCCTGGCCTCAGTTCCTTTTTATTATCAGTGTTTATGGAGGCAGCTTAGGTCAGGACTCTTTGAGAAGTGGTGGCGCTTGCTCTCCAACTTTCCATCCTACTTATTCCTTCACAAGGTTAACTTCGTCATACCCCACATCTATAAAAACATTTATGCTATTGCATTACTTACTTGGAAATTTCTCAGCATAATTCTGAATTTTCAATAGAATATATATATATATATATATATATATGTGTGTGTGTGTGTGTGTGTGTGTGTGTGTGTGTGTGTGTATTATATAATTTCTTGAAAGTTTCAGTAACTATTTGATCTTTGCCTAGTGTCAATTGCATCCTTTAGTCAGCACATGGTATTCTAAACTCTTATACTTTAAGTGACCTACATAGTTCAAATATCAACTTAGCATAAGTAAGAGAATTTAATGATTCAGTGTGACAAAATTAATCTTACAGGTTGACGAAAATGTGAAAGCCATTGTGTCTCAAAATGCTAGAAGATTTTTTTCATGTTTAATTTCAGTTTTTAAGAAGACAGTATTTGGAAAAAGATAACTTCTTGTAAGTCACATGACATTTATACCAAGTTTTATTTTTCTATTGAGATACATCTTGCCTAGAGAGCTTTAATTTTAAAAAACTGGAAGAATCTAAAATGTTATTATATCATATTCAGTTTAGGGAATTAGCTTCTCAGATGCTATGAGTGCTGTGAGAAGAGCTCTCTGGGCCTAACCAAAGTTCAATTCTCACAGATCTTCTGACAGGATGATTATAGCAGATATTTTCCCTGCTTCATAAAGGTCTCCATGACACCTGCAAACACTGTGGGCATATCCCAAGGTGAAAAGGAACTCAGTACAGTTTTGAATGAGAAAAAGCCAAGGTAGTATCATATTACAAACCAATTCCTTCTCCCAAAGGAGAAACCAATTACACAGAAACCCTGATGTTGGTATAACCTACATTGTTATCTGTATGTCTAACTACAAGGTGAATGGGTATCAGGAAACAAAGACTGAGGTCTATAATTCCAAAAAGAATGTTAGAAATGATCAGGGCTCATGGCTGACTAG
>NC_034606.1:11544415-11555694 GCF_900095145.1 Mus pahari | reverse complement strand
CTCTCTCTCTCTCTCTCTCTCTCTCTCTCTCTCTTTCTCTCCCTGTCTGTCTGTCTCTCTCTCTGTCACACACACACACATATACCACACACACACACACACACACACACACACACACACATACCCCACACACACACTACACACACACCCACATACAAGTATGTAAACTTTGGTTCACATCCTAATTCTATCTACAATAACTTATATCCAAAACTACTGTGTGACAAAGTAAAACTTTCTAAAGCAGATAAAATCAGCTTGGTCACATTCACGATTAATGATTTTATAACAGGTTTCAGAGGTCTTTAGTTCAGCTCAAAAAAACCATAAGTTGCCTTTCATACAGATTCCTTGTATTCACATAGCAAACAATACAGTGTCTTTCAAATAACAGGAATCTTGATTGATTCCCTTTAGATACAATATAATTTGCTATAACCTACTTCTCCAACTCTTTTAAATTGCTTTATAGATCTCCACACCATCATATTTTTCTTTGAAAAGTCTTTATTAAACAGATTTTCTTTTAAATAAGTACTTAGCCCATATTTTCCCCAAATCTGTTGTGTGAACGTCATTTGTCATGAATGACTTTAAGGATATAGTGCTTGCAACAATAATAACAGAAGAAGAGTTTAAAAATTTGAAACAAAGCATGGGTCATGGGGGAGTTGTAAGAGGGAAGGGGTAGAAAGGATATGAATTTTATATAAAGTTCCTATAAATTGTGGAGAGTTTAATCTATGAAAACAGACAACATAAAGGATGTATTGAGAGGCCAAACCTACTCCACCTTGGGAGCCTGGTGTGGTGGCACACTCCTTTAATCCCAGCACTTGGGAGGCAGAGGCAGGCAGATTTCTGAGTTCGAGGCCAGCCTGGTCTACAAAGTAAGTTCCAGGAGCTGCACCCAAGTACTAGGAAGGACGCCACACTTTGTCCATGGCAAGAGTTGATCCTTAACTATTTCCTAGCAATAATCAACACTTAGTCTTATTGATTTAGATGTACTTTCAGACAGTTTGAGATTGTATACGGTCTTGCTTCAGCTTATAGTCATTCTATTAGATGCTTGCCAGGGGATGGACAACAACACTCTTGTTTCCATTTTCTATAAAACCTTGTCCCAATGAGAGTTTGGGGTTGCTTCACCAAACTATCCTATGGACCAGCAGTATGTAAGCCCAAAGTAGAGTTTGTAATAAAGAGATTGTAATATGATTGCATCAGAGTCAAATCCTGGTTGATCTTTTAGGCTTGCTAAATAAGGCACATTAGTATTGCTAACAAAATTTTATTTTGCCAACAGTGTTCAAAATTATGTGTAATTCGATGAGGATGATAAAGCAAACACTTTAATTTTAAAGATAAATAAGTTTACTGAGTTTTATATATTTGAAAATAGCAAATCAATATTTTCTCTGACAAGTGATATTAGTGGCAGTCAGAGTAATAATTAACCCAAGTACAATTACCTGTAGTTATGACATATCCATAACATTGTTAATCTTAATAGGAATGTTTTTAGCTTAAGAAATTTTCTGTTGAATTTGTTTCTCCAGTCTTTTTTTCTTAGAAAGTTTGAAGACCATCAATGGAATTATTTTTAAGCATAAATGTAAAAACCCTCTTATTTACTTATTTAGAATGGAAGACTCAGAATACTCTCAGGAAAATAAAGAGTGAAACAGAAGAAAGAATATGTCACTGTAAGGATTTTTTTTTTGATCATGTAAAAATTTGTCACAAACCAATTTGATTGATTTTCTTTGACCCATATACCTCTAGTTATAATTGTTATAATACCTAACTTTCCATTCTTTTAATTCCTTCCATCTTATAGACATGTCATTAGATATCCTGGCACAATTTTTGGAGCACTTACTATTCATACATGCAAACACATGCACGTATGCATACACAAATACAAAGACATGCAAAGAGATGTGCACACATGCACATGTGCATACAATCCTCTTTTTGAAATTGTTTTATTATTTTACTATATAGTTAACTGGTATAAAGTTACATTGCTTTCTCCTCCTCCATTTACTTGCTCCAGCTGCTCTAAGCTACTCTTCCTCACTCTTGAGCTGATAGGCTCTGTTTCTTTATTATTGTATCACACATGTGCATGTGAATATGCATGTGCATGTGTGTGTGTATGTGTGTGTGTGTGTGTGAGTACAATCCTCTGAGTCTGTTTTTGTTGTTTGTATGTATATGGTTTCAGGCTAACTCGTCTGCATTGGTCAATTAATAATTGGTCAATTGGACTCATTCCTGGAAGAGGCTTATTCTACTTAAATGGAGACCTTCAAGAAAATCTCTTATCAAGTCAGAACACCCATATCAGAATCTTGTAACAGGCCAAGCATCACCATTTAACTGGAAGAAGAATGGCTAAGATAAAACCCCATTCTTATCACATTGTAGTTCTCAGCAATGAACAAATAGTTGCAATGTGGCACAAGAAATGGATAGCAGAGACATTAGCAGAACATTATAAAATTATTGAGGATAAAGTAACAGCCTCCAGCTAGAGAACTGGGGAATCAGGACAAAGTCCCACAGATTATTAAAATTCCCATCTACAGCAATTGTAGAATCAGGCATTTGAAATAAAGTGACTATTAAATTAAAAGGCCATACCAACTAGTGTGGTGTGCCTACAATAAAAAAGACATAAGCACAAGGCAGAGTTTAATGACAAATTAGACAGTGAGGAATCCAGAGCTCGGTGGTAAGTGGCTCAGCCTCTATTACAGGGCTGCAGGGAGCCATAGGAGGCTTTGAAGTGTTTCATAAAGTGAGGCAGATTTGTATTTTAACAACTAGGTCTCATAGAGTATGGATTTCCAGGCCAAAAGGAGGAAAAAGAAAGGTTTCTTAAAGGGACAGGCCAAGGTCAGTTAACAAAGCTGGGCAGATGACAAGAGTCTAAGACCTGCTGAGATTCATAAGAACTAATTAAACATTTTGAAGTATTGTTTTATAATCACTTTACTAAGGAAAAACATTGTCTAATAAGTTAACACATTTTTGTGATTAACTAATTGTACAAAAAGGATACATCAACTATCCAAAGACACCTTAGATTTGATGACATTAGGCAAATGATCATTTCTAAAAAGAAGAGCCTGAAGCAGGGAGAGGTGGGAACCATGGTGGCGAATGCCTTTCTTTAATCCCAGCCATAGGGAGGCACAGTTAGGCAGATCTCTGAGTTCCAGGACAGCCAGGGCTTCAGAGAAGGAAGAAGAGGAAGAAAATGGAGGGGAAGAAGGAGAAGAAGAAGAAGAAAAGAGAGGGGGGGGAGATAGCCTGAGTAAAATCATTGCTAAAATCCACACAAGTGAGCCTGATAGACTTCTCAGTTTGGAGGCCCTGCCTTGAGAAGCTTTGTCAAGGAAGGAGTGAACAAAGACCTACTTAACAACTATTACTGAATCCTCAACACAGGGCTAGGACCATGTAGGTAAGTATTTCTGCATTTTCTTTCATTGAAAATAGATTTTTTTTCTTCACATAATATAACCTGATCCTGGTTTTATCCCCCCTCTACTCCTCCCAGATCCTTTTCATCTCCCATCACATCCTGATCTACTTCCTTTCTGTCTGTCATTAAAAAAAAAAAAAAAGCAGGCTTCTAAGGGATAATAAAATAAAATAAAATAAAATCTAATATATTAGAACTGAGGAAAACAAACCATCAGAAGTAAAAGATCCCAAAAGACCTCACAAGAATCAGAGACCCATCTTTCTTCACACTCAGAAATCCCATAAAAAGGTTAAACTGGAAGCAGAGGACCTGGTACAGATAAGTTCAGGAATCCGAATGTTGCTTCGGTCTCGATAAATTCATATGTTTTGGTTATTGTGGTAGTTTAGATATGTTTGACCTGTGAGTGGCACTTTTAGGAGGTGTAACCTTGTTGAAGGAGGTATGGCTTTGGTGGAGGAAGTGTGTCACTTTGGAGGTGGGCTTTGAAACCCTTCTCCTAGCTGCCTAGAAGACAGTCTCTTCTACCTGCCTTAAATCAAGATGTAGAATTCTCAAGCACCTTCTACAGGACCATATCTGCCTGGGTGCTGCAATGCTTCCCACCTTGATGATAATGGACTGAACCTCTGAACCTGTAAGCAGGCCCCAATTAAATGTTTGCGTTTATAAGAATTGCCTTAGTCATGGTATCTCTTCACAGCAATGGAAACCCTAAGACAGTTATGTTGATGTAGAGGGCCTTGTTTTCTTGGTATCCTCCATTCCCTCTTGTTCTTAACTCTCCCTTTACATCCTTTTCCATAAGGTTCCCTGACCCCTGAGTGGGAAGAATTGATGGAGACTTCCATTTTAGGACTCAGTGTTCCGAAGTCTTTTACTTTCTGCATAATGTCTGTCTGTTCTCTGTTTCCGTGTTTATTCCTTTTTGTGACAAGGAAAAGTTGCTCTCATAATGACTGTGCAAGGCACTGCTTTATGAATATGACATAATACCATTAGGAGTCATTTTATTGCTTGTCTTTCTTAAGAACAGTAATATTCTTTCTCCCAAAGTCCCTGGTCTACCTAGCTTCAGGTTCTTCATCAGCCAGGCAGTGTGGCATACGTCTTGTGGAATGGTTGGTGGCAGGACAGTAGAATAAATAAAAGAATTTGCGGTTCGGTTAGTGTTTACACTTCTATTTTGCTAGTTTGAAGGGACCTGAGTGTGTCAAAAATGCTAGAATATAGTGGTGAAACCTGTGTATACATCAGCTTGACTTTTCCATGTTCAATGAGTTCTATAGGTGTTGTCTCAGCAATGGGTACTTTCTGTCAGTTTATGAAGATCAACTTATAGTATTAGGAACATTCTGGGTTGTTTTGGGATGGATTCCTTTTGGCCACCAACTCAATTATATGTAACCCAATCCCAGAACTAGAAACTTCATTTCATCGAAGAGAATGCTGTCTGTATATTCAGCCCTTAACACACTCCAGTCTTCTCTCTTTCTCCTTTATTTCTCTCTCACACTCCAGTGGATACAGCATAGTAGTGTTTAGGGAGCTAAGGAGTGAAACTGTAATTTGAAGGTGATTGCTTTCTCACTCTTTGTTACTGTCTATAGAGGACATCTGATCACAATCACATAAAACTCAGTTTCAGAAGGCATCCAAAGGACCTGGGTTTTCACAGTGCAGCTTGCTTGTCCTAAGGAAAGAATGCTAATTGAAGAGAAGAAAATAGTGAACTGAACTGACACTATATAAAATCCCAGAAATTTTATTTATTTTTAAGTTCAAATGGAGCTGAATATAGAATTTCCACATACCTATAATTTCAACATGTGAAAGGCTGAGTCAGGAGGATTGCAGTGAACTTGAGGTCACACTGGACCATGGAGTGAATTAAAGAGCATCCTGAATTACAGGGTGAAATCTTGTCACAAGATGAAAAAAAAAAATAAAATAAAATAAAAACAGAAAAAAGAAATAAAGAAAAGAAAGAAAAAGTTCAAATGGCTGCTCAGACTTTATGTAAATATCTTAAATTATCATGATATAACCACAATGTGTGTAGGAAATAATGAAAATGAAAAGTAACAAAAGCTATTTATCCTGTGGTAAAAAAAGAAAACTGACTTAAATACTCTTCCATGTAGCAGTGTGAGAGTAGTTTAGTTCTGATTGTGTACTGGAGACTGAAGTGGAAATTTCTGCTTGTGTCATGTGATGCAGACTCAAGTGATATTTTGCTGGAACAAGATCTGTGAGAGAACACGTAATGCTTAGACAGAGTATAAGTAGAAACCAACAGACAGCGATGGGGCACTGGTAGTGCTTCCATGCAAACACATCTTTGGTCTTGTTTCTTCACTGATCTTCACCTCGTTGAGAGAAGCACAGCAGAAAAACTTCTGGTGTTACTCCCACTGACTTGTGCCAATTTGGCGGAGACCTTGCAGTTTCTGCTGGATTGTGTGTGCCACTGCTGCTGACTCATGGTTGGTGATACTTTGGGAACTGGACTGTTGGTGACTTGACACTACTGAACTGGACTGCTTGGACAGTGGAGACTGGAATCGCCCCAAAGAACTACTTCTAAACATGTCCATATCCCCTTGCCCTATTTACCATCTTTTCTTCCCTACCTTTGGACAGTGGGCTAGTAAGGTGGGTAGAAGCTTTGAGAACCCTTATTAGAGTAGGCTTTGAAAAAAAAAAAAAAACTAAGTTTACAAGGAGACTTTTGCTTAGTCTTAATTGATGTATACTCGGGTAGTACTTATGGACACTGAGTTCATTTAAAATTTTAATTTAGATATTAGCAATGAAAACAGGAAGCCACCGAATATTCAATCTGCTAGTCAACATATCCTGAGGAAAGGAAGTGTCACTTCAACAAAGTTGATAAAATATTGGCTTCATACTTACAGAGTATTTTAAATGAAAATTCAAGACTTTTTTTTCACAGAATAATACAGTGCAAACAGCATAACAAATTATAGTGTCATTATTATTCATATGGCTGTCAATCATCTTCTGATCCTTTAGAAATAATCGCTGAAACCTTCATTTTAATAAGCAACAGTAAATCCTTTACAGGAAATATTGCAGCATACACAGAGATGCCAAGTCAATTTTAAAATCTCATATTTAAAATAAGAATCCTACTAATACTTTCACCCTCCAATTGCTTATCTACCAATGGCTTTCATGCATACTGAGGGGACATAAAAAGATAAAGTCTAATCATTTCTCTGGCCACTAAGGCATCTTCTATTGTCTGCATTATGAAAAACTTAATACTGAGAAATTATTGCATATTTAAATTAAGATGCCCAGATGAGCTTGAGATATAGCTCAGTGGTGAACAAACTAATATGTGCAAGACCCTGAGATTGAATTCCCACACTAAGAAACAACAAAAATGGTGAGTATCCTGTTTCACCTGAAAGTGTTAATACTGGAGTTGCATGTTAAGCTAATAACAGCTAACTTATTTTAACTCTTCTGACAGCATTTATAGACAAAATGAATTTGGCAAAAGAATCAGATTGTGCAATAAAAGACTCAGAAAAAAATTAAAAATAAAGCAAGAAGAGCTGGGGAATTGGCTCAGAAGTTAAGAGCAGGGAGTGCTCTTGCAGAAGACCTGGCTTTCCTTCCCAGAACCCTCATGATGGCTCATGATCATCTTTAACTCCAGTCTTTGGGTATCTCGTGTCCTCCAATGTAGGTTATACGCAGACATGTACATAGGCAAAAAACCCATGCACATTGTCTTTTTTTTTCTTTTTTTTTCTTAGATATTTTCTTTATTTACATTTCAAATGTTATCCCCTTCCCTAGTTTCCCCTCCGAAAATCCCCTATCCCCTCCCCCCTCCCCCTGCTCCCCAACCTACCCACTCCCATTCCTGGTCCTGGCATTCCCCTATATTGGGGCATAGAGCCTTCACAGGACCAAGGGCCTCTCCTCCCATTGATGACTACCTAAACCATCCCCTCATGTACATTGTCTTAGTTTGTATTTCTATTTCTGTGAAGAGACATCATAAGAACCACAACTCTTTTTTTAAAATTCTTTTTATTAATATTCTTTTTATTGGATATTGTCTTTATTTACATTTATAATTTTCCAGGTCTCCCCTCAAGAAATCCTCTATCTCATTTTCCATCCCCCTGCCTCTATGAGGGTGCTCCCCCAACCACTTACTCACTCCCACCTTCCTGCCCTGGCATTCCCCTATACTGGGGCATCGAACACCCTCATGCCCAAGTGCCACTCCTCCCACTGATGTCCAACAAGGCCATCCTCTGCCACATATGTAGCCAGAGCCATGGGTCCCCCAGAGTGTTCTCTTTGGTTGGTGGTAGAGCCTCTCAGAAGATAGCCATGTTGTGGATAGCCCTGGGGCTAATTATATTTGATGTTAATTCTGTTCTCCTGTGAGTGGTTGTAAACAAGGTATAAGTCAGCACTCAGGTGAGTTCCTGTAAACCTGCTTCCCACCTTAATTTGTAAAATAAAGGAGAGCTGATGATTGGGCAGATAAAAGGGAAGGTAGAGCGGACCTGGGAAGGAGAAGAAGGAGAAAACCGAAGAGGAAGAGGATGCAGAGGAGGAGGAAGAAGGAGAAAAGTGGAGCAGAAGCACATGGCCTAGAGAAACTGCAAATTCTAAGGGGTCACATAATCTGTGGAAGATGGTAGTGTAGCGGTAGATCTGCCCAGTCTAGGCGCACTGCATGTAATCATATTAACTGTGTTGTGTTTTCATTGCTGGGGCATAATTGGGAGGAGATTTACTGCAACATAGCCATATCAGGCTTCCATCAGCAAGCATTTCCAGGCATTCGCAATAGCGTCCAGGTTTGGTAACTATATATAGAATGGATCCCCAGGTGGGGCAGTCTCTGGATTGCCTTTCCTTCAGTCTCTGCTCCATACTTCGTCTCCATATTTCCTCCTGTGAGTATTTTGTTTCCCCTTCTAAGAAGCACTGAAGCATCTACACTTTGGTCTTCCTCCTTCTTGAGCTTCATGTCATCTGCGAGTTTTATCCGTGTATTCTGAACTTTTGGGCTAATATCCACTTATCAGTGAGTGCATACTCTGTGTGAAGAACCACAACTCTTGTTTAAAAACAAAAACAGTAACAAAAAAAAATTTAATTGGGACTGGCTTACAGTTCAGAGATTTAGTCCATTATTATCGTGGCAGGAAGCATGGTGACACACAGGCAGACACAGTGCTGGAGAAGCAGCTGAGAGCTCTACATGTGGATCCATCCACAGGCAACAGGAAGAGAATGAGGTATACCAACCCTGCATTGAACTTCTGAGACCTGAAAGCCCAGTGACACACTTTTTCCAACAAGGCCACACCTCCCAATAGTACAAGTCTCTTTGAGTCAATGGGTACCACACACATAAAATAAAATAATTAAGGGTAAATTATCTGTGAACTAAACTAGTCATCCTAATTTTTGCTCTTATATAACTGATCCACAACAGTACCTATTTAAAAATCATCATGGTTTGGGTTGTATTTTTGTGCAGATATTATAGCTATTGGTCCCATTCAGTTTGCTATGAATAAGGTTTTTTGTTTGTTTTTTGTGACCACTAAACTTTCCAATTAATGTGGCGATGAAATGTGCCATGAAAATTTCCCTACAAACAAACTGAAAAAGTGATATTTATGTTCTTAGTAATATCTTACTTACTTACTTAAGCATCTACAGGACCCTTGTGTTTATTCCACACAATTGTCCAATTTATGTGTATCTGTCCCATGTATGACTTACCTGCATCTATCTGAAACCACAGACTTTACAAATCTGTTGAAAGGTTCTTGTCACTTTGTACATACTGGATGACAGCTAAAATTATCACAAGTGTTTTGTATTTCATTGACTGCACCTCTTGTTTTACCTGGGTAGTTTCTGAAACTAGGGAATTCTTCCTAAGCTGATACAAGGTAGCTCTGAAAAATAATCTATGTAAACTTTCAAAGTCCAAACTGAACTATTTGATGTGTGGGTCCTTGTAATAATTTTTAAAGACACTTTAACACCTAATGATGTCACGGTTGTGACAGAATGATAGCTAGAAGATATATCTGCTTGAAACAGCATGAAGTGAACTTTCTACCTTTAAATTCAATAAGTCATGCAAAGATTTTTTCTCTTGATTATAGTGTCCAAAAAAAAAAAAAAAAAAAAAAAAAAAAAAAAAAAAAAAAAAAAAAAAAAAAAAAAAAAAAAAGAAAGAAAGAAAGAAAGAAAGAAAGAAAGAAAGAAAGAAAGAAAGAAAGAAAGAAAAGAAAAAAGAGAAAGGGTACATATTCCTGTTAATTTGAGAGTAGATGATAGCATTACAATGCATGTTTTCTTTGGAGATATCAGTCTGCTCTCAAAAGAAAAATAGTTCTGAGTGTGTGCTACAAGATGCTTTTTTCTATCAATTATTTTAAACTTTTTCTATTATTCGCCAGCAACTTGTGCCTTTAGGTCTCAAGGTACTAGACTCAAGAATACTTCTCAATTTTTTAAATGCAGTTTAATGTAGCCAAGAGGCTGGTTCTATGGAGGAGGCACACAGTAATAGGCCCAATATACAAAGACTGAGTTCTTAGAGCATCTCTGACACATGATGCCCAATACTTAGGTAAAACTATTTAGGGCATAGAAAAGTACAGAGAGTCTTGAAAACATGAAAACTTGTGCCAATTTTTAAATTAAAAACACCATTTCAAAGACACTGGTTTATTATGAAATAAACTATAAATTTAACTGAATTCCAAGAAAATATCATAAGAAAGTTTTGGAAACTAGATGATTACAAACTTTCTTTTACACAAAGTAAACTTAAGCAAAATTCACTCCTATAACTCCAGGAAGGAAAGACATTCAATAATGTTCACATTACCAGATGCAAGGGCATGAAGGTAAAAACCAAATGGTATTCAAGATAAGCAAGCAATATATCCAGCAAAAATAAAGCCCTAAAATTAACTCAAATCCACCTAAAATGCAATGTTGATATTATAATGCAGTGTTATTTTTATCAGAATGGTAGGAGTGTGAAATTTAAAAGTCTTAACATCATTTTTTGCTAAAGATATTAAGGACACAAATTAATATCAAATGTTATAAAGTTAACCAATGAGCACTAAATAAATTTCTGAAATCAATTTTAGTGCCCAGGATAGAAATATAATATTTCCAACTGTAACCTAGCCTTGCACACACAATAAAACATGAACCAGCCCATTCTTCAGTCTATAAGGGGACTGAGAGATGAGAAACCTATATGAAGTCTTGATATTTGAATCATCAAAGCCTATAAAACAGATAATTAAGAAATTAAATCACTCTTCCAAGATCTTCTAGCTAATTACTAGTGAAGCTAGGTATTTGAAATAAATAATCCAATCCAATCGGCATGTTAAAGCATCCATTCAAGCTTTACTGACTGATATAGAAAAGCTGTATTAGTAGTACAAGATGAATATCAAATACATGTATACAATATGTGACATCAAATCGTGGTGTTTAGATTTTCTATCTCAATCATTTACCAGCTCTCTACATCTGGACACTACAGACTCTTCCCTTCTTTTTTTTTTTTTTTTTTTTTTTTTTTTTTTTTTTTTTTTTTTTTTTTTTTTTTTTTTTTTTTTTTTTTTTTTTTTTTTTATGTATATGAGTATACCGTTACTCTCTTCCAACACACCAGAAGAGGGCATCAGTTCCCATTATAGATGGTTCTGAGCCACCATGTGGTTGC
>NC_034606.1:11542180-11543740 GCF_900095145.1 Mus pahari | reverse complement strand
GGCTGAGTAGTACTCCATTGTGTAAATGTACCACAGTTTCTGTATCCATTCCTCTATTGAGGGACATCTGGGTTCTTTCCAGCTTCTNGCTATTATAAATAAGGCTGCTATGAACATAGTGGAGCAAGTGTCCTTATTCTTCAGGGATCTTTCTTCCTACGTCTCCCTAAATCTGGTTTAGTTTACTTGACAGAATGCCATATAGAATAAAGTTTAATTACTTTTGAAGACAAATAATAATTCTTTGTAGAGACTAGAAAAATGGCTCAGTAGTAAAGAACAATGGTTGCTGTTCCAGAGAACCCAGGTTCAATTCCCAGCACCCACATGGCAGGCCATGACTGTCTGTAACTCCAGTTCCAGGGAACCAAACACATTCACACAGACATGCAGACAAAACAGCAGTGCACATAAAATAAAAATAAGTAAAGCATTATTGAAAAAAATTTACTCCTTAAAAATAAATCAGTATATGTATATATGAATATCTTTATCCATTTGTTCAATGATGAATATTTCAGCTAACTCCTTAAAACATAGGAATACAATTATCTCTTTAAAAATCCATTTTTCTTATTATAGTTTATGTCCAGAAAAAAGAATCACAAAGTTCTATAGCAGTGGAGTTTCAAAACTTAAAGAGTTTATGAACTAAAGTAAGTCACGATCTATTGTGGATTCAGCTTTCAGCAAGCTCGGTTTCCCAATGGTGTGTCACTAGGAGCAATGTCAGGATCCTATGTCGTTTGGAGACCTCTGAGGCCTCCCTGACAAGTGGCTCATAGCAAGGTTTGAGTACTACTGTCTTTTGTACTAAGGCTTTTACTTTGTAGCCCATGTAGGATGGGAGCTACATTGTCTGGTTCAAGCACTGTTTTCCTTAAAATTGTACTTTTAAATTAGTTTGATAAACAGTGGGTTTCCATAAGGCATCTTCATAGGTCCTTAATTTGGATGCTATCCACCATCCCCTCCTCTCTCCCACTCCTACACAGTATTTTAGTATTCAGTGTTACTTACTTCTCTTCCATTTCACATGCATTCCACTATACCTATATATTTTTTTCAGTTTTGATGTGAAGCTGTAAAATTCTATAGGACTCTTTGCACATGCTTCTTTTGCATTTTCTCTGACCTTTACCCCCTAAGTCATCTGGAATCTCATGCCCCTCCCTCCTTCAGCAACCTCACCCACAGTATTCCATCTCATGATTATTCAGTTTAACTATATTCTCCTATCCCTCTCACTTAATATCTCTCCTGCAAATTTCCCTTTCTAGCTTCCTGTTTTCTCCTTGCATTCCAAGTTAAACATACAAAACAAAAAAATTCCATGCTACCTTCTCTACATGAGAAAGAGTATGTGGTATGTGTCTTTCTGAGCTTGAGTTATCTCACACAGTAACATGTTTTCCAGTTTGATACATTTCCCTGGAAATTTCATGATTTTGTTTTCCTTCAAAGCCAAGTTTAGGTGTGTAGGTACTACATTTTTCTTATCCATTCATTAATTGACAGATATCTAGACAGATTCCATTTCCTTTTTTATGTTTTTTTTTT
>NC_034606.1:11535381-11541515 GCF_900095145.1 Mus pahari | reverse complement strand
TCCATTGGGGGCCCTGTGTTCCATCCAATAGCTGACTGTGAGCATCCACTTCTGTGTTTGCTAGGCACTGGCATAGCCTCACAAGAGGCTGCTATATCAGATTCCATTTCTTAGCTCTTGTAAATATACCAGGAGCAAAGATGGATGCTCAGCTGTCTCTGTAGTAGAATATATAGTCTTCTGGGTATTTTCCTAGGTCAGGAATGACATAGTTGGGTACATGGAAATTCTAGTTTTAGTTCTTTTCAAAAATATCCAGACTGATTTTCAAATTGGATGCACTAATTTACACTCCCTTCAACTGTGAATAGAGTTCCTCTTTCAGTACAGTCATGTCAGTATTTGTTGTCATCTATATGGCCATGATGATCGGGGTGAGATGGAATCATAAATACAGTGACATTAAATGAGAGTTCTGTAGTGAGTAAAGATGTTAGATACTTCATGTCCAGACATTTACAAAAACAATATTTTATTAATATTGTTTCTCAATTATCTATATGCATTAGTCAGGGCTCCCTAGAGTCACAGAACTTAAGGAATGTCTCTATACTGAGGGAATTTATTGTAATGACTTACAGTCTGTAGTCCAATTACTCCAACAATGGTCAGCTGTGAATGAGAAGTGCAAGAATCTAATAGTTGTTCAGTCTCACAAAACTAGTTTTTTCAGCTGGTCTTCTGTAGAAGTGGGTTCCAACATGTGTGCTGCCAAATAAATGCAAGCAGGCAAAGAAGAATGAATCTTTCTTCTTCCAATGTCCTTATGTATGTAGGTCTACAGCAAAAGGTGTGCCCAGATTAAAGGTGTATGCTACCACACCTGGATCTGGGATTTGTTTTGTCCCAGGCTGACCTTGAATTTAGAGATCTTTTTGCCTCAGTCTCCTGGGGTAAAAAGGGCATGTACTACCTTGTCTGGGCCTAATCTTTTCACAGCCACTATGCCTCAAGATCTCCATGCCAAGATCCAGGTCAGAAACTTGTGTCTTCCAGCCTCAAGATCTGGATCACAGGTGAGCCCTCCAATTCTGGATTGTTCATTCCAGCTATAGTCATCTATATAGTTGACAACCAGGAATAACCATTACACCATACAAGTTTTCTTTTTTTTTTTCTCCTTTTATTGATTTACATTTTAAAGGATTTTCATTATCCCCTTTCCCAATTTCCCCTCCAGAAACCCCCTATCCTATTTCTCTCTCCCCTTTCCACTTATATGAGGATGCTCCCACACACATTCTGGCCTCCTCACCCCGACATTCCCCTACACTGGGGCATCGAGCCTTCCCAGGCCTCTCCTCCTATTGATGCCCAACAAGGCCATCCTTTGCTACATATGCAGCTGGAGCCATGGGTCACTCCATGTGTACTATTTGGTTGGTGGTTTACTCCATGGGAGCTCTGGGCTGGGGATGGGGTGTCTGTTTGGTTGATATTGTTATTCTTCCTATGGGGTTGCAAACTCCTTCAGCTCCTTTGGTCCATTCTCTAATTCCTTCATTGGGGACCCCATGTTCAGTCCAATGTTTGGCTACAAGCATCTTCCTCTGTATTTCTGAGGCTCTGGCAGAGCCTCTCAGGAGACAACTATATCAAGCTCCTGTCAGCAAGCATTTCTTGGCATCCACCATAGTGTCTGGGTTTGGTGTCTGTATATGGGATGAATCCCTGGGTGGGGTAGTCTCTGGATGGCCTTTCCTTGAGTCTCTGCTCCATACTTTGTCTCCAAATTTTCTCCCATGAGTATTTTGTTCCCCGTTTTAAGAAGAACTGAAGAACCTACACTTTGGACTTCCTTCTTCTTGAGCTTCATGTGGTCTGTGAATTGTATCTTGAGTTTTCCGAGCTTCTGGGCTAATATCCATTTATCAGTGAGTGCATACCATGTGTGTTCTTTTGTGACTGGGTTACCTAACTCAGGATGATATTTTCTAGTTCCATCCATTTGCAGAAGAATATCATGAATTCATTGATTTTAATAGCTGAGTAGTACTCCGTTGTGTAAATGTACCACATTTTCTATATCTATTCNTCTGTTGAAGGACATCTGGGTTCTTTTCAGCTTCTGACTATTATAAATAAGGCTGCTATGAATATAGTAGAGCATGTGTCCTTGTTATATGTTGGAGTATCTTTCAGGTATATGCCCAGGACTGGTATAGCTAGGTCCTCAGGTAGTACTATGTTCAATTTTCTAGGAACCACCAGATTGATTTCCAGGGTGGTTATACAAGCTTGCAATCCCACCAGCAATGGAGGAGTGTTCCTCTTTCTCCACATCCTTGCCAGCATCTGCTGTCAACTGTGTTCTTGATCTTGGCCATTCTGACTGGTTTGAGGTGGAATCTCAGGGTTCTTTTGATTTGCATTTCCCTGATGACTAAGGGACATTTCTTTAGGTGCCTTTTGGTCATTTGATATTCCTCATTTTAGAATTCTTTGCTTAGCTCTGTACCCCATTCTAAAATAGGATTACTTGATTCTCTGGAGTCTAACTTCATGATTTCTTTGTATATATTGGATATTAGCCTTCTATCAGATGTAAGATTGGTAAAGATCTTTACCAATCTGTTAGCTGCCATTTTGTCCTGTTGACAGTGTCCTTTGCTTTATAGAAGCTTTGAAATTTTATGAGCATTTGTCAACATTTGATCTTAGAGCATAAGCCATTTGTGCTCTGTTCAGGAAATTTTCCCCATACAAGTTTTCTAAATTATACTTTTGTAAATATTTTTAGATTATAAAAAAATCAAATTTTGGGAAACTCCATTTTCACTTAGTGTCACACATGATATCTCTTATACTATGAAAATCTAAGGTGAAATTTTTTTTTTATATGTTTTACTTCTGAAAATATTCTCTGATGAAGGGGAAATAAAATAGTTGTCAGAGATGGATGGAGGGACATCCCTGGGTAAGAGGGGGTGAGGAGGAGAACAGGGATGGTGATCAAGTGTAGGAAGAGGTGGTGTGGGAGAGGGCTGGGACTGAGAATGATAATCAATAGGGGGCATCTCTGGAAGTAACTGGAGACATTGGACTGGTGACTGAAGACATCGGGTTTATGGAGACTGAAATGGCCACCTCCTGTAGCCAGGTAGGATTCCAGTGGAAGGACCCACCCACAAAACCTTCAACCCAAACTTTGGCATGGCTAGCCAATGACTGGCCCAACTTGAAACACATCCTATGTAAAACAGCTAGTCTCTGACATTATTTATTATACTCTGCTATGCTTGCAGATAGAAGAGTAGCATAACTATCTTCTAAGAGGCTTGATCCAGCAATGCATGGAAACAGACACAAAGTTCCACAGCCAAACATTATGTGATGCTCAAGGATCCTTGTAAAAGAGTGGAGAATAAAACTGAGCAAGCTGGAGGGGTCACGGACACTACAAGAAAACCTACAGTGTCAAGTGACCTGGGCCCATGGAAGCTAGCAGAGACTGAACCACCAACCAAAGAGCATGCATTTGTAGCTTGGTCTTTATATGGGTCCCCTAACAATTGGAGCAGGGACTGTCTTTGATTCAGTTGCCTCATATTGGATCCCCTTCCAGTAATTGAGCAACTTGGTTGCATCTCAGTGGAAGAGGATACACTTAGACCTACAGCGACTTTGCCCAAGGTGTTTCCAAGGATAAAGGAAGGATTTAATGGGGGAAAGGTTATGTAAGGTTGGGACTGGAAAGAGAGGGGGAAGAGGGGTGGTGTGGGTGGGTGTCATTTGGATGTAAAGTGAATAAATAAATAAACAAAAATTTTTGTGACAAATTGAGTCAAACATTTTCTAAATTATTGTTATAAAAATTTTCTATATCTATAGCTGATGCCTTTGTGAAGTATTAAATAAACATTAAAACATAGTTTCAGACAAATCTTAATTTAATTTTAAATGTATACTGTGCCATTTTTCTATATTTTCTGAAATATTGGAAGCTTTCCAGACTCACATAATAAAACTAAACTATGATTTCATAATTTGTATAGAATTCAACTTACTTTGCCTCCTTTGTTTCTTATATTGAAAATAGTTTTTTTTTTTCATATATTACATTGTGACTAAACTTTCCCCCTCCCCCTACTCCTCTCAGTTCCTTCCCTCCTTCCTCTGATTGGCACACTTTCTATTTCTTATTAGAAAGCAGTCACCTAAGGAATAATAATTAAAAATTAAATAAGCTAATTTAAAACAAAACTCTAATGAAGAGAAGTCCACACAACCAAACAAGAAAAAGATCCCAAGAAAAAGCACAAAAATTCATATAGACACAAACACACACGCTTATACACACAGAAAATCCCTCCACCCACCCACCCCCCGCTGGAAGTTGTAATATATACCTAAAGGATGTTTAAAAAAAAAAAACTAATATAACATTATGAGACAACGAACCTCCAAAGATGCCCTTCAGTTTATCTTCTGTTTGCCCTCTACTATTGGGCATTGAACCTACCACTAAGAGTAGATTGTTTCCGCCGTGAGACTTCTTTGGAGAAAACTAATTTTCATTTGTAAGTGATTATTAACTGGAATTAGTGATGGCTCTGGGTTAGGGATGAGGGCCTGTATCTACCTCTTCTTTCAATTCTAAGACTCCATCTGGTGAAGACCCATGCAGGCCTTGTATATAGGTCCTCCATCTCTGAGAATTCATACATGCACTAACACTGCTGTGCCTAGATGAGCTTGATTTCTTGGTGTCCTCCATTCCCTCTGATCTTAAACAATTGTCATCTTCTCTTATCTATGGTTCCTTGAGCCCTGAAAGGAGGTATTTAATGGAGACACCCCTTTTAGGTCTCCATATCTCTTAGGTCTTGAAACACTCAGGTGTTCCAAGGTCTCCATATCTCTGTGTAGTGTTTAGTTGCCCATCATTGTATCTATTCCCATCTGCTAAAGATGGAATCTTCTCAGATGATTGATGAACAATGAACTGATCTATAAGTATAGCAAAATGTCATTAGTAATCATTTTATTGCTATGTTCCTATTTGGTTTTTCCTATGTCCCTCTCCTATCAAATCTCAGGTTCTTAGTCACCTGAGTATTATTGGGTACAGGCTCCACCTCAGAAGTGGGCCTTCAGTCAAATCATATATTGGATGTTTACTTCCACAAGTTTTGTACAACTGTTGCACCAGTGTATCTTGCAAGTAAAGTCTTGAATATTCAAAAGTTTGTAACCAGGTTAGTGCTTACCTTGTTCAATCAAGTTAATTGCTGCTCTATTTATAATAATCAGTAGTTGGAAACAACATAGATACCCATTAACAGATGAGTGGATAAAAAAGTGTGATATATTTATACAATGGACTATTATTCAGCCCTTAAAAAAAATAAGTCATAAAATTTGCAGGTTAATGGATGAAAGGAGAACAAAGATCATCCTAGTGTGCTAACTCAGACTCACAAAGACAAACATGGTATGCATTTATTTTACATGGATGCTAACTGTTAATTCACTTATAAACAAGCTAGAATCCATATAACCACAGAGGTTAGGTAGACAGTAAGGTCATGGGGTGTTTTTTTTGTTTTGTTTTGTTTTTGTTTGTTTTTTTGTTGTTTGGTTTGTTTGGGTTTTTTTGGTAGAATCTGGACCCTGTGAATTTTTGGTTCAGAGAATTTTAACTAACACATCTATTTCACAATGGTGTATAAGTCTGCTTAAATTGCTTATCTGATCTTATTTTAACTTCAGTAAGTGACATATATTGATCAAATTAACCATTTGTTTTAGATTTTCCAACTTGGTAGCATATATATCTTTTTTTTTTTTTAAATTTTGCCTTGTTTACTAAAAAGAATTGCTTGTTAATATACATGTTTTCTTTTAGAGCACCAGAAACAATTGTGACTGTCCCACATATCATCAAGACAATTAAAAAGAAAAAAAAACGTATTACTTCAAAAACTTCAGATTATGACAGCAGCATTAGGTTCAACGCAGACTCGGCCTTTGCCTGATAATAAATCTCTGTTCCACCATATAAGAAGAACCGATGTTCTTTACCAATTTGAACTCTATTTTAAGAGTAAGGGAGAAAAAGATAAAATTACTGAGATCAACGTGAAAGATAATAAAACGTGATTTATAAAAATGAGAAACATTTCAATTCTCAC
>NC_034606.1:11526115-11535370 GCF_900095145.1 Mus pahari | reverse complement strand
GGACTGGAGCAAAGATAGTTCTCCTGTCTCAGGCCAGGAGACTGCTCCCAGGCAGACACCCCTCCTCGGGCGGGGAAAGGCACTGGATGATGCCGGATCAGGCCAAGGGCGGGTAAAGACACCGGATGCCGGATGCCGGATGCCGGATCAAGCCTGGGGACGGGTCCCAGCTGAACACCGCTCCTCAGGCGGGAAAGGTGCTGGATGCCTAGTCAGACCTGGGGACTGGTCCCAGTCGAACACCCCTCCTTGGGNGGGGAAAGGCGCCGGATGACCAGAACCAGACACGGGTTCCTTCCCAGAAGCTGTGACTCTTCTCTAGTCCACCCTTTCCCCGGCAGAGCACTAGCATATATATCTTTAATATATGCCTTTATACTTTTCTGAAGTTCCTTGGCTTTGTTATTATACCCCCTTTTGTCTGTATCTTTGTGAATTTATCTCTTTTATCTATCTTTATTTAATTTGGCTGAGAGTTTGTCTCACTTAAATGTTACCTCAAAGAACTCTGTTTCATTAATCTTTTGTGTTGATTATTTTGTTTATTCATTTCTACTTTATTGATTATTTCTTAACATCTAGGGATTTTTGTGTAATTTTATCCTTTTGTCTTATAGATTCTTGAGGTATGCTATTAAGTTACTAATGTCTCCCTAATTTATTTATGTAGGCAATTATTTACAGGAAATTCACTCTTAGACTTATCTTCATTGTGTTCTTTTAGTTTGGCCATGCTTTATTTTAATTTTTTATTCAAGTATAGAAAGCTTTTCAATTTTTTTCTTGATTTCATTCTTAACCCATTTTTCATTCAGTGATGAATGAAAGTTCACTTTCTATAAGTTTGTGTTGTTTCTTCTGTTGCTAATACCCAGCTTTAATCCATGGTGCTCAGAAAAGATAGTGTTATTTCAAATTTCTTGTTTCTGTTAAAAGTTGCTTTGTCTATGAGTGCATGGTCAGTTTTGGAGAAAGTTCAAAGAACTGCTGATTATTCTTTTGTAATTGAGTGAAATTTTCTATAAATATCTGTTAGGTTCACTTTTTTATGACATCAGTTAGCATTTTTGTCTTGGTGAAATAACTATTGGTCAGAATTGGGTATTGAATCACCCACTATTATTGTGTGAAGACTGATATGTTATTTAAGATGTAATAATATTTTCTTTATGAACTTGTATACTCTTGTGTTTGTTGCAAAGATGTTTTATATTATCTTGGTGGATTTTTCTTGTGATTAGCACATAATGATCTTCCTTATCTATTAGTTTACTTTAAAGTTTATTTTGTCAAATTGTAGCCTTAAATTTTTTCAAAGAGCTACTTTTAATTATGGTTCTTAAGTGCTTTATCAAAGGTAGTGAAAGGAAAGGATATGAAGGTAGCGGACCTGTTTAGAAATTACTCTTTACAGCAAATCCTGTTTGCATCATCAGGAAATCAGTAGTTTAGTTCACAGGTCAGCAGCTGCAGCTCAGTCCACTTGCAAATACTACATGGATATACCAACAATCCAGTTCAGTAGGGTCAGGATAGCAAACACTAATCAGCAGCATTGGCTTGAGCAAGTGGAGACAGCCATGCCCCAGATGAATTGGTATGAGTCAGCAGAAGGGTCCAGGACTAACAGGGACACCAAAAGATCATTGCTGTACCTCTATCAGGGAAGCAAAGATGAGCAAAGATGTGAAAACAGTAAGTGTTGCACAGCTAGCTCTACAAGCAAGTCCCTCTCACAGTCCCTTGAGTCCTATTTATAGTCCCTCCAAACATCATGTGTCCTCCATGGGTCTTGCCTCAGCTCCTGAGTTTATATCAGTCAGAATTACTCTGCCAATCAATGTGAGTCCACGGAAGTGGTAAAAAAGCCACCAGCACACCAGCAGAAGTATTTTTGGTGCATTTCTCTTTATGGAGTACCAACAAATGAAACTCAACTACACAATGTAAGGTGGAGCAATACATGTACATCATTACTAAAAAATACTTCATCACATATCTTTTCACATGCTTGCTTTAGCAGAACATCCTTTCACCTGTATCTGCTTTGGGAAAACATGGCTTCTTGTGTTTGACCCAGCAAAACACCATCCAACACAACTGACTTTCCAAAGAACATTTAGGGAAGTGGGCAGGGATGAAGGCATCCATAGGAGGGAGGATATCAGAATCTGCTACCAGGATCTACTTAGTCCCCTAGGTATGAGGGCAGAGATGGAGAGTACATAGCAGTAGTTTGCATCAGAGCTAGGAATATAGCTAAGCAATTGATGTTGAAGGATAGAGGGGATATTGAAGATCTAAAGATTACCTACCTGTTTCTCTGGCCTATCTGCTTCCCTGCCACATAGCCAGAGTTCTTAGGGAGTGCCTGTGGAAGATGGCAGCTGAGTCAAAGAAATGGGGTGGTGAATGAGGCTATAGGAGAACTATTAATCTGATGGAGATCTAGGCTAAGAAGAAGAGGAGACTATAGCAAGTAGTCTGCCCAAATGCTTAGAATGATGGTGAGAAATTGGATTTGGAGAACAGGAGGAAGAGTAAATGTCTGAAGATCCCCGGCATCCTACACCTTCTATTGATATATCTTCAATAACTAGAAAAAAAAAAAAACAGCCTCCAGGTTATGCTCTGATGGAGTTATCTTACTTGATACACCATAAAAAAGTTAAGAATCACATTATTTTTAGTCAAAAACAAAGATGTTTAAATTTAATTCCTGATTGTAAGTTGGTAGGTTTAGTAAGATATGGGAATACTTTAAACACTTGGAGAATTTTAGCACAGAATTATAATGACTCTGATACTATAGCATCCACATTGCCTTTATCCTACAATATTTTACTGATAAGTCCATTGGTAATTATATGCTCTCCTGGAAGTCAAAGTTCACATTCATGATGGCTACTACTTAGCAAACCCACTTGCCCTTGTGAATATCCATATTCTTTGTTTCATATGTGGCCTATGGCTCACTGTTTACTCTAGTGTTTCTAACATCCCCTGCACCTTTATGAGCCTAGTTAAAAAACAGGCACCCACCTAGGAGTTGGGTGCTGTATGTTCTTTTTCTATTCTCAAATGATCAAAGCTGTGCATACACCAAGAAACCAGATAATGTTGCCTACTACCTGAACCTGCACATGGATGGCACTGCCGCTACTACAGCCCTCAACCCAAGGTCATGTTCCTTTGTCACTCTAGATTTCCTTAACAAAACCCAACTTCAAATATAAAAAATAATCAGCATCTTTATGGCAGAGGATAACGGCTAACATCACTATAGTTAGAAAGCAGGGAGGAAGAGAAAAAGAAAGATCCAAAAAACACAATCTACAAAGACTAATTCTTGATGTCCTACTTCCTACAAGTACTTTCTATTTCTTAAGAGTCCAATTAAACATGAATTCCTTAATGGTTTGTCAGTTGATTGTTATCACCAATCACTTCTCACTAGCTCCACAAGTTGGGGAAGCAGGCTGAACACTTTTTGAACACACTTCATAGCCAAACCATAATACTTCTGCTAGTGAAATTATAATGATTACACTGAATTTGCAATATTTGATTAGTCAATCTAAAAACAACCTATGTATTTTGCACATATAATTCAGGTTATGAACATTAAGATATGTAGCTTATGATAAATCATATAAGTAGGTACATTACTACAAACATTTCAAGCAAATTCCTCTTACTGGACCCAAGGGAGAATTGCAACAACAAAAGGGAAGCAAAAGAAAGATGAGACTGAAGAGGTGTCTGAAGCCAAAACTGGACTCAGATCATCATTTGTGACATTAAATATCTATGGGATATTTATGGGAAGAATCTATGGGAATAAAGTTCAGAAAAGCATTTGTCTGGTGTGCATAAAGACCTTTCCCAGGGAGAGGCAGGAGGGAAAAATGTCAGTAAATACGAATACCCTCTAAAAGTTGGAAATCTGAAGGAAAAGACAAATGGAGTATAAGAACCTTTTTGAACAACCTACGATGGGCAAGATCACCACTACAGCCTCTGGAAAGTCTTCTCAACACCTTGATTTTGGCCCTGTGGAACCCAACTACAAGAAGATGCACCACCTACATTTGATTGATAAGACACAGGACTATAGTGACAGATTGCTATTGTCTAAATCTGTAATACTTGAGTTAAGTGATAGAATCAGTGTTAAGTTAATATATTCACTGTAGAATACATTCAAATGGTGTTCTGAGAAAAAGAAGCATTTCAATCCATTGGAATATGCAGAAATTTTCTTAATTTTCAATGTGCCTATTGTCCACATAAAGCTAATTCTTTCAGATCTACAAGTGCTTCTCTTTATGAAACGAAAACCAAAGCCTAAAAAGATAATCACATGGTATCATCATGCCATTATTAACAGAAGCTAATAACAACAGCAGCAGAACGGTAGTTTTCAAGTAAGTCCCCTGTTCCATTTAAGTACTAGTGTGATCTTTAATGCAGAAGATAAGTCTCCTGACATCCAGCATCCCCAACTTCTCAAGACATAAGATACTTTCAGAGTTCTGGTTGATGGACACTTTCAGTCATATTATTAGGAAGCAGATTTTGGTATCTACAAACAACAGGCACAGCCATTCCTGTGTGCTGAAGAGAAAAAATTAACACAAATGTTCCTGACAGCTGAGGCTGAGCTATTAAAAACTGTGGGAATGCTCGCAGCAGAGACGCTACTAAAATAGACTGCACCCTTTAAGTGAAGGATGACAACTTGTAAGAAGTCTCTCTGCTTCACACTCACCCCCTTCCATGGCCCAGTTTCTGTTTCATATGGTATGTAGCATATTTTCTACCTATGATTTCCCTGATAAGTATTGATTTTATATAAACATCTTTAAATTTTGCTAGAAACTTGTTTAGAAAGAAAAACAAAAACCCACTTTCTAATGGTATTCTTATTGACAAGTGTTTTAAAAGGTATTTATTGTATCTCCTAAATAATAAAAATTCTCAACCCAAGAACTGGAAATGTCAAGTCTCTAACCTAAACTGACATTCCTTAAGACCTGTCTAAGATGAAAGTATAATGAACAAGGCCTTTCTCCATTTGTGGACTCGACAGCCATCTATCAATGAGAAGTTACTGCATTGTAAGCACTAAAATATGGGGTATATGGTTCTTTCATGTTCTAGACTAAAATGCGATAAGCTGGTGAAAGCTACATAGTCCCAGAAATAAAGACAGAATCCATAGGAATAGGTATAATATGGGTGGTCACCAGAGGAGCCATATGCCAGGTGGAACGCAAGAGCTCCATAAATGGTACAAACAGCTTAGTGAGGAAGTGCCCAGTACAATTCCAAGGGTCTAGAATGTCTGCCTACGAGTTATTATCGGTATTCTCTCTTGAGTGAATGGGGAAGTACTATTGGCACTAAGGGTACATGCTTATCCAAAATCCTGAAATAGAAGCATTAGAAATGTACAAATGAAGAGAAGCTGATTCCAATTCAATTTAATCCTCTTGTCTTTCCATGCAAAATATTGCGTAATATAAGCATACCATCCTCCTTTCTCATGCTCAGTGGAACTCTAGAAATAGGCACTAAAGAACCTGTTCTCCAAACCCTTTTAAGTATTTTATTTTATTTTTCACTGTATGTATTTTACATGTTTATAGGTTCTTGGCCTTCAGATAAGTCTGTTTAACACCAGCATCTAATCTTCTGAGACTGGGGTTACAGATGGTTATAAACATATCTTCTGGTACTGAGAATTGAACCAGGGTCTTCTGGAAGAGAAGATTATTAGCTGTTGAGCCATCTCTCCGGCCTCCAGATAATTTCTACACAGGATCTTCAGAAAGCCAGTGTTTTCTATTCTTAACCTGAAGGAAAAATACTTTTAAAAGGAGTGTCCTAAGCCAGTCTTAGCTAAAAAGCACTGGGTTTATTTGTTAGACCTTTGGGAAGGTAATCCAGTAATTAAGAAAAGAGATCCTTAAATAATATAGTTAAATTGAATGCAAAAATACATGGGTGCACATATTCTTAGTCTCCTTCCCAACTTTATCCAAGGATGACCATGGAAATGTTAGTGAAAGACCTTATATATAAGGCTTAGATTCACTAGTAATGGGGGAAGAATATTTTACATAGAAAACTACCCTCCACTTCCCTGCTAGGGGCATGCAGAAAAGCATCAAAACCCCATTCAAGATATCCAATGACATTTCTGAGTCTGTGGGAAGGGAGAATGGTTTGCTTGCTTGCTTGCTTGCTTGCTTGCTTGCTTGCTTGCTTGCTTGCTTGCTTGCTTGCTTGCTTGTATGTTTTGTTGTGGGTAGGGGATGGGAGAGGCATAGATAGAAATTGATTGCAAATATTTCCAGATCTCTAGTATTTCTGCAGCAAAAGGTGGCAATTTGGCAGGTCCCCAAGGTCACCTTCAGTGCAATGCTTTCCCAGGAGGACTCCCAGAACTCAGAAAATCATTCTTCTCCCAGTCACAGGGTATGGTTATGAAAGGACACAGCCACAAGGTAGCAAAAAGAAGAGGCTTACCAAGCAGAGTCCACAGGAGTCCCAGGTGCAGTTTCCATGTCTTTCTCTCAGTGGAGTCAAACGGACAGCTGCTGTAATTTAATGGGAAGTGCTCCCTGTAGACACATGTGCATGAACGTTGAGTTCTCTGCTAGCAGCACTGTTCCGGGAGCTTGTGAAACATTTAGAAGAAAGAGCCTCACTAGAGAAAGTAGGATTACCAGGACACACCTTGAGGTCTTATTGCCCCATGCCACTTCTTGTCTCATCTCTGCTTCCAGATCTGCAGAGTTATAAGCAAGCAACTGCAGTAGGTTCCTGCGAACCCTGAGATGGCCACTGCCATGACCTTCCTTTCATTATGGATTGTAATACTGTATCACCTAAGACAACGGGACAAAATAAACCTCTCCTCCATTAAGTTGTTTCTTGACTGGTGTTTGGTCACCATAACTAGAAAAGTAACTAAAATAATGGCTGTGTCCTAATTAGAATTATTATTGCTGTGATCAATTGCCACAATTAAAATCAACTCAAGGAGTTTATTTAGTTTACATTTGTAAATCATTGTTCATCATGGAAGGAAGTCAGGGCAGAAACATAAGCACGATAGGGACATGGATTTGATACAAAGGCTATGGAGGGGGGCTGCTGACTGACTTCCTCTACATAGGTTGTTCTTATGGAATTCAGAACCACCAACTGAGGGATGGCACCACTCACAGTGAGTTTAGCCTTATATTTTATTTTCCCAATTCAAGTTCCCTCTTTTCATATCACTCTAGCTAATGTCAACTTAACATAAAATGGCCAATATGAAAACGTGCATTTTCAAAGCAGAAGAACTTGCAAGCTTTAGCGTTCAGAGTTTTATTGAGGCATGGAAATATAGCATAACTCCAACTCCTTCCTGATTGAGTGTTCTGTCACTAGCTCCTCAGATGTAGATGTAGGGAACTTCATGATCCAACTAGCCCTACTGTGAATCATATTCCTAGCATGGAGTATCACACATAAACCTAGGCACTAGACAGAGTCTAAGTTTTATTAGCAGGATATCCCAAGAGCTTAAGAGATTATCCTGTAGAAACTAATAGAAGGCTAAACCATTGTTTTAGAAAAGTTAAGATTTTATTGAAGTCTGAACAGATGACTCTATTAGTATCACAAAAACTATTATTATAGTTTGGTGAGGGGTTTTTTATGCATTTGATTAACTTAACAATGTGAAATTTCATCTTCCTCAGAGCATCCAACAACCTGATCATGCTATAAGACTGTACAGGATATTCTGAAATTTTTAATTTTAATTTTAATATGTAGTTAATTTGTGATGTAACTGACTCCAATTATGTTTTAGGGGGTCCTTATGGCTCCACATAGCATACTATCTCCACAGTGGTGAGCTTAAGTCTCAAACCTCATGGGTTTCAAAAGGAGTCCTAAGGTCAGTCCCTGGTCACATTGTCAAAGTGATCTCTGCTGTCAGCCCATTTGTAATAAACTTTCCAACCAAAGAAGAAGATGAGAGAAAGTGTGGTATTTGGAACACATAAGCCTCTGCTGGATGCCTGGCTGAAGTGAAGCAACTGTAAAGTGAACTAGAATCATATCTTGTAACTATAAGTTATAATCAGAATTATAACCAGAGGTTCTAACCAGAATTACATAGCCTTGATGACCAAGCCAAACCCAGAAACAGTATCTTCAGGCCAACCTCACATATGTCATTTATGAGACTGTTTGCATTATCAGCCCCAAAGGAAAAGAAAGGAGAGTGGGATGAGCAGGCTCAGCAGTGTCTGCGTCATTAAGCTCTCCAAGGAAGTGACAAAATGACTAGTGGCTATATTTTTAAACCAAATCTAGAGAGCCCTCAAGTTTGAGTAAAACTGTTATTTGAGTGCCTGTCTTCTCAGCCACCACCCCCATACATATGTTGAACACATTATACCATCAACAACGCATTTTTAAATATAAAAAGCAATACTGATTTTGTATCATGCACATCGAGAAGTCCAGATTAAAAATGGAATTCTAGTCAAAAAGTTCAAAAAAGGACAAACGCAGTACATGTAATTTCCTCAAATTGGAAAATATAAAAAAGTATAAGTATTATTGCCTTGCATGGTAAGACTCACAACTTGAAACTCTAATGCCTTCTAAGTTAATGGCACAAATCACATGTCAGTTTCTTGACTCTCAGGTAGTCATTTGGATAATCTACAACAATTGCTTAATATTTTTCAGAGACTAATTTTTTTTCTTTCGTGAAAGAGTGCGATTACCAGATCAATTTAGTTTTTCTTACCTGACCTGATAAGGTACCTAGCAGAAGGGAAGCTGCACAAACATGAAGCCTGGCATCCAACAGGTTTTAAATCAGGACCACAATGCTACCCAATAACAATCTGGGAAATAAGGACCAGGTCATGAAAATGCTCAGGTAAGATGCAGTGCTATGCAGCGACAGACATGTAGATAAATGGAATAGAATTGAAGATCCAGAAATGAATCCACACACCTATGGTCACTTGGTTTTTGACAAGGGAGCTAAAATCATCCAGTGGAAAAAAGACAGCATGTTCAACAAATGGTGCTGGCACAACTGGCAGCTATCATGTAGAAGAATGAGAATTGATCCATTCTTATCTCCTTGTACAAAGCTTAAGTCTAACTGGATCAAAGACCTCCACATAAAACCAGAGACACTGAAATTGATAGAGGAGAAAGTGTGGAAAA
>NC_034606.1:11486356-11525207 GCF_900095145.1 Mus pahari | reverse complement strand
TGTAGCAGAAGATGGCCTAATCAGCCATCATTGGGAAGAGAGGCCCCTTGGTCTTGTAAACTTTATATGACCCAGCACAGGGGAAGGCCAGGGCCAAATAGTGGGAGTGGGTGGGTAGGCGAGCAGGGGCGAGGGTGGGGTATAGGGAACTTTTGGGATAGCATTTGAAATGTAAATAAAGAAAATAATAATAAACAAAAACATTTTAAAAAAATAATTAAAAAATAAATAAATTTATGAACAAGACAATAGTGAAAAAAAAGATGCAGTGCTATAGAGGATTATTTCAAAATGTAGCTTCTATAGTTTATTTATGACTATAAATATATGTGTTAGGTAATTCCTGCTAAGGTGTGCTGTGGCTAAATAATGATATCAACTATTTTCATTTTAAGGGAAAAACTGAAGACTTTCCATGCTAATTGTGCCTTTACAGTACATAATGTCAGTTGTCTACATGACATTGTGTCTCTTCTACATATATCTAGATTTTGCTGAGTAATACTATGTCTACTTTCGGGAACTTCCCGCCTAACATAGAAGCCATTTAACCCAGTCCTGCTGGCAAACCAGCTATAAAGATATTTCTTCAGAAAAACTCCCCAGAATCTTTTTTTTTTCCATTCTAGGTAAAGTAAATCCCACAAATTCTACCTTACTAGTTCTTCTTACTTTGAACATAAAAATAATCTCTGGAGTTTCAGCTACCATTTTGAGATTATGAGGTGACTAAAAGATGAAAACAGAAGATAGAGAAACAGAAAAAGATGAACCATGTGTCTTTTGTCAGTAGGGACACACTTGCTGCCACCACAAGAATCCCTGAACCATAGTGGGCAGTGACGGCTGCACTCCATAGCAGTCACGTGGCACTTTGCCCATCACCATGGCACAGAGAAGAGAACTTGGCAGAAACACTCACTCTTAAAGGTTCCTGCCCCAAAATAGCACAAGCTACATCTGCTCCCATCCCAATGGTTAAAGCGCATTACGTAACTATACCTCACATCCAGGAGGAAACTAGCAAAATCATACCATGTGTCAAAAAGGAAGAAAATCAAAACATTGATTAACAGCTTCGATGAACAGTTACAATTTTCCTTATGTGATGAAAAATATATCCTGTTTGTTGAGTCACTTTGGATTGAATTTTCTATAACTTCTAACCAAAAAAAAAAATGTTTTAGTCAATAAGCCCTCAAACTGTCTGAATTGCTAAGATTGCCTATGTAATAGTGTATAAAATTACATAGCATTGTTCTGTTCTTGCTTACACAGCCTTTTCTAGGAAAGACATTTTCACAACAGGCTTCCTGGTATTCTGACACTTACAAGCTTTCTGTCCCTCTTCCATAATGCCTCCTGAATCACAGAAGCAGGAACTGTGATGTAGATATACCCATTAGGGCTAGGCTGCCCTTGACCAGTTGATCTCTGCATTGTACCCACTTGTGGGTTTCTGTGATCATCTCCAATTCCTATGAAGGGAAGATTCTATGAGAAGGAGCAGTAGCTACATATATCTGTGTACATAAGAATAGGATTTGAAATGTCGTAAGGAATAATGCTGGTTTGGCAACATGGTGGTAGTAGACTATTTTCTAAGGTCCATAATCTCACTATTCTCAGGCAATTGAATGGGTTTTCAAGCACTTTCCAAGTACTATTTATTTTCTTTCCGTTAAGTGGATCTTACATCCAAGTAGACAGCTTTTAGTTACTACCATGCAAGTGCCTAAGTGTCCCTAATTCAGCAATGGGGACTTACCTTAAAGTTCTAAAAGGAGTCACTTGGGCTACCCTGGCAGAAGAAGGTCTCAGTATCAAAAGACATCCTAATATACAAGTGGGGAAGTTTCATGAGATCCAACACTAATCAAGGAATTCCACGTAATTTATGACTGCTGGGAGAGGAAAAATTACCCCCTCCCTTGGATGGGCCCCTGTGGTAGTTTTAAAAAGAATGGCTCCCATATAGATTCAGTCTTTAATTCACAGTTGGTGTCACTGTTTGGGAATAATTAAGAAGTATGGCCTTGTTGGAAGGAGTGCATCACTGGGTTAGGGGCTGAGGTTTCAAACACCTACACCATCCCTAGCTAGCTCTCCCTGATTCATGGCTTATGGATAAGCTCTCATCTAATGTTCCAGTACCACAGCAGCCAGCAGCTGTGCTCCCCACCATAACTGTAACTCTCTGGAACTTTGAGCCTCAAGTTAAAGGCTTTCTTCTATAACTTGCCTAGCTTATGGTGTCTTGCTACAGCAATGGAAAAGTAACTAAGAGAGAATTTAATATGAGGATGGGGTATTGTTGTGACCACTCTGGCCGTGCTGCTTTAGGATTTCAGGGTGAAGCATAGGATAGAATTTGGGACTTTGGATTAAGAAAGTGCTTGAGGGTAGCCGGGCTTGGTGGCGCATGCCTTTAATCCCAGCACTTGGGAGGCAGAGGCAGGTGAATTTCTGAGTCCGAGGCCAGCCTGGTCTACAGAGTGAGTTCCAGGACAGCCAGGGCTACACAGAGAAAAACAAACAAACAAACAAACAAACAAAAAAAGAAAGTGCTTGAATACTATAAAAAGGGTTTAACAGACTATTCTAGTAATAGTTTGGAAGAAAGTAGTGCTAAAAGCAATGTAGATTATGTAAACCCAGCTCAAGAGATTTCATAACAAAACAATATTAGTAACTGGACTAGTTCTTGAAATATTTTAGCAAATAACATTGCTTTCTTTTGTCCCTGTCAAAAGAATATGCCTCAGGCTAAATTGAAATTTTTAATTAATTTCTTTGGTGGAGGATGTTCCAAGACAGCCTAATATTGATTCTGTCATATGGTTATTAGTGATCATTCCTATGTGAGTCTGCAAGGAAAAGAATAAGCAGGGCAAAAAGAAAAAATACAACACAGAGTTTGAAGCAAAAGAAAGAGTGTCAGGAAATGTAATGCTGTAGCCAAGGCTTGTGCTGAAAGAGCTAAGACTAAAGAAAGCTCTGTTCTACAATGAAATAAAGAGAGAGAAAGACACCACGCAAGTAAGCTTTCAACATATAAGAAAGGAAAGACCTGAGGACCTTTCTACCCCGAAAACAACACTACAAGGGAAAGGTTCTGCAAATGTAGGGGGTCAGGGTCCACCCAAGTGATGAGCCAAATTTGGTAGGATTGTGCACATGGTTCTGACTTTAGAGTCATGTGGGATACACAAGTAAAGGAATTATGGAATCTTCCTTTGCAGCTGAGGAGAGCTTCTGAGTCCGAGCATGCAACAGGGGATTCCTTGAATGGAGACCCTGAGATGCCATTGCATAAAGCTGTGAAACCGTAACCCGGATTACACTAGTAAACTCAAGATTTTAGAGATGCTAGAACCATAAAACATCTTCCAAAACAAGTTGTAAACATGAGGTGAAATATCTGCTGTAGGAAGCAGAGGCACAAAGGTAGAGCCATCCAAGCACTTAAACACCAGGTATGAAACTACAGAATTTGGAGTAGCCCTGTGGGGTTTTAGACTTACTTTGGCCCACTATTTAATCACTATGACCCCAGTGCTCTTCTTCAGAATGGCAATGTACATCCTGTGCCATTATATGTTACCAGATTATAATTGCTTTTGGCTTTAGGGGGTAACTGTTAGTAAATTGCCTTCCATTTCAGAAGAGACTCTGGATTTTTTTTTAACTGTGAAAGACTATGGGAATATTTGAAATTGGACTAACTGCATTTTTTGCATTATGAAAGAGCCAACAGCAACTGATGGCCGTGGAACAGGACATGATGGTTCAAATAAAAATGACTACAATATGCTCTATGTGCTTGAATAGCTGACCCCACGTGATGGAACTGTCTGGGAAGGATTAGGAGGCGTGGTCTTGTTGGAAGAGGTTTGTCACTGGGGACAGGATTTGAGGTTTCAAAAGATTCACCCGCATCCCCAGTGGCTCCTTTCTGCTTCCAAGTTGCCACCCTTAGTTAATAGAAAGTACTCATCCCCAAACCACATGCATACCAGCAAAGGTTGGATTGATATTTTTGTGCATATTAATAATAACCAAATTTAAAAAGTCTAACACTTTGAGAGTATGTCACATGGGAGGAGTTGGAGGGAGAGTACCTGGGAGAGACAAAAGGGAAGAAAGGAAATGTAAAAAGTCATATCCTTTCGTTTTACTTAAAAATTTATTTAAAGTAAAAATTATATAACAAAGTAAAATTCAGTTCTATTCAGAAGCATTACAACTTTTTTTATTATTATAGTTGACCTTCGAATGATTTCTCTTTGAAGAGAGATTTATTTGTAAGCTCTAAAATCCATGTTTTTCTTTTCATTTCTTTTCATTTTTTTAGTAGATATTTTCTTTATTTACATTTTTAATGTTATCCCCTTTCCTAGTTTTCCCTCCAGAGATGCCCTATCCCCTTGCTTCTCCCCCTGCTCACCATCCCACACACTCTCACTTCCTAGTCTTGGGATTCCCTGACACTGGGGCATCAAGCCTTCACAGAACCAAGGGCCTCTCCTCCCATTGATTACCAAAAAGGCCATTCTCTGCTACATATGCAGCTGGAGCCATGAGTCCCTCCTTGTATACTCTTGGTTGGTGGTTTACTCCCTGAGAGCTCTGGGGGTACTGCTTGGCTCATATTGTTGTTCCTCCTATGGAGCTGTAAACCCCTTTAGCTCCTTCAGACCTTTCTCTAGCTCCTCCATTGGACACTCTGTGCTCAGTCCATTAGATGGCTGAGAGCATCCACCTCTGTATTTGTTAGGCACTGGTAGAGACTCTCAGGAGAGAGCTATATCAGGCTTCTGTCAGCAAATACTTGTTGGCATCCATAATAGTGTCTGGTTTGGTGACTGTATATGGGATGGACACCCAGGTGAGGCAGTCTCTGCATGGCTTTTCCTTCAGTCTCTGCTTCACAATTTGTCTCTATAACTCCTTCCATGGGTATTTTGTTCCCCCTTCTAAGAAGGACTGAAATATCACACTTTAGTCTTCTGTCTTCTTGAGCTTCATGTGGTCCATGAATTATATTTTGGGTATTCTGAGCTTCTGGGCTAATATCCACTTACCAGTAAGTACATTCCATGTGTGTTCTTTTGTGATTGGGTCACCTCACTCAGGATGATATTTTCTAGCTCCATTCATTTGCATAAGAACTTCATGAATTCATTGTTTTTAATAGCTGAGTAGTACTACACTGTGTAAATGTACTACATTTTCTGCATCCATTCCTCTGTTGAGGGACATCTGAGTTCTTTCCAGCTTCTGACTTTTATAAATACGGCTGCTATGTACATAATGGAACATGTGTCCATATTACATGTTGGAGCATCATCTGAGAATATGCCCAGAAGTGGTACTGCAGGGTCCTCAGGCAGTACTGTGTCCAATGTTCTGAGGTAGTGCCAGACTGATTTCCAGAGTAGTGGTACCAACTTGCAACCCCACCAGTAAAGGAGGAGTATTCTTTCTCTGTATTCTTGCCAGCATCTGCTGTTGCCTGAGTTTTTGATCTTAGACATTCTGATTGGTGTGAGGTAGAACCTCAAGGTTGTTTTGATTTGCATTTCCATGTTGACTAAGAATGTTGAACATTTCTTCAGGTGCTTCTCAGCCATTTGAGATTCCTTAGTTGAGAATTCCTATATGGGAGAATGCTCTGTCTCCCGTTTTAATAGGGTTATTTGGTTCTCTGGAGTTTACCTTCCTGAGTTCTTTTTATATATTGGATATAAGCCATCTATCAGATATAGGATTGGTGAAGATCTTTTCACAATCTGTTGGTTGCCATTTTGTACTCTTGACAGTGTTCTTTGCCTTACAGAAACTTTGCAATTTTATGAGGTCCCATTTGTCAATACTTGATCTCAGAGCATAACGTGGTGGTGTTCTGTTCAGGAAATTTTCCCCTGTGCCCATGTGCTCAAGGCTCTTACTCACTATCTGTTCTATTAGATTCCAGGTATCTGGTTTTATTTGGAGGTCCTCATCCACTTGAACTTGAGCTTTGTACAAGGAGATAAGACTGAATCGATGTGCATTCTTCTATATGCTATCCACCAGTTGAACCAACACCATAGGATGAAAATGTTGTCTTTTTTCCATTGGATAGTTTTAGCTCCTTTGTCAAAGATTAAGTGACCATAGGTGTGTGGGTTCATTTCTGGGTCTTCAATTTTATTCCATTGATCTACCTGCCTGCCACTGTACCAGTACCATGCAGTTTTTATCATGATTGCTCTGTAGTACAGCTTGAGGTCAGGGATAGCAGTCCCACCACAAATTCCTTTATTATTGAGAATAATTTTTGATATCCTAGATTTTTGTTATTCCGAGTGAATTTTCAAATTGCTCTTTCTAACTCTATGAAGAATTGAGTTGGAATTTTGACAGAATTGCATTGAATCTGTAAATTGCTCTCAGGAAGATGGCCATTTTTATTTATTAATCCTGCCAATCCAAGAGCATGGGAGATCTTTCTTCTGAGGTCTTCTTAAATTTCTTTCTTCAGACTTGAAGGTCTTGTCATACAGATACTTCACTTACTTATAGTCACACAAAGGCATTTTGTATTATTTGTAACCTTTGTGAAGAGTGTTGTTTCCCTAATTTCTCTATCAGCCTGTTTTTCCTTTGAGTAGAAGGCCACTGATTTGTTTGAGTTAATTTTATATCCAGCCACATTCCTGAAGTTGTTTATCAGCTGTAGGAGTTCTCTGGTGGAATTTCTGGGGTCACTTAAGTATACTATCATATCATCTGCAAATAGTGATATTTTGAGATCTTCCCTTACATTTTGTATTGTTTGGCCTCCTTTTGTTGTCTAATTGCTCTGGCTAGGACTTTGAGTACTATATTAAATAGGTACGGAGAGAGTAGGCAGTCTTGTCTAGTCCCTGATTTTACTTGGATTGCTTCAAGTTTCTCTCCATTTAGTTTGATGTTGGCTAATGGTTTGCTGTATATAGCTTTTATTATGTTTAGGTATGGGTGTTGAATTCCTGATCTTTCCAAGTCTTTTATCATGAAGGGGTGTTGGATTTTGCCAAATGCTTTCTCAGCATCTAATGAAATAATCATGTTTTTTATTTGAGTTTCTTAAAATATTGCATTATGTTGATGGATTTCCATATACTAAACCATCCCTGTATCCCTGGGGTGAAGCCTACATGATCATGATGGATGATCCTTTTGATGAATGCTTGGATTCAGTTTTCAAGAATTTTATTATTTTTGAATTAATATTCATAAGGGAAATTTGTCTGAAGTTCTCTTTCTTTGTTGGGTCTTTGTGTGGTTTATGTATCAGAGTAATTATGGCATCATAGAACAAATTGGATAAAGTACCTTCTGTTTCTATTTTGTGGAACAGCTTGAGAAGTATTGGTAGTAGGACTTTGATAAAACTCTGAACTAAACCCATCTGTTCCTGAACGTTTTTTGGTTGGGAGACTATTAATGACTGCTTCTATTTCTTTAGGGGATATGGGATATGGGACTGTTTAGATCATTTATCTTATCCTGATTTAACTTTGATACCTGGTATCTGTCTAGAAAATTGTCCATTTCATCTAGATTTTTCAGTTTTGTTGAGGATAGACTTCTGTATAGATTGATGATTTTTTTGGATTTCCTCAGTATCTGTTGTTATGTCTCCCTTTTCATTTCTGATTTTGTTAATTAGGATACTGTTTCTGTGCCCTCTGGTTAGTCTGGATAAGGGTTTATGTGTCTTGTTGATGTTCTCAATGAACCAGCTCCTGGTTTAATTGATTCTCTGTATAGTTCTTTTTGTTTCCACTTGGTTGATTTCAGCCCTGAGTTTGATTATTTCTTACTGTCTACTCCTCTGGGTGAATTTACTTCTTTTTGTTCTAGAGCTTTCAGATGTGCTGTCAAGCTGCTAGTGTATTCTCTCTTCAGTTTCCTTTTGGGGGCACTCAGAGCTATGAGTTTTCATCTTAGCACTGCTTTCACTGTGTCCCATAAATTTGAGTATGTTGTGGTTTCATTTTCTTTAAACTCTAAAAAGTCTAAAAACTGGTCTTTTCATTTCTTCCTTGACCAAGTTATCACTGAGTAGATTGTTGCTAAGCTTCCATGAGTATGTGGGCTTTCTATTGCTTATGTTGTTATTGAAGACCAGCCTTAGTCCGTGGTGATCTGGTAGGATGCATGGGATTATTCCAATCTTTTTGTATCCGCTGAGCCCTGTTTTGTGATCGATTATATAATCAATTTTGGAGAAGGTACCATGAAGTGCTGAGAAGGTATATTGTTTTGTTTTATGATAAAATCTTCTGTAGATATCTGTTAAAACCACTGGGTTCATAACTTCTGTTAGTTTCACTGTGTTTCTGTTTAGTTTCTGTTTCCATGATCTGTCAGTTGCTGAGAGTGGGTGTTGAAGTCTCCCAGTATTATTGTGTGAGGTGCAATATTTGCTTTGAGCTTTAGTAAAGTTTCTTTTATGAATGTGGGTGCCCTTGCATTAGAAGCATTGATGTTCAGATATGTTAGTTCTTCCTGGTAGATTTTTCCTTTGATGAGTATGAGGTGTCCTTTCTTATCTTTTTTTATATCTTTAGTTTGAAGGTTCATTTTATTTGATATTAGAATGGCTACTCCAGCTTTTTTCTTGGGACCATTTGTTTGGAGAATTATTTTCCAGCCTTCTAATTTGAGGTTGTATCTGCCTTTGTCACTGTGGTGCCTTTCCTGTATGCAGTAAAATGTTGGGTCCTTTTATGTGTCCAGTCTGTTAGTCTATGTCTTTTTATTGGGGAATTGAGTTAATTGATATTAAGAGATATTAAGGAAAAATGATTGTTGCTTTCAGTTATTTTTGTTGTTATAGGTGGATTTTTTGGTGCCTATCTTTCTTTTGATTTGTTAAAAGATTATTTTCTTGCTTTTTTCTAAGGTGTAGTTTCCCTCCTTTTGTTGGAGTTTTCCATTTATTATCCTTTGAAGGGAAGGATGTATGAAGAGATATTATGTAAATTTGTTTTTCTCATGGAATATCTTAGTTTCTCCATCTACGGGAATTGAGAGTTTTGCTGGGTATAGTAGCGTGGGCTGGCATTTGTATTCTCTTAGAGTCTGTATGACATCTGCCCAGGATCTTCTGGCTTTCATAATCATTGGTAAGAAGTCTGGTGTAATTTTCACAGGTCTGCCTTTATATGTTACTTGACTTTTTCCCTTACGGCTTTTAATATTGTTTCATGCATTTGATGTTTTGATTATTACGTGACAGGAGGAATTTCTTTTCTGGTTCGATCTATTTGGAGTTCTATAGGCTTCTTGTATGTTCGTGGGCATCTCTTTAGGTTAGGGGAGTCTTCTTCTATAATTTTGTTGATAATATTTACTAACCCTTTAAGTTGGGAATCTTTGCTCTCTTTTATACCTATTATCCTTAAGTTTGAACTTCTCATTTTGTCCTGCATTTTCTGGATGTTTTGGGTTAGGATCGTTTTGCATTTTGCATTTTCTTGGACTGTTGTGTCAATGTTTTCTCTTCTGTGCATGAGATTCTTTCTTCTATTTCTTGTATTCTGTTGGTAATTCTTGTATCTATTACTCATGATCTCTTTCCTAGGTTTTCTATCTCCAGAGTTGTCTCCCTTTATGATTTCTTTATTGGTTCTACTTCCATTTTTAGATCCTAGATGGTTTTGTTCATTCTCTTCACCTCTTCAGTTGTGTTTTCCAGTAATTCTTTAGGGGATATTTTTGTGTTTCCTCTTTAAGTGCTTCTACCTGTTTACCTTTGTTCTGTATTTCTTTAAGGGAGTTATTCATGTCCTTCTTAAAATCCTCTATCAGCACCATGATATGCGATTTTTAATCCACATCTTTCCTTTTCAGGTGTGTTGAGGTATCCAGGATTTGCTGTGCTGGGAGAACTGGGTTCTGATGATCCCAGGTAGCCTTGGTTTCTATTGGTAATATTCTTGCATTTACCTTTCGTCTTCTGGTTATCTCTGATGTTACATGGTCTTGCTATCACTGGCTGGAGGTTGTCCCTCCTGTGGGTCTCTAAGCCTGTATTAACACTCTTGGGAGAACAGCTTTCTCCTGGTGGAACTTGCATACAGAGGGCTGTGGAATAGCCACAGCTCTGGGTGCAGATGGTGACTGAAAGGATCCTGTCTCATCTGTTCTACCATTCCTGTGCCCTGTGTGTTCCTAGCTGCCCAGTTCCAGACAATTATTGGAGAGAAATTAGCAATCTCACTTCCAAGTCCTGGAGTGAACGCACTCCTAGGAGATCATCGCACTCCTGGCAGGACCCGTGTACAGCAGGCTGTGGAAGAAACTCAGCTCCTGGGTGCAGATGGTGGACCCGAAGTGCTCCTGGCTGAGCCCCACTCCAGACAGTTATTGGAGAGTGGAAATCTCACCTTTTGGCACAGGAGTATGAGCACTCCTGGGAGAACAGCTCTCTCTTTGTGGGGACAAAGTGCACAGTGGGCTGTGGAACAGCCTCAGCTCCCAGGTGCAGATGGCAGATCAGAAGCAATGTTTTCTTTTATCCTTTGTTGGAATTGAAAACTGGAGTTTTGCCTTTGGATTTTGTATGCTAGTTCTATACTGAAGAACTATTCTAGAAGTATTAGTAACAGTTAATTCATTAAATTATTACAGTTATAAAGGTTCAGTCTTTTAGAGCTATTTTGGCAGATAAGAATGAAATTATCTGGCTTTGAAAGTATAAAATATCTCTAAATTTGTCCTATCTAGAACACCAATTAGAATAATGTTCTTTGGGTCTCACAAATGCCCTATATGGCATATACTGTTATACACATAAAACACATTAGAAATTGAGCCTTATTAACTTAAATGATTTGATGTGGATATGACTCAGTAGTAGAGAGCTCCCAGGGCATGTATGAGAGCCTGACTTTAAACCCCATCACAGATAAATCATTTAAAATGTTAATTTATTAATCCCACTGAAATAATAAATGGAACACTCATGATTGAACCCTGTATCCAACCACAAATCAAAATCACAAGCTAAGTAGTCCTAATCTTCTACATTCTAGAAAGATTTTCCACATCACTGGTGACCTTTTGTTAAGTGCTAAATCTTGTTTGTACTGCTTCAAAATCATATTTTAATTTAGCTTTTAAATCCTCATTTTCTAACTCCAACGCCTGCTCTTTCAAACCTACACTCTACTGCCTCTCTTGTACTTAGGAAACAAAATTAACTTCACAGAGAAGAACATCTAAACTAGTCATCAGAAGAAGAACGTATCATCTAGAAGATTGAATAAAGCTAAAAAAGAACATGGCTTACAACATCAGATGTCATTTTAAGACCCAGATACAGAACATTACAAAACGTGAGGCACAACAGAACACAGCCAGTACCCTGTCTACTCAAGGTTCTTTCTTATTCAACCAGGTTTTACCCAAACACCCATAGGTCCATGAATTTGTTTTTCTATCCTATGCATTATGAAATGTAAGGTATGCTCTAAGGCATTCTAATTTGTGATGTTCAACATCCACAGAAACATAGTACTTGGAGCCTGTCCTTGAGCCTACAGGAAAGCTGCTGTACTGATAACACAATCACTTAGTGACATGTTATGAAAGCACCTACAATATGACATTTGGTGGTGGGTGAAAGAGACTTGGCTGCAGGGAATCTTTCTTTCTTTCCTTCCTTACTTACTTATTTTTACTTATTTGTGTGCATGTGAGTGTGTGCCATGACACTTTTTTGGAGGTCAGAAGACAACTTGATAGAATCTATTCTCTCATTTCTATACAAATCCCAGGGATTCCACCTATCTCAGCAGACTTGGCAGTAAGCCCCTTTATATGCTGACCCATTTGAGCTTAACCTGAGTTGATTGATGAAATACAAATTTAAGTAATATTTTCCCTTCTTAACCTTCTCTGATATTATTCCAAGGAACTTTTACTGAAGTCTGGACCTCTTGCTGTGATGCCATGGAGTCTACCTATATACCATCTTGCTCACCTGTTTTCTAATCACTGTAATGTAACACTGTCTCAAGAAAACACAAGGAATTTGTGGTTCTAGGTCAGTGGTTTTCAACCTGTAGGTTACAACCCCTTCAACCTCTATCTGTGGGGCTGTGGGTGTGGGGTAAAGAGGGGAGAGAACCCGCGACCTGCCAAGGTGGATGCAGGAGGACTGCCACATGCTTTCCACGCAGCCCCAAGTGGGTGTCTGGCTGTGGGAAGCCTCAGAATCCCAGCTCGATGGGGGGTGGACAAGGGGCAGCCCAAGGTACCAGGATCTCAGCCTTGGGCATCCCGTGCTGGATACTGCAGAAGAGCTGAGAACAAAAACGGGGGCCCCAGGGGCTGGTCAGTCATCCCCAGGGCTGAAGAGAGGAGAGGGCAGGGAGAGAGAGTGTTTGATGGTTCCCACATGGGCAAGAGTCCTTGGTCCAGTCTGTAACTAGAACATAAGAAGACCTTCTGGCAGGAAGGTAGACATGGCTCGTTAGGAGAAATCCTATTCCATCATTCAAGCACAGTGGACCTTGATGAGCAGAGACAGTCTGTGATTTTATTGTAGAAAGGCAGGGGGGGAAAAAGAAGGTAGAAAGAGAGAGGCCGGCAATGGCAAGATGGAAAGAGAGGGGAAGGAGAGGAGAGAGAGAGAGAGAGAGAGAGAGAGAGAGAGAGAGAGAGAGAGAGAGGAGGGGCTAAGTAGTCCCTCTTATAGTGGGCTGAGCTATCTTGAGGTTGCCAGGTAACTGTGGGGAGGAGCATACCTGGCTATAGTCAGGTAACTGTGGAGGTGGAGTCTAGCCAGAATGCCAGAAGCTTAGGACATTTTCTGTGTGACTGATAGTCACAGAATTATGGAGTTGGGGGCTCTGTGATGTCACACACCTGTCTCTGGGAACGTGGCTCATTTTTCCATCCCTTGTAGAGTTCTCTACTGGATCACTGGAGCAAGCCCCATTCAACCAAATAGGCTGCCTATCACAGTCCCACATCTGTCTCCAAAAATATTTATATCATAATTCACAAGAGAAGCAAAATTACTGTTGTAAAGTAGCAACAGAAATAATTTTATGGTTGGGGCTTACCACAACCTGAGGAACTATGTTAAAGAAGGAAGCATTAGGATGGTTGACAACCGCTGCTCAGGTCTTTGCTCATTCATTTTCTTCACCTGTAATGCAATGTCTTCAGACTTCTTTAAGGTTTTTTCATTTTCATCCTGCAGACTACAGGGAAATGTCATTTTTACAGAAAGGCCTTTACTCAATCTTCTCTCTGCTTTATCACAATAAAGGAAATGATCACACTCATTTCCTCACATTGTTTTTAGCTGCCTCTGTCACCTCAAATGCTATCTCTATGAGACCTTACAACCTTCTCTGAATATCTAATTTCCAAAAGTGTGCATGCATACACATGATCTCAGTAAAGAAGCATTTATTGACAAATTATACTAATTAATATGTAAGCTATCAGCCACTGTAAACTTGGTCTCAGCAAAGAAGAAGAATGTTGAAATATCCAGTTGAGCCGAAATTCAAGTCATATAGAAGAAGAAGCATTTGTGTCACATCTGATGTTAGCAATTGTTTTATACTAGGTCAAATTCTAACCCCGCACTTCTCATTCCAGAAACTACTATAATATTAAAGAATATTTGCCGCACTATTCTACATAAAGACTTTAACAATGCATTTTCTAAGATTTCCTTGATCAAGAGCCTCCTTCAAAAAACTAAACATACAAACAAAAATAAAAAACAAAAAAGCACATTATTTTTGTTTGTTTTAGCCTCTGTTTTTTATGGACCTACATTAACATATAATTTCTTGCACAAGGCATGGTGTTATGTCCCAAACAGTGTGAAAAAACAGGGCAGAAATATGACACATCATGCAAATAAATAAATGTCTACTTAGAAAAAAATATATTATGCCCAAGATTTTAAATACATATTCTATGAAGAATTTGAAATCTACCTGGAGAACTAAACAGGAAAGTGAAGATGCTTGTGAGAAAAGTCATTTTGATGATAATGTGAAGACTTAATTAGAAGAGTGAAGCCAGATGTTATGTAAGCCACTGGGATATACAACTAATAATGAATGATTTAATGTCACAAATGAAAATAAAGATGAGGGGTCTGGGAATGGCTATGTCAGTAATGTAAAGCTCTATGCAAACATGTGGATTCAAATGGATTCTAATCTAAGAATCTGCACTTAAAAATCACATACCCAAGTTTCTGGCTATTACGAAGAAAACTGTTGTGAGCACAGCTGAGTAAGTGTCCTTGTGGGATGGTGGAACATCTTTTGGGTATATGCCTAGAGCTGGTATAGCTGGATTTTGAGGTAGAACTATTCGCAATTTTCTGAGAAACTGCCAAATTAATTTCCAGAGTGGTTGTACAAGTTTGCACTCACATCAACAATGACAGACTGTTCCCCTCGCTCCATATTCTTGCCAGCATGTGCTGTCCCTCAACTGAAGAATGCTTTTAAAAAAAATTGGCTCGTTTACACAATGGAATACTACTCAGCTATTAAAAACAAAGGCATCATGAATTTTGTAGGCAAATGGATGGAACTGGAAAAACTGTCATCCTGAGTAAGATAACCAAGGCCCAAAAGGACATATATGGTATATACTGACTTAGTAGTGGATATAAGACATAAATTATAGGTTAACTACACTACAATCAACAGACGCAAAGAAACCAAATAACAAAGAGGACCCAAGGGAGGATGCATGAATCTTCTTCAAAATGGGAAATGAAATAGATACTGGAAGTGGCTGGAGGGAGGAAACTAGGTGGGAGAGTGGATGGGGAGATGAGCAGGGTCAGGGTGTGGGGTGTAGATCAGATGTAGGGAGAGCAAGGAAGAGAGAATGGAAATTCATGGTGAGACCAGGCAATTAGTAGGACACACCAGAGACACAGGGCCTATGAGGGCAAATCTAGTTGAGACTCCTAGGAGTGGGGGATATAAATCCTGAAGTAGCCACTTCCTATAGCCAGGAGGGACTTACAGTGGAGGGATAAGGACATCAACCCACCCTCAAAATCTTTGACCCAAAGTATGTCCTGCCTACAAGATGTACAAAGACAAAGATGGAGCAGAGATGGAGGGAATACCCAAACAATGACTGACCCAAATTGATACCCATACATGGGCAAGAAACTATACTTGATGGTATTGACACTCTGTTGTGCTTGCAGACAGGAACCTAGCAATATTGTCCTCAGAGAGGCTCCACACATCAGTGAATGGAAACAGATGCAGAGACCCAGAGCTCAACATTAGCTAGAGTTTAATGTATCTTTTGGAAGAGTTGGAGGAAGGATTGAGGGCCCTTAAAAAAATAGGGACACCATAGGAAGTCCAACAGAGGCAACGAACCTGGACTGTTGAGGGCTCCCAGAGACTGAACCGCCAACCAAAGAGAGAACCCAGGCAGGAGCTAGGACCCCTGAACCTATATAGCAGACTCACAACTTGGTTTTCATGCTGGTCTCCAACATCAGGAGCAGGCCTGTCCCTGAATCTGTTGCCTGACTATAGGAACCTAACTAACATAACTATCCTCTGAGAAGCTCCACCCAGAAACCAATGGAAAGAGATGTAGAGACAACCAAACATTAGAGAGAGACTGAGGAGTATTATTGAAGAGTTGGAGGAAGGACTGAGAGACCAAAAGAGGACAGGGACTCTACAGGAAGACTAACAATGTCAACTAACCTAGACTCTTGGGGACTCCCAGAGACTGAACCACCAACCAAAGAGCATTCTTAGGTTGGACCTAGGTCCTCTGGACATATGTACCAGATGTGCAGCTTGGTTTTCATGCAGGTACCCCAACAACTGGAGTGGGGCTAGTCCCTGACTCTTCTGTCTGTCTGTAGATCCCATTCCCCTAATTGGACCACCTTGTCTGGCTTCCATGGGAGAGGATGCACCTAGTAGGGCAATGACTTGATGTATATGTATGCATGTGTGGGAGGTGGATGGGGAGTGGGCACCATATGTGGGGGCAGGATGAGGAGTGAGGAATTGGGGAAGGATCTGCATGAGGGGGTACTGGGAGGAGAGGGTGCTGTACATTGGGGTGTAAAGTAATTTTTTAAACAGAGAGAGAGACAGAGAGAGAAAGAGAGACAGAGAGAGAGAGAGAACAAAAAAGTTCCCTAATGCTTATAATCCCAGCAATGGAGTGGTAGAAAGAAATAAATACCTGGTCTCACTGTCCAGCAAACTTGCCCTACCTAGCAAGCTTTAAGTAAATGTGAAATTCTTTCTCAAAACACAAGGTAAAAGATTCCTTAGCAACAACATCCCAGGGTTTCCTCTGGCTTCCAAATGCACACAGAAGCACAGGTGCACCCCATCACACATGCACACAGGAATCATGAACAGATCAAGGGAAGAAAAACACATGAAAAAAGTAAAAAGTACGAACGTTATGCTGCCTCCCAGATGAATGGTGATAGTCTGAGGACTTTGGACCAAGACAAGTGACCTTTAGTTGTCTCACTGCAGGTGTCAAAACAGCCACAGTGGGTCTCACCTGTTTGTTCAATTGTTTGCAATGAGTATGCAATTCCTAAAAGAGAACTGACATGATAGAATTTACAAAACTATGGCACCTGGTCCCTCAAAACAACCACAAAATTAGTACTGATTTTTTTTTTTTTTTTTAGCATTTCAGAATGAATTTATGTACTCCCAATTTATGCATTCTGCATCAAGCAGAAACCAAATAGAAAAACAACAAGACCTCGAAAGATGCTCTCTCAAACTGGCAATTCATACCAACATTATAAAAACATACTGTATTTTCCTTAAAGGTAAATGTTAGTATGTTTACTTAGTGTCACATGTTATTTGAAAAGTGTATTTTCACTTTATTTCACGTGTAGGGAAATGAGAGAGAGGTGGGGTGATCGGAGATAGGTGGAGCGATCATAGTTTACTCATTATGCTATATACATGAACTGATAAGTAAAAGTGAAGGCTGGGACCTCAAGGCACCTCCCAGTCTGCCAGCCAAGTGGAATTGATTCTGGGTCAGGTCACTGGCTAGAGAAGGCCAGAAATGACTAAAGGTTTGCTTTGTTCGCAAGTAACAGTTGCTTATTAAATCTCACTGAGATCAAAAAATGATGTCCTTGGGGCTGGAGAGGTGGATGCCTCAGGGGATCAGATCACTAACTGCTCTTTCAGAAGACCTAAGTTAAATTCCCAGCAACCACATGGTAGCTCACACTTATCTGCAATAGGATCTGATTCCTTCTTCTGGTGTGTCTGAGTATATTAATAAAAAAAAGAAAAACAAATAAAATATAATGTCCTAAATCTCTCCAAGATCAAAAATATGAAGACCTTCCTTCTTACCTATGGCAAGCAAGAGTAAATTTGTAAACTGAAACAAAATATAATTTTTAACATGAATGAATACTGATTTAATATTTTCATTTAATTTTTAATAGGAACAGGAAAATCTAAATACAATATTGAAAAGTCTGACAAGAAAACTCAATTATAAAATGTGGATGAATTACAGAGAAATGTCACTACTAGATCCAGTGTAAAGCTGGGTGACCTTTACAGTCTCTGATTATATTGACTTAATAGACAGAGTACTAACAGTAATTCCTTAAAATGGCATAGTGAAATGGTATTGTATTATATAAAGTCTCCATGGAAATGGAGACTTACAAGCTTGTCTCAAGTGTACTCATTTGTCATGATAAACACATTTTTTTTATTACTAGATATTTTCTTTATTTACATTTCAAATGCAATCCCAAAAGTTCCCTATACCCTCCCCCTGCCCTGCTCCCCTACCCACCCACTCCCACCTCTTGGCCCTGGCGTTCCCCTATGCTGGGGCATATAAAGTTTGCAAGACCAAGGGGCCTCTCTTCCCAATGACGGCCGATTAGGCCATCTTCTGCTACATATGCATCTAGAGACATGAGCTCTGGGGGTACTGGTTAGTTCATATTGTTGTTCCACCTATAGGGTTACAGACCCCTTCATCTCCTTGGATACTTTCTCTAGCTCCTCCACTGGTGGCCCTGAGTTCCATCCAATAGATGACTGTGAGCATCCACTTCTGTATTTGCCATGCACTGGCATAGCCTCACAAGACACAGCTATATCAGGATCTGATAAATGCATTCTTAATGGGTAAGTCTCCACTATATTTGTGAAGTAAATCTTTATCTCAAGATATTCATTTCTCTGTTTCTGACACAAGAGCTTCTGCTGGCCTCATAACCATTGATCTACTGTTGATATGAAAACGACAAGAAACTATCTCCACCCCATACCACAACTCTAAATGTCATTATGCTTTAGAACTAAAACAGAGGTCTGGGAAGAACTGCTAGGAACTGTTCTATGGTTGTTCTTATGAATAAAGTTTTATTAGAACACAGGTAAAGGAAACATTTATGTACTCTCTATGACTGTTTCCACTACAGTGTGTGAGTTGCTGGGACACAGAACACAGCAACCATAAAGTCTAAAATATTGATTGGTTCTCTAGTGATTTACAAAAGTAGTTTGCCTACCTAATTTCCTTCAAGCTCTTAAAATCAATACTGATCATGCTGACCTGTGTTCATCAAAGAATATCTACCAAGATAGTTACAAAACTTTGATAATATATAACATACATTTCTCTTAAGCTGTAAGGTTCTCTTCAAATCTTAAAATCTGGAGAAGCAAGTGACTTGAATTTTCTAAGAAATAGACTGACTTACTCATTGCTGCGATAAATACCCTGACAGACGAAGCTTAAGGGAGAAAGTTTTAATTTGACTTATAGTTCCATAGGGACACAGTTCCCCAAGGCAGAGAAGGCCTGGTGGCAGGAACAGGAAACTGACTGGTCACATTGCATCCACACTCAGGAAGTAGAGAGTAAACCCGGAATTGAGACAAAGTTATTAAGCTCCAAGACCCATCCCTAGTGATCTAATTCCCCCAGTGAGGCTCTATCTTGTAAGGGTGCCACAGCTTCCCAAACAGTACCACTAGCTGGGGACTAAACATTTAAAGATGCAGTCTATATAAGACATTTCCCATTCAAACCTGAACATAGACAACCACAGATTTCAAGTGTGAGTGTGGAAAATTACCCATTTTGTTCTTCAAATGTTATTTTTTTCTTTCTGAGTTAACCTACATTTATATTTACTTTTGCACCAGAAATACCACTTAGGGTATAGTTTTCTACAGGAAAATAAGCAAGTTCCAAAACATAAACACTTTATGTTTTGGAACACATTAATATTTGAAATGAAATAGTTCCAATAGTAGAAAATATCCATGGAACCATGGTCCTGTTAGGAGTACTGACTCTTCTGGACAGAGAAAATTGCAATTAAATAGTTTTGGTGATAATTACTGACAGCTATAGCATAGTAAAGATTATTATAGAGTAAATTTTAGAATCAACATTTGGAGAGAATTATAGAACACTGGTATTTCCTAGGAAGAAACTAATTCTACTTACATACCACAGCTAAAAGAAAGAATCCAAAATCCTATAAGATGGAAAGAATTTCCAATTTCAGAGTGAGTTTAAATAAGAATGATGTGGGTGTTAGAAATCTGATTTTTAAAACTGTGACTATATTTTGTGATACATGATGTTTATTTTTCTCCTGGTAGTATACATGCATACAACCCACCCGACAGTCCATTTAAGACTGACAAAGTTATAAACATAAATTGTAAAGCAAGAAAGTTTGTTTTGAAAGATTTGGCAAAGTAATCAAAATTTTAACATAGCCATTAAAACTTTGGTAGATTTGTCATTAAAACCTTTTGCTGTCATTGTGTTATCCATCTGTCAACTATATCCACTGTAACTTGTCTTAGCTAGGTTTTCAACTGCTGTATTATAACACCAGTACTGAAAGCAACTTCTGTGCGCTTGAGTGTATGCATGTAAAGAACAGAAACACAAACTGGGTGGGAACCTGGAGGCAGAAACTAGAACAAAAGCTATGGAGAAGTGGTACTCACTGCTTTGCTTTTTATAACTTATAACGCTTATTTTCACAAAGCGCCTAGGACCATTATCCCTGGGATAAGACCAAAAACAGTAAGCTTCTACATCAGCAATCAATCCAGAAATTGTACCTAAAGCTTGTCCACATGTCAATGGAGGTTCCTTCTTCCAAAATGACTCTTCCAAAATGAGTCAGGTTGACATAAAACTAGCCAGCACATATCTTCTGTGTTTTCCTTCACAGTCAAATCCAACCCAAGTTTAGAAATGACCACTAAATTATTGATAATTTTTTCCCATACTGTCCTTGTCATTGAGACAACATCATGTATGCTTCCAAGTTCTCTTGGAAGAACTTCCATGTTCTCTCCCTAGAAAGAGCTAATTCTAACAGGATTGACTGTCCAGCAGCATTTCACATGACACAGTCTTCATGAACACACTCAAACACAGGGCCCATCCAAGCTAGACTCCACAGGCATATTTAATTTGTGTTTATTTGCAAAGCATCAATTTATGATTGATTTATGATGCTTTTACTCATATATATGTATCACAAAATTAACTCTGTTGTTCTTTGATCTCTCTTGTGGTTTTGTTTTGATTTTTAACTAACTCATACAACTTTATAGTTTAATTACTGTCTATGGAAATAATGCATAGTTTGCAGAGAACTGACATGTAATGTAATGTTAAGTAATACTTCCAAAACCTATCAAATAACTTTCTAAACACTAATTTCATCATATAGATTTATATTTTTGATTAAGCCCAAAATATGATTAAATGTTGGCTGATTTTATATATTACACAAAGATATACAAAACATACTATATGCATTCACTTACAAAGCTTGGTGCATTTTTAAATTTTTGATGTAAATATTGATGTCTGTCAGTGGTGGCACATGTCTTTAAACCCAGCATTTCAACACAGAAATTCTATCTTGAAAACAAAAGTAAATCTAAGGAGAAAAATGATGGAATGTTGCTCTCTTAGATATGCTATGTAATATTAATTGTGAGAGAATATTACTGATGGGAATAATTACAATTGTCGAAAGGGTTCTCCAAAATTACCACATCAAGGAATAATGCACAGTATGAAACAACAGTCAACAACAAAGGTTTACCAAATTTATTGTACATCTAGTACATCAATAGCTGAACATTATAAGTAGCACAATAGGAACAACAATATGAACTAACCAGTACCCCAGAGCTCGTGTCTCTAGCTGCACATGTAGCAGAAGATGGCCTAGTAGGCCATCATTGGGAAGAGAGGCCCCTTGGTCTTTCAAACTTTATATGACCCAGCACAGGGGAATGCCAGGGCCAAGAAGTAGAAGTGGATGGGTAGGGGAGCAGGGGTGGAGGGGAGGGTATAGGCAACTTTCAGGATAGCATTTGAAATGTAAATAAAGAAAATATCTAATTAAAAACAAAAGGAAAAAATAAGTAGCACAATATTATGTACAGGTGAAGATATGTTAAACATCAATTACCCGTGGCCCTTTTATAGAAAAACATGACGCACTAATCAGTTGCTTTGAACTAATGAACTCAGCCAACTTAATCAGGCAAACCTGTAAAATAAGGTGAAGAAGGAGGTAGATATCTGTACTGTATTCCTTGATGAAAGAGGGGTGGATTCAAATATAAGAACCTGAGGGTAGCCTCAAGGACCAAAACTATTTTCCATTGAGCAATATCAAGGAAAGTTCCACCTCAGTCATGTGCTCATATAAGTTTTACCTAAAACCATTGACCTTCGATGAGGACTGTGAACCTCAGAGAGGATCGCACTATCATTTACACCTTGAATTAGGCAGGAAAACCTACACGAGCTAACGCATGTCAGACATCTAAAACACTGAGGTTTTAAACTTCTATAATTTTGGTAGTTTTTTATGCATCAATAGAAAAATATGTATAGAAAATTTCTGGTGAAGATAAAAATATTGACATGGAGTTTAAACTATTCTACTTTGTGGGGAAAAAAAATCATCTAAGATGATACTCATACTTTTAAAGGACAGTAGATACAAAATCAAGAATCACTCAAAAGTAAGATATAGTCTCCCCACACAGCCCAAGCTAGTTACAGCCATGATGATTTTTAAGGTCAGGTTTGGGAATAAGCTGACATAGATGACAGGTCAAATCACATGTAGTGACAGAAATAAAGGGTCGTATGTAAGATGGACAGCTCAAGTTAAGTCCACAGACTGAACCTAGAGTTTGGATTAGAACTCACTATAAAGGCAGTTAACTAACATCAATACTGTGGGTGTTACTTTATTACCATGAAGGAAGCAAAACCAGTCTTGGGATCTCTAACATAGCCAACCACAAGTAAAGAAAACAAACTGGCAGTAAAAGCATCTTTATATGCAATACAAGAATTATTTATGACTGGGGTTGGGGGATGACCGGTCCAAGTAAAGACAGCTACAAACTCAAGTGGAGAAGTAAAAATAAAAATAAACAGAAAGAAATATAAGAAATGTGTGGTAAGCCTTCCAACTAAACCCCACATTTGTAAAGAACATTAATGCAGATCAATAGGGAGAGGAAATTTCACACAGATTAAGAAAAAAGAAAAGTATAATTTGAAAAAAAAAAAACCTCAAAGATTAAATCAGGAAAGAAAGAAGATCATCACATAGAACAAGTGGTCTTGACATGGGTATTCAGAACTAAGGTAAGACATGGATATGGAAAGAAACAACTGATGTCAATGGGAGTGAGTTCTGGGAGGAGGTGTGTGGGGAGGGAGGTGGACAGGTAGATGTGTTCTAAATACAATGTATCAGTATGAAATTACCAAAGGAATTTCATTTTTAAATGAATGCTTATAGCTTAGATAACAAGTTAAATATCCCTTTCTTAATAAAATATAGTCAACAGCCAATAGGTGAAATAAAATATAATGGGAGAAAGATTGCTCCCAAAGTATTAGGGTCCTTTGGAGTATTTAGCTATCCAATTCTTTTAATTATTTTATTTTTCACCTGTAAAACCCCTATATCCAAATTTCCTATTTAACTACCAGAGAAATATACCTCCTGTCCATGTATATTTGAAACACACACGCACACATGCACGCTTACAAGGAGTTAGCCTTTTATAGTGCTTGTCCCTGCCACTGAACTTGTATACTGTCTGCCAACATGCTTGGCTTAGAGAAGAGCATACAACTTGCATTCCTTTTCATCATTTCAAGTAGCCTTAGGCTCTGCACTCACTGCCCACCATTGGGAACTAGGGGAAAGTATAGGCAGATCAGAAGGGGAAGAAGATAAAAGTGGATGTACATGAAATTAATTATAAACAAAATGGTCAAAAAACGAATTTGATTTTTAAACAAAAAAAAATAAATAAATCACAAGGTGGGGGGAGAAATGACCTCCAAATCCACACATTAAAATAATCCACACATTGGAACAAGCAAACAAAACAAAACAAAACAAAATAAACAAACAACAAAAACTCTAGGATGATTTTCAAGTCATTCAATTTTAACTTGAAACCCTATGTGTTTTTTTCTTACTATTGCAGTCTCAGAAATATGCAATGGGTATAAAATAAAATATGTATTTGTTTGGAACTTGAAGGTGTATGTAGACAGCATGTGGCTGGAAGGCAGCCTGGATAAGAAGTTGGCTTCTAGGACAGTCCTGATGCAAGCTGCTTTTATTAAAAAGAATTGGCATCTCACTCTTTGTTCTCTTGTAGTATGTTCTGGGATTCCTGAGCTATCACTTAAAAAACATGGTTTCCTGGGAAAAGAGGCCCCTTGGTCTTGCAAACTTTATATGCCCCAGTACAGGGGAACGCCAGGGTCAAGAAGTGGGAGTGGGTGGGTAGGGGAGCAGGGCGGGGGGGAGGGTAAAGGGGACTTTCGGGATAGCATTTGAAATGTAAATGAAGAAAATAGCTAATAAAAAATGAAAAAAAGAAAACATGGTTTCCTAGGCAAAGGCAATAATTCAAAGGCAATAATGAGTGGTACTGTTTCTTAACTTCATTTCTCCATCGTCTAACACAATTACATAAAAATTCCCCCTTTAAAATTTGTATTAATTTCTTTTTTATTAGAAAAGCTTTCTAATAATAGCTTTCACTGTAACATTTGTGTAATTTGTACTTTTCTCATATATGTCGTGAGCACCCTACTTCAGAGATTCTAGGTAAAATTTGATAAAGGGTCAGATTCAGGAATTTATGAAATGTATTTTATACTGTTTAGTACAATATCAAACTATTGAATTCAATCTGTAACAAACACTAATGCAGAGGAAAAAGTGAAGTTTATTCCTGGAGTGAAGATACATTTAAGGAACATGAGAAATAGACAGCATCTAAGTGGGTATAGAGGCAACTGGTATACAGTATATGCTTCCCAACCCTTGAGAATGAGAGTAGTTCATAATGTGATGCAAAGCTGTGGGGAATGTATAGAAGACATAGCGAGTCAGAACACAGTTGTACCACTTAGATTCAATCTTTATTCTTGAGAGAGTTTCCAAGGTCAGTAGAAACTATGACTAGCACTGTGTTTTATACCACTCTACTTACCATTCATATATATATATATATATATATATATATATATATATATATATATATCTGTAAGGTGAAAGAGTCCTTCCCTCACTCATCTTCCCTGCTTGCCAAGTCCACTGGGGCAAGGCAAGTTGCTCTGAGCAGCCTGGAATCCAAGAATGACTTCCATTCTCCCCAAATCTTTCTGCCCACCTTTATCAGACCTGTGGCTCCTGAACAATAAAGACCTACAGATCCAGAACTATACAGCCCAAGGATAACCATAAGAGGCCTGCCACACCAGGACCATTGAGGTTAATTCCCTTCCCAATATCTACCATAAAAACAACATCCAGGGACCAAAGCCATCCAGATGTCTAAAGGCCCTAGAAAGAACACAATCGGCAAATGCTAAGGCAATATGACACATTCAAAGCACCCTCTAACCCACTAAAGCAAGCCCTGGATATCTTAACACAACCAAAACACAAGAAAATGACCTTAAATCTGTTTTTGTAGAGATGGTAGGGGCCTTTAAGAAGGAAATGAATAAATTACTTATAAAAATAAGGGAAAATACAACCAAACAGGTAGAGGTCTTCAAAGAGAACATGAATAAATTCCTTAAAGATATACAGGAAAATACAATCAAACAGATGAAGAAAATAAATAAAACCATGCAAGACCTGAAAGTAGAAATAGAAGCAATAAATGGGAAGAGAACAGGAAAAACAGATGCAAGCATCAGCAACAGAGTATAGGAGATGAAACAAGAATCTCGGGCATAGAAGATACAATAGAAGAAATTGATAAATCAGTCAAAAAATGTTAAAGCTAAAAAAATTCCTGACACAAAACATCCAAGAAATCTGGGATACCATGACAATGCATAATCTAAGAATAGTAGGAATAAAAGGTGCAGAGTCCCAGCTCCAAGGCCCAGAAAATATTTTCAACAAGATCGTAGAAGAAAATGTCCCCAACCTAGAGAGAGAGAGAGAGAGAGAGAGAGAGAGAGAGAGAGAGGACTGTGAAGATAAAAGAAGCATATAGAACACAAATTAGACTGGACCAGACAAGAGAATCTTCCTGCCACATAAGAATCAAAACAAAAAAATATTCAGAACAAAGAATATCAAAAGCAGCAAGGGGAAAAGGCCAGGTAACATACAAAGGCAGACCTATGAGAATTACACCCAACTTCACAACAGAGACTCTAGAAGCGAGAAGGCCCTGGACAGATTATTTGCAACCTCTAAAAAATCACAGGTGCCAACCTAGACTACTATACCCAGCAAAACTCTCAATCACTACAGATGAAGAAAACAAGATATTTCAAGATATATCCAAATGCAAACAATATTTACCTATAAATTCAGCCCTAAAGAAAATACTAAAAGGAAAGCTCCAAACCAAGGAAGACAACTACATCCAAGAAAACATAGGAAATAAGTAACTCCATACCAGCAAAACCAAGGTAAACACACATACACACACGAACACACACACACACACACACACACACACACACACACACACACATACAAAACAATAACAATAACATAATAAGAAATAACAATCACTGCTCATTAATATTATTCAATATCAATGGACTCAAATCCTCAATAAAATGATACAAGCTGACGGAATGGATGCAAAAACAAGATTCATCATTCTGCTTCATACAAAACACACACACACACACACACACACTTCAGCAAGAAAGATAGACAAACACTTCAGAACAATGTACTGGAAACAAGTTTTCCGAACAAAGGAACCCAAGAAACAAGCTGGAGTAGCAATTCTACTAGATAATACAATGGACTTTCAAACAAAATTAAAAGACACATGGAAGGACACTTCATACTAATCAAAGGGAAAAAAATCTACCGAGATGATATCTTAATTCTGAAAATCTATGCCCCAAACACAAGGGCACCCACATTTGTAAAGGGAACATTGCTAAACCTAACAAATCAGGTTTCGTTAGGGAAGCACCATCCTAGAAAGGTCAGAGTTTGCCATTCATTACACCACAAATGTGAGAACCTACTTGCTATGAAAACAGTCCCAGTAGTCACAGCTCACTGCTTTATATAGTGGGAGCTGCAGTTCTGGATGGTCCAGGGCTTGGAAGGAATAAGGAGGAGGATAAAACCAATTTAGAACCTGAGAATGTATGAGCTTCTGGTCTGCTTCTCTACCCAGAACAGATCAGTGGCCCTATACCTTCCCACACCCTACAGCCTTCCTGCAGCCCAGGAGATCCACATAAACCAGGGACAGGGTACACCTGCTCTAACAAGAGACACAGGAGGCCTTACCCTAGCTAGAGACAACATTGCTTGCCTCCCAAAAGACCAGCTCTAACCCAGGTAACCGAGCTCTACATGCCTTCAAGGCGTCCAGCTCCAGTCAGACACCAAGGCTAGTTAACACCATTGATAACCAGATGGCAGGAGGCAATTTAGCACCATCAGAAACCAGTTCTTCCACCACAGCAAGCCCTGGATGACCTGACATGTCTGAAAAGCAAGATCCCTGAAAAGCAAAACCTAAAATCCCATTTCATGAAGAGGATAAAGGCCTTTAAGTAGGATATAAATAGCTCCCTTAAAGAAATGCAGAAAAACACAGGCAAACAGGTAGAAGTCCTTGTAGAGGAAACAAATAGATCCCTTAAAGAAATACAGGAAAATATAATCAAGCAGGTGAAGGAATTGAACAAAATGGCCCAAGAACTAAAAATGGAAATAGAAACAATAAAGAAAACAAATTGAGGTAACCCTGGAGATGGACAACATAGGAAAGAGATCAAGAGCTACAAAGACAAGTATCAACAACAGAATTCAAGAGATATAAAAGAGAATCTCAGGTATAGAAGATACTGACGTATCGGTCACAGAAAATACAAAGTATAAAAAGCTTCTAACCAAAATATCCAGGAAATTCAGACACAGTAAAAAGAGTAAAACAGGTAAAAAAGAGTAATAGGAATTGGAGAGGGTAAAGGATCCCAGATCGATGGGCCAGAAAACACCTTCACAAAATCATAGGAAAAACCTTCCCTAACCTAAAGAAAGAGATGGCCACAAATGTACAAGAACCCTACACAACACCAAATAGTTTGGACCAGAAAGAAAATCTTCTTGTCACACAGTAAACAAAGCACTAAATGTACAGGACAGAGAAAGAATATTAAAATCTGGAAGGGGAAAAGGCCAAGTTACATATAAAGACAGGCCTATCAGAATTAAACCTGACTTCTCAACAGAGACTCTAAAAGCCAGAAGAGTCTGAACAGAGGTCATGCAGACCCTAAGAGAACACAGATGCTAGCACACATGCTACTATACCCAGCAAAACTCTCAATCTCCATAGATGGGGAAACCAAGATATCCCATGTTAAAACCAAGTTTAAACAATATCTTTCTAATAAACCATCCCTACAGAGGATTCTAGAAGGAAAAGTCCAACACAAGGAGAGGAAATACACCCAAGTAAACACAAAAAATTAATCATCTCATGACAAACACAAATGAAGAGAACCACACAAACATAATGCCACCTCTAACAACACAAACAACAGGAAGCAACAATCCTTGGTCTTTAATATCTCTCAACATCAATGTACTGAATTTCCGAATAAGAAGACATAGGCTAACAGACTGGATATGTAAACAGGACTCAGCATTTTGTTGAGTGAGAAAACACACTTCAGTGACAAAGACAGATACTACCTCAGAGAAAAAGGCTGGAGAAGGTTTTCAAGCAAATGGTTCCCCCCCCCCAAAAAAGGTGGAGTTGCTATTCTAATACCAATAATACAGTATTTCAACCAAAAGTTATCAAACAAGTTGAGGAAGAACATGTTATACTCATCAAAGGAAAAATCCATCAAGATGAACTCTCAATTCTGATCATTTATGCCACAAACATAAGGGCATCCACATTTGTAAAAGAAACTTTACTAAAGCTCAAAAGACATATTGAACCCCACATAAGAATAATGGGAAACTTCAACACCCCACTGTCACCAATGAGCAGATCATAGAAACAGAAACTAATCAGAGATACAGTGAAACTAACAGAAATTATGAACCAAATAAATTTAACAGATATCTGTAGCATATTTTATACTAAAACAAAAGAATATACCATCTTCTCAGCACCTCATGGTACCTTCTCCAAACTTTACCACATATTTTGGCACAAAAGACGAATCAGCAACTTACAGATTGGGATAAATCTTCACATAACCCTAAATATAATAGAGGGTTAATATCTAAAAAAATATAAATATCTCAAGAAATTAACCTGCAAAAAACCAAACAACCCAATCAAACAATGAGGTATAGAGCTAAACAGAAAATTTACAACAGACGAAACTCAAATGACCAAGAAGCTCTTAAAATAATGCTCATAGTTCTTAGTCATCAGAGAAATGTAAATCAAAGATGACCCTGAGACAAATCAGAATGGCTAAGATCAAAAACTCAAATGACATTGCATGCCACTTGAGAGGATGTGGAGAAAGAGGAACCTTCCTCCATTGCTGGTGGGTTTGCAACCTGGTACACTCCGGAGATCAATCTGGCAGTTCCACAGAAAATTGTAAATAGTTCTATCTGAAGACCTAGCTATAATACTCTTGTGCATATACCCAAAAGATATACCACTGTACCACAAGGACATGTATGTGCTCCACTATGTTCATAGACTTACTTGCAATAGCCAAAAGCTGGAAACAACCCAAATATCCCTCAACCAAAGAATGGATAAAAAGGTATGTGGTTCATTTTCACAATGGAATACTACTCAGCTATTAAAAAATAAGGACATTACAAATTTTGCAGGCAAATGGATGGAACTAGAAAATATCCTGAATGAGGTAACCCAGACCCAAAATGACATGCATGATATATACTCACTGATAAGTGGGTATTAGAAAAAAGTACAGAAAACCTAGATAAAACCCACAGACCATATGAAGTGTAAAACAGAAATATCTAAGTGGGGGTGCTTCAATCCTACCTAGAAGTAGGAAGAAAATTATCATGAGTGGCAGAGGGAGGGAGGGACCTTGGTGGGAGAAAGGAGTGGGAAAAGAAAAGGGGAACAGCATCAGGTGGGCGGGGTTGGTACAAAGAGGAGAGAGGTCCAAAGGGCCAAGAGAATGAATGGAAATATGCAACCTTGGAGGAAGGGAAGTAGAGGGACCCTCTAGAAAGTAGCAGAGACCTGGGAGGTGAGAGACTCTGGGGGTGACCTTAGCCAAAAGGACCAACATTGGGGAGAGGGAACTCTAAAAGTCCACCTCCAGTTGATAATACAGAGCCTCAAGTGGCTGAACAGGGTTACTAACTCACAGTCAATATTTGTGATGGAGAATGGTTCCTGTCTAAAAGAACTGAAGGGACAAAAATGGAGAAGAAACTGAAGGAAAAATAGTTTGATGACTAGTCCAACTTGGAATCTATCTCATAGCGAAGGGCACCAAGGCCTGACACTATTATTAATGCTATAATATGTTTATTGACAAAAGGCTGGTATGGTTGTCCTCTGAGAGGCCCTACCAGCTGCTGACTGAGACAGACACAGATACCTACACTCAACCATTGGAATTAAGTCAGAATGAAGAACATGAGGGGGGGGGTGGCCAACTCTCTCAAGTAACCCAGAACCAAAGGAGCACCCAAAGACTGAGCCACCAACCATGCAGCATACACAGACTGTTCCAAGTTCCCTGACACATATAAACCAGAGGACTGCCCAGTCTGGACTAAGTGAGAGAGCATGCACTTAATCCTTGAGAGAGACTTAGAACCCAGGGAAGAGGGAGGCCTGGTGGGGGAAGAGAACACTTTCAGAGTTAAGTGGGGAGGAATGAAATGAGGAACAGTGGGAGGGAGCATGGAATTGGGGACAATGGCTGGAATATAAATACATAAAAGAAATAAATAAAAGAAACATTGCTAAAGCTTAAATTGCACATTGAACCCCACACATTAATAGTGGGAGGTTTTAATACCTCACTTTCACCAACTGACAAACAAAAACTAAACAGAGAAATTACAAAACTAATTAAGGATCAAATGAACTTAACAGACATCTATAGGATATTTCACCAAAACACAAAAGAATATACCTTCTTCTCAGCACCTCTTAGATACTTCTCCAAACTTAACCATATAGTCAGTCACAAAGCAAACTTCAGCAAATACAAGAAAACTGCAGTAATGTCTTGTATCTTGTCAGACCACCATGGATTAAAGCTTGTCTTCAACAACAGAAACACTGGATAGCTCACACACTCGTGGAAATTGAACAACTCTCTTTTCAGTGATTTCAGAGGCAGCGAAGAAATAAGGAAGGAAATTAAAGACTTTCTATAATTCAATAAAAATGAAGGCATGACATACCAAAATTTATAAGATACAATGAAAGCTGTCCTAAGAGGAAAGTTCACAACACTACTGCCTCCATAAAGAAACTAGACTGTTTTCATATCAACAATTTAAAAGTACACCTGAAAGCTCTAGAGGAAGAGGAGGAGGAGGAAGGGAAGGGGGAAAGAAGAAGGAGGAGGAGGAGGAGGAGGAGAAGAAGAATTAAGCACACCAAAGAGGATTAGAAGGCAGGAAATAATCAATATTAAGGCTGAAATCAATCAGTTAAAAAAAAAAAAAAAAAAAAACAAGAAATCAATACAAAGAATCAGCAAAACCAAGAGCTGGTTCTTTGAGAAAAACATCAAGAGAGGCAAACTCTCAGCCATACTAACCAAAAGACAGAGAGACACTATGCAAATAAATAAAATCAGAAATGAAATGGGACACATAAGAGATACTATGGAAATTCAAAGAATTATTAAGTCTTTTTTGGGGGGGAGGGGGTTCAAGACAGGGTTTCTCTGTGTAGCCCTGGCTGTCCTAGAACTCACTTTGTAGACAAGGCTGGGCTCGAACTCAGAAATCCATCTGCCTCTGCCTCCCAAGTGCTGGGATTAAAGGCGTGTGCCACCACTGCCCCGCATAATCATTTAGTCTTATTTCCAAAGCCTCTACTCTACAAATTTGGAAAATCTTAACAAAACAGACTATTATTTAGACAGATACCACTATCTCAAGGTAGATGGAGGAAACTGGGTGGGAGAGGGGTTGGGGAGGGAATTGGGGGGTCATTCAGCATCATGTGTAGGGAAGGACAAGAGAGATAGCCAGATGCCCATGAAATGAATGAAAATCTGCAACTGATGAAGTTGGGGAGTTGAGGATCATCCCTAGGATGAGATACAGACCTGGAATAAGGGAGGCACCCAAGAACCAATGAAGGTGATCCTTGCTATGACTCACAGCATTGGACATATGAAAATTGAAGAGGCCACCTCCTTTAGGCAGTCAGGAACTCCAGTGGAGGGATAGGGACACCAACCCACTCACAAAACTTTCTACCCAAATTTTGGGATGGAGTAGAGCCTAAGAAACAGCCAACCAATAATCAGCCTAACTTGAAACCCATTCCATGGGCAAAAGATATTCCCAGACACTATTAATAATACTCTGTTATGATTGCCGTCAGGAGTCTAGTACGGCTGTCCTCTGAGAGGCTCCATCCAGTAGCTGACTCAGACAAATTTAGATACCCACAGCCAAACACAGGATGGAGTCTGGGGACTCTTATGGAATAATAGGACAGTGTTATGGGCCCTGAAGGGGATAACTCCACAGGAAGACCAACGAAGTAAACGAATCTGGATCCTAGGAACTCATAGAGACTGAACCACCAGTCAACGAACAGACGCAGGCTGGACCTAGACCACCACACAGATATCCAGCGTGGTCTTCATGTGGATCTTCAGGAACTAGAGTGGAGGCTCTTCCAAAAGTCCATGGGACATGCTCTTCTAGTTGGGCTACCTTTTTTAGCTTCAATGGGAGAGGATGTACCTAGCTTCACAGACTTGATGTGCCAGGGTAAAGGGATACTCAGAGGGATCCCCACTTGCTCAGAGGAGAAGGGGAGGTGGAAGGGGGAAGTATTGTGGGAGGGGGTGACTGAAAGGGGCCAATGAGTGGGATTAATTAATTAATTAAAAATAAATGAAATTAAATTTAAAAAGAAAGAAAACATGTAAGATCCCCAAATAGAATTATCCTATAAATATTTGCCCATAATCATAAAATATCTTGCATACTTTTTTAATAAAAGACTTAGATTGGGAGGCAGAGGCAGGCGGATTTCTGAATTCCAGGTCATCCTGGTCTACAGGGCTATACAGAGAAACCCTGTCTCAAAAAAAAAAAAAAAAAAAAAAAAAACCTTAAAACACCACTGTTATGCAAAGAAAAACTTGATAAGTTACATTTATGGCTACAAAAAATTAGCAAAGTTAAGAAAGTCACAATATGTACAGACATGGCAGAATTTTTTCTTTTTTATTATAAATAGAATCTTTAATGATAACATATCACAATGTATTTAAATTTACCTGAAAATAACCTCAGAAAAAATGTCTTTTGTTCCACTGTTTTGTCTAAAGACGACTTGCCATAATTTATAGTTCCAAAATGTCATTTTTAAAGTATTGTAATGCACAAGAATCCTGGCAACAGGAATCTCTCCAATGTTGATTCAGTTTTATTTTTAAATTGTTGGTTGTTCTTCCTTAAAATTATTGGTGTTACGACAGTAATAACAATGTTGATTTTCATGAACTTGCCACATACTGGGCATGGCACCAAGATAAAATGCTGCTCCTCAGTAGCTGTTATACAATCTGTATGTCTAATCCTAGATTTGATCATGGCTGGAGGAGGGTTTATAGTCGATGTCATGCTTGAAATTAAGTACCAAGTCAAAAACTCTAAGCAGTAAATGTTTTTAAATTGAATACATTTTATTGGATTTAAAATTACTGTTGTGAAATGAATAATAACCCTACTCTATGATACAAAATGTGTGTTTTATTTGTTTCTGATACACAATAAAAAGAAAGCATTATAATGAAGGAAATGCATTTCTTTATAGGTATTTTGAAGCATAAAATAAAGAGGAAGAAAATGTAAATGACAGCTAATCAAAAGTCAGAAAATGGCTGCTTCTAGCAAGGTGTCATTGCTTTTCAAAATGGAACAAAATTAAATGCTTTATCCTGAAATTTTTATTAAGTGACAATATAACAAAAATTAAAATATGTATATGCTGTCAGAGATCATAATTTCTTTTTTATACTTTAATGTCTTTTAATAGCAGACGTACAGGGACAGCAAAGAAGACGGACAACACATGTACTTGCATGTAGCCCAACTCAGAAAAGTATAGTGAGTGGGTGGTATCTGCTCTGTGGTAAAAATATTACAAACACCATTTAGTTGCCTTCAATAAGAAATTTACTTATTAAAAAAATAGATGCTTCCAGTCTGATCCTGTGTCCTGAGCAGACCTTGGGCACTGGCTCCATACCCAGCACCACAATACCCAGAGGAAGATTGACTTCCTGGTGCTCTAACACACCCAGGATCACAGAGGAAGCCTGACTCCCAGGTACTCTGAAATGCCCAGGATCACATGATCACAGCATTACAGAGGAAGCTTGACTCCAGGAGATTGGGCACACCCAAGAACAATGGAGCTCTGAACACACTCAAGATCACAATATCTTTCCCAATACCCAGGAAAACACAAACCCTTGCTCAGCCAGAGGCAGAGGTTCCTTTCAGCTTGCATCTGAACCCTGAGCAAACCCAGGGCTCTGACTCTCCACACACCCAGAGAAACCTGAACTCCCAGGAGCTCTGACACAACAGAATTTCAGAAGCTTGGTCACATCAGGATTTCAGGATCCCAGAGGCAGATTGACTCCCAGGAGGTCTGACACACCCAGGTTCTCAGGATAACAGGATGCCAGAATCATAGAATCACAGATACAGCTGGACTCTGAAGAGTTCTGACACAACCAGCATCACAAGAGGGACAGGCTACAGTGAAAGACAGCAAGGGTAGGGAGCACTAGAGATAACAAGATAATGAAAGGAAAACACAAGAACATAAGCAACAGAAACCAAAGCTACTTGCATAATCAGAACCCAGTTCTCCCACATCATTGAGACCTGTACCCCAACACACCAGAAAAACAAGACTCTGATTTAAAATCACATCTCATGATGATGATACAGGACTTTATATTTAAGAAATATAGGAGAATACAGGTAAACAGGTAGAAGCCATAAAGGAGAAAACACAAAATTCCCTTAAAGAATTACAAGGAAACACAACCAAACAGGTGAAGGAAAATCATCCAAGATCTAAAAATGGAAATAGAAAGAAAAAAAGAAATCACAAAAGGACACAACCCTGGAGATAGAAAACTTAGGAAAGAGATCAAGAGTCATAGACACAAGCATCACCAACAAGATACAAGAGACAGAAGAAAGAATCTCAGGTGCAGAAGATACCACAGAAAACATTGATACAACAGTCAAAGAAAATGCAAAATGCAAAAAAAAAAAAAGCTCCTAATACAAAACATGCAGGAAATTTAGAACACAATTAGAAGACGAAAGCTAAGTATAATAGGTATAGAAGACAGTGAAGATTCCGAAAATAAAGGGCCAGTAAATATCGTCAACAAAATTGTAGAAGAAACCTTAGCTAACCTAAACAAAGAGATGCCGATGCGTGTACAGGATGCCTACAGAACTTCAAATAGACTGGACCAGAAAAGAAATTCCTCCTGTCACACAATATTCAAAACAGCAAATGCACAAAACAAAGAAAGAATTGGGAAGAGAGGCCCCTTGGTCTTGTAAACTTTATATGACCCAGCACAGGGGAAAGCCAAGGCCAAGTAGTGGGAGTGGGTGGGTAGGGGAGCAGGGGCGGGGGTGGGGTATAGGGAACTTTTGGGATAGCATTTGAAATGTAAATAAAGAAAATAATAATAAATAAATTTTAAAAAAGAAAATAAATCAGTTAGATACACAGAAGAAGGAAAAAAAAAAAAAGAGCAGTAAGGGAAACATGTCAAGTAACATATAAAGGCAGACCTATCAGAATTACACCAGACTATTCATCAGAGACAATAAAAGCCAGAAGATCCTGGACAAATGTCATATGGACCCTAAAAGACTAGGCTTTAAACCCAGCAAAACTTTCAACATAGATGGAAAAACCAAGATATTCCATGACAAAAACCAATTTGCACAATATCTTTCCACAAATCCAATGTTACAAAGGATAATAGATGGAAAACTCCAAGACAAAAAGGGAAACTACACCCTAGAAAAAGCAAGTAACTAACAAACCCAAAAGAAGATAGCCAAACAAATATAATTCTACTGCTAACAATAACAACACAAACCAAACAAAGATCAGGAAACAACAGTCACTTTTCCTTAATATCTCTTAACAACTGGACCCAACTGCCCAATAAAAAGATATAGACTAACAGACTGGATACATAAGCAAGACTCAGCATTTTGCTGCATACAGAGGAAAGGCACTGCAGTGATAAAGGCAGACACTACCACAGATTAAAAGGCTGGAAAACAGTTTTCCAAGAAAATAGTCAAAAGAAACTAGCTGGAGTAGCCATTCTAATATCAAGTAAAATCAACTTTCAATCAAAATATGTGAAAAAGGTTAAGTAAGGACAGTTCACAATCATCAAAGGAAAAATCTACCAAGAAAAACTCTCAATTCTGAACATCTATGCTCCAAATGCAAGGGAACCCACATTCATAAAAGAAAATTTACTAAGACTCAAAGCAAACATTGCCCCTCACACAGTAATAGTGGAAATCTTCAACACCCACTCTCAGCAACGGACAGATCATGGAAACAGAAGCTACAAAGAAACACAGTGAAACTAACAAAAGTTATGAACCAAATGGGTTTAACAGATAACTATAGAACATTTCATGAAAAAAAAAAATAAGAAAATACCTTCTTTTCAGCACCTCATGTTACCTTCTCCAAAATTGACTATATAATCATTCACAAAACAGGGCTCAACAGATACAAGAAGACTCAAATAATCACAAGCATCATATCAGATCACCATGGATTAAGGCTGGTCCTCAACAGCAAAAAAACAACAGAAAACCCATATACACATGGAAGCTGAACAACTCTCTACTACATGTTAACTTGGCCAAGGAAGAAATAAAGAAAGAAATGAAAGTCTTTTTAGAGTCCAATGAAAATGAAGGCACAACATACCCAATCTTATGGGACACAGTGAAAGCAGAGATAAGACAAAAGCCCATAGCTCTGAGGGCCTCCAAAAGGAAACTGGAGAGAGCATACACTAGCAGCTTGACAGCACACCTGAAAGCTCCAGAACCAAAAGAAGTAAATACACCCAAGAGGAGTAGACAGCAGAAAGTAATCAAACTCAGGGATGAAATCAACCAAGTACAAAAAAAAAAAAAAAATACAAAGAATCAACAAAACTAGGAGCTGGTTCCTTGTGAAAATCANCAAGATAGATAAACCCTTAGNNANACTANCCAGAGGGNNCAGAGACAGTATCCAAANTAACAAAATCAGAAANGAAAAGGAAGATATAACAAAAGAAACTGAGAAAATTCAAAAAATCATCAGATCCTACTACAGAACTGGAAAATCTGGATGAAATAGGCAATTTTCTAGACAGATACCAAATGCCAAAGTTAAATCAGGATCAGAAAAACCATCTGAAAAACCATCAGAAAAACCATCTGAAAAGTTCCATAACCCCCTAAAGAAATAGAGGTAGTCATTAAAAAAAAAAGCCCAAGACCAGACAGGTTTAATGCAGAATTCTATCAGACCTTCAAAGAAGACGTAATACCAACACTCTTGAAATAATTCCACAAAATAGAAACAGAAGAAACACTTCCCAATTTGTTCTATGAAACCACAATTATACTTATACCTAAGCCATACAAAGACCAAACAATGAAAGGGAACATCAATTTCCCTTACGAAGATCAATGCGAAAATAATAAAATTCTCACAAACTGAATCCAAGAAGACATCAAAACCATCAAGTAGGCCTCATCGCAGGGTTGTAGGGATGGTTTAATATACTGAAATCTATCAATGTAATCCAATCTATAAAAAAACTCAAAGAAAAAGACAACATGATCATCTCAATAGATGCTGAAAAAGCATTTGACAAAATTCAACACCCCTTCATGGTAAAAGTCTTGGAAAGATCAGGAATATCTAAACATTAAAAAAAAGCAATATACAGCAAACCAGTAGCCAACATGAAACTGAGTGTAGAGAAACTTGAATTAATCCCACTAAAATCAGGGACTAGACAAGGCTGCCCACTTTCTCCCTACCTATTCAATATAGTACTTAAAGTCCTAGCCAGAGCAATTACACAACAAAAGGAGATAAAGGGATACAAATTGCAAAGGAGAAAGTCAAAATATGACTATTTGCAGATGATATGGTAATATACTTAAGTGACCCAAAAGTTACACTAGAGAACTCATACAGCTGATAAACAGCTTCAACAAAGTGGCTGGATGTAACTATTAACTCAAACAAATCAGTAGCCTCCTCTACTCAAAGGATAAACAGGCTGAGAATAAAATTAGGGAAACAACATCATTCATGATAGTCACAGATAATATTAAATACATTGGTGAGACTCTATCCAAGCAAGTGAAAGATCTATATGACAAGAACTTCACATCTCGGAAGAAAGAAATTGAAGAAGATCTCAGAAAATGGAAAAATCTCCCATGCTCATAAATTGGCAGAATTAATATTTTAAAAATGGCTATCTTGCCAAAATCAGTTTACAGATTCAATGCAATCCTCATCAAAATTCCAACTCAATTCTTCATAGAGTTTTAAAAAAGCAATTTGCAAATTCATTTGGAATAACAAAAACACCCAGTATATCAAAAACTATTCTCAACAATATAAGAACTTCTGGGGATGAAGACCATCCCTGATCTTAAGCCGTACTACAGAGAAATAGTGATAAAACTGCATGGTATTAGTATAGTTTCAGGCATGTAGACAATGGAATAAAATTGAAAACCCATAAATGAACACACCTATGATCATTTGATCTTTGACAAAAGAGCTAAAACCATTCAGTGGGAAAAAGGTAACATTTTCAACAAATGGAGTTGGTTCAACTGGCAGTCAGCACATACAGGAATGTGAATTGGTCCATTCTTATCTCCCTGTACAAAGATCAAGTCCAAATGGATCAAGGACCTCCTCATAAAACCAGATAC
>NC_034606.1:11446458-11486311 GCF_900095145.1 Mus pahari | reverse complement strand
TAAGACAAAACAGCATTCAACAGATTGGGGAAAGATCTTTACCAATTCTACAACCAATAGAGGAATAATATCCAATAAATAGAAAGAACTCATAAAGGTAGACTCCAGAGAACTAAATAACCCTACTAGAAAATGGCAAACAGAGCTAAACAGAGAATTTTCAACTGAGGAGTCTCAAAAGAATGAGAAACACCTAAAGAAATGTTTAGCATCCTTAGTCATCAGGAAAATGCAAATCAAAACAACCTTGAGATTCCAGCTCACACCAATCAGAATGGCTAAGATGAAAGACTCAGGTGACAGCAGATGCTGGCAAGGATGTGGAGAAAAAGTAATACTCCTCCATTGCTGGTAGGACTGCAAGCTGGTACAACTGCTGGAATCCAGTCTGATGCTACCTCAGAAAACTGGACATAGTACTACCTGAGTACCCAGCTATACCACTCCTGGCATATACCCAGAAGATGATCCAAATGTAATAAGGACATACGTTCTACAATGTTCACAGCAACCATGTTTCTAATAGCCAGAAACTGTCAATGACCAAGATGTCTCTCAACAGAGGAATGGATACAGAAAATGTGGTATATTTACACAGTAGAGTACTACTCGACTATTAAAGAAAATGACTTCATGAAATTCTTAGGCAAATGGATGGAACTAAAAAATATTGTCGTGAGAGAGTTAACCCAATCACAAAAGAACATACATGGCATGCACTCACTGGTTAGTGGATGCCACTATGGTGGTTCAGAATACTTGTGATATAATGCATAGACCACCTGAAACTCAAGAAGAAGGAAGGCCAAAGTGTGGATGCTTCAGTCCTTATAATGGGGGACAAAATATTCACACAAGGAAATACAGAGACAAAAGTGTGGAGCAAAGACTGAATGAAAAGCCTTCCAGAACTTCCCCACCTGGGGATTCATTCCATATACCAAACCCAGACACTATTGTGGATGCCAAGAAGTACTTGCTGACAGAAGCCTGATATAGGTGTCTCCTGAGAGGCTCTGCTAGAGCCTGAGAAATACAGAGGTGGATACTCCATAGAAGGAGTAACAATATCAACCAACCAGATCCCTACTCATGGAGTGACCCAAATATTTAGCTGAGGATGGCCTTCTTAGGCATCAATGAGAGAAGAGGTCCTTGGTCCTGGGAAGGCTCGATATCCCTGTGTAGGACAATGCAGGGCTGGGAAGCATGAGTACGTGAGTGGGTGGGGAAACACCCTCATAGAAGTAGGGGGAGGGAGAATAGGATAAGGGGTTTCTGGGGGAGGGGGACCAGGAAAAGGGATAACGTTTGAAATGTAAATAAAGAAAATATCCAATAAAAATATGCTGGCATTGTCCAAAAATTTTTAACAGGTTTATTTATAATTGCTAAATTATAAATAAACCTGTTAAAGTGTTGAAATGTGTTCACAAAAGATTTTGCTTGCATTAATGCTTTATATTTTGCATTTGTATTAAAAAAATTCACACACAAATGAAAGTGGAGAATCTGCCAATACCTGACTCTGTCCCCTGTTTTTCTACTTACAAACATATACTTCGGTACCTCTTGACTCCCTCGAAAAAATATCTATCATTCATAACAGGAAGAAGAGGGTAAAAATTGTTTTTGAGAGTGAATTGTTTTTCCTCATAGTGGACTATTAAGCACGTTCCCCACTCAGGTAATGTGTTAGCTGGGTATCTTTTCATGTAATTGTTACGCATTTGGCATGGATAACACACAGATTGATATCTTTAAAAAGGCCAACCGGATAGGTCTCACTTGCCCCGTGAACTCTGGAAGAGCAGATCTGTTTTTGAAGTCCTGAGCAATATCTTGCACTAGTCGCTGGATGGGGAGCTCAGTGGACTTCTGATAGCAACTGATTTCATGGAGCACCACAGTACCAGGCCTCTAAAGGTGATGTTTCTTCACCCGTCCAGTAGCGGGCGCACTCTTGCGAGCGGCCTTTGTAGCCAGTTCTTTCCTGGGTGCTTTACCACTGGTGGATTTGCAGGAAGTCTGCTTTGTTCAAGCCATGATAGGGGTGCATCCTTACTTAACTCCCTTCTACTTCGGCTGGAACTCCTCAACAAGACAAGCAAGAAGCAGCATTGGCCTTAGAGGACACTGGCAGTGAGGCAATGGTTGCAAACACAGTGGAAAGGTGGCTTTCCACACAGCCCTCAGCATAACTAGATGTTCAGAGGAGACTCTCCTAAGAGAGCATTCCTCTCATTCTGAGTAAAAGATGAGCCTGAGGGCTTAGGGGCCAATGTCCTTGTCCCTTAGATAGTTTGCTGACTAGGTCACATATGGAATGAGGTAAATATGAATGATCTGAGCTGCTTGGGTAATCAGTAAGTGTCAGTTAAAATAGAGGAAAGTGGGTGGAAAGTCATTTTGGAAATAAATTAATATCTGTAGTATACTATAACAGATATTCAATCTGATTGATTTTTGGAGCTACAAGAAAGGACTCTGCTATAAACCATTCTATTTTTTTTCTGTTTCTATTAAGAAAAAAATATGTCTTAGAAATTGTGAAATATAACGAAGTAGGATCCAGTTCTAACTTTCACAGGGATGTAAACTTTATACAAAACAAAAGCGTTTAGAGGATATTTATTTCATTTGATAGCTTTCTATATATTCTAGAAAGAATTTTGGTATATTTCTACTTGCTGTGGTCTTCACTTTTTAATTTTGTTTTCACTTTTGATTTGTTCTTCATAATTGAAGGAAATAAAATTAACCTTTTTTTCCCTAAAACCCAAATCTTAAAGCTGAATGTATTCATATTGCAAAATAAGCACAAAGGCTTTTTTTTAATATTTTATAATTTTAAAGTTAGAATACTCCTTCAAGTTATAGGTTTTTAATGTTTTAATCGATTCTTGTGTTCCATATCACATATATTAGTCACTTTGTTGCCCATCTTCTCATATCTGCACTTCACCTGCAACCCCCCAAAAACCCACACAGACCAAAAAACAACAACAACAACAAAAAGCATAGAAAACATCTCATCATGGAACCTGTATTATGTCAGTGTGCCTTGCAGTATGTCCCTCTGTCCATACATCTTCACTTGCAAATGTTCATTGCAATGAGTCATTGGTCTGTTTTGAGATCTCAAGTTTCTGTGACACCATCAATATTAGATCTTCATCTGTATTCCTCGCTGTTATCTTGTTGTTACTCGAACTCATGGAGGTCCTGCAGTTTTGGAAGAGTAAAACTGGCCCTTTCAGGTGTCCCAACCATTTTGCAGATGATTTGGGATGGGCCTGTTCAGAGCCCTGGGTTTGGACTTGAGTGGTAGCTGAGCTGTTCAGCCCACCTCAGTGATCATAATCTCATGCTCTTGAGGCCAGCTCATCCATATCCACCCAGCTTCAGAGCCAGCTCCACCGTGCTGTCCTGTCAAGGTTCGGTGCCCATTCTCCCAAGGGCTGCAGGTTGAGAGAGGCTGGGTGAGCCAGCTCTCTGACTCCAATCCTCTTGGGACTGTCTCACTTGTGCCTACACCGTCAAAGTCAGCTCCACTGGGCTGCCCAGGCAAGGTGAGTGGCCCACTATCCCTTCTGAGCACAGCAGTAGGTGAGGGGGAGGGCCAGCTCACCCACTGGGCCAGTTCACCTGACATTCATGTTACCTCATGGCAGATGAAGCTATGTTCTTGGGGTTGGCTCACCTGAGCCCCTGCCACCGGGGTCATCTCTGCAGTACAATCTGTAGGGTTATAGGTCCTGTGTCTGCTCCGCCATAGGGCTCAGCTGCTTATGGACGCAGGACACGGGAATTTTGACCACACTTACCCCATGCTGTCGCTGGGCAGGTGTTAGGCCATAGGGAAGCCCTGGGACACCGCTCAAGGGGTGGGGAAACACAGCCTGAGGTGTGGGACAGCCAGAGCTGGCTGGGCCTGCGATGAGGCCGGAGCCATATGGTTCTCAGGCTCTTGGGCATCTAGGCTGGAAGCCAAGGAAGAGCTGAGAGTGGAGTAGGGGCCAGCAGTCTGGATATAGCCTGGGGCTGGGGCAAAAAGGGGTGCCTCTGGCTGGTCCTAAGGGGAGAGTTCTGGGTTTGGTGGGCGGCAGTCTTGGGCTTGGTAGGCTGTGACTGAGAGTGCAGAGAGGTCTTCTACAGATTAGACAGTGGCTCTATAAGTGAAGGACTTCTCCATGGCTCCCCATGGCAGATCCCAATGAAAAAGAGGCAGTCCATGGTTTTAAGACATTTTTTTTTTTGCCATGGTGGAAAGTGGATGAGTAAAACTGGACCCCACTTCTCAGGGTGGGCCTGAGATTAAATGCCCTTTGCAGGGAGGAGTATCTGCAAAGGAGAGTTTATTGACTGAGTCTTCCAGGCCTTTAGGTACCTCATTAAAATGAATGTCTTGAGCCTATGTGACCACGAGTCACATCCTCTACAAGTGACGGGGCTTGGGGCATTGCCCATATGTGACTGATGGCCACTAATCTGTGGGGGGCTGCAGTTAGAGACAGAGACCTGGTGCCCACAGAGACCTGGTGCCTAGACACAGGCCAAACACCTACTGTCCCTTCAAGGTCTCCAGTGCTTCAAACCTTAGCTCAACTGGGAACCAGGCTGCCTTTCACAGTACCAGAACTATTCAGTCATGGTGCAGGGCCTTCACTCTCAAGTGCTGCAGCTGATAAGAGGCAGGCCTGGCGTCCCCAAGTTCATGTCCCTGTGTGCAGCTTCCCCCCCTGCCAGAGGTGGCAAAGGGCAGAAGTGGGTGGCATCACCTCTATGTTCCACCCCACAGCAGGTGAGTAACATGCTCAGCTCTTCCACATTCATAATCCCATCACTAGGGCCAGCCCCACTGTGCTGCCTAGGTGAGGCACAGGGACATCTCTCTTGAATACTACTCCCATGAGAGATGAGGCCAGCTCTCTAGAGCACTGCATCGATTGAGGGGAGTGGCCAGTTATGTGCCCCTGAACACTCACGTGGTCCCTGGTGGCTGCCCCAATCAGGAACATCCCCATGTTCTCTTATACTAATATCTTCCTGTGATGGTTTGTATATGCTCAGCCCAGGGAGTGGCTTTATTAGAAGGTGTGGCCCTGTTAGAGTAGATGTGTCACTGTAGGTGTGGATTTTAAGGCCCTCATCCTAGCTGCCTGGGAACCAATATTTTGTTAACAGCCTTCAGATGAAGATGTAGATCTCAGCTGTTCCTGTACCATGCCTGCCTGGATGCTGCCATGTTCCCGCCTTGATGATAATGGACTGGACCTCTGAACCTGTAAACCAGGCCCAAGTAAATGTTGTCCTTATAAGAATTGCTTTCATCATGGTGTCTGTTCACAGCAGTAAAACCCTAACTAAGACACATCCACAGACATTGACATCAAACACTGCTGCTACATAGCCACTGACTCAGACAGGACCCTATCAGCTCAGACTGGGCTCTCACCATGGCCAAAGGTGGCAATGCTGGCCACTAACAACAGGCTCCTCCTCTCCGTACTCCAGTCTCCAGTTAAATCTCTCTTCGTAATGCTCAACATCTCTTCCCCCCTCCCCAACCCCATCTGACCACCATATACTTGTACATTGTGATGGCTCACCCTGCAAGCCCTGGATGATATCCTCCATCCTAAGTCTATGTATGGCCTGCCTGTGCTGAGCACTGGAGAGCAGATCTGTAGATGGCATGGCAGTCTACAAGTCCCTTTCTCTTTCTAAGCTTAGATACCTGGATTTGGTTTTATTTGATTTTATTTTTATGTGTCCTGGGCATAAAACAGCTTTGGCCACCAAGCCAGACATCCAGCTAGGATGAACAAAGAACTGCCCTGGTTGATATAAGAATAACATCACCAACAAGGTGTTTCTTTGCCCATTGCCAAGGGGAAGGAAATTAAGTAATTTGATTAAATTATTGGATTTATACTATACAAGTGGAAGCTAGGGATAATTCCCTAGAGAACTTGATTGTGTTAGCAAACAAAATGATAGTACACTTTTTTCAACATTATTATTTTATATATTTGGTTTAAAGCCTGAGAATCTTGGTTTTTCTAAGCACATTAGCTTAAAAGATACAAAATCTTTGTTTATCATTTCTTTCCTCGTGTAAATTGCTACTTTACTTCCCTGTGAGTTTTATGCTCTTTTTTTGCTGACAAAGATAATATCCCAACTCACATGTATGAGTCTAAATACCACATTGTCAAGTGGGATCTAGATGCAGCACATTAGAAAAATGTCAACCTACTCCATCATCCAGGGACAGTTGCAAAAGCATGCTTTATGAAGTTCTTACTCTTTATTGACTTTTAGTGAGCAAACAAAAAATTGAGAGAGCACACTTTAAGATGGCATAACTTTTTAGATGGTATTCACAAGTTTTAAAAACTGTAGCTAACACTTGAGATCTCTGTAATATCCAGAAGGGTGTTTTACAGTCCAGATGGTAAAGCTGACTATTAAAATGGACTTTTTAAAAAAAATGGATATTTTATTTATTTACATTTCAAATGTTTTCCCCTTTCCAGATCTCCCCCTCAGAAACCCCATATCCCACTCTCCATCCCCCTGCGTCTATGAGGGTGCTCCCCCACCCACCACCCACTCCTTGCTTCCCACCCTGGCATTCCCCTACACTGGGTCATCAAACACCCTCAGGCCCAAGGGCCATTTCTCCCACTGATGTTCAACAAGGCCATCCTCTGCCACATATGCAGACTGAGCCATGGGTACCTCCATGTGTACTCTTTGGTTGGTGGTCCTGTCCCCGGGAGCTCGGGGGGGTCTGGCTGATTTGATACTGTTGATTCCCTCCATGGGGCTCCTTCAGAGCCTTCTGCAACTCCCCCATCTGGGACCCCACACTCAGTCCAATGGTTGACTGCAAGCATCCTCCTCTGTGTTTGTCGGGCTCTTGCAGAGCCTCTCAGAAGACAGCTACATCGGGCTCCTGTCAGCCAGCACTTCCCAGCATCCACAATATTTGTCTGGGATTGGTAATTGTGTATAAGATGGAACCCCAAGTGGGGCAATCTCTGAATCGCCTTTCCTTCAGTCTCTGCTCCACACTGTGGCTACCTATTTCCTCCTGTGAGTACTTGGTTCCCCCTTCTAAAAAGGACTGAAACATCCACACTTTAGTCTTCCTTCTCGGGCTTCATATGATCTGTGAATTGAATCATGAATCTTCCAAACTTTGGGGATAATATCCACTTATCAGCGAGTGCACACCCTGTGTATTCGTTTGTGATTGGGTTACCTCATTTGCATCTATTTGCCTGCAAATTTCTGGAAATCATTGATTTTAATAGCTGAGGAGTGTTCCCTTGTGTAAATGTACCACATTTTCTGTATCCATTCCTCTTTTGAGAGGCATCTGGGTCGTTGACAGCTTCTGGCTATTAGAAATATGGTTGCTGTGAACATTGTAGAACATACGTCCTTATTACATTTGAATCATCTTCTGGGTATATGCCAGGAGTGGTATAGCTGGGTACTCAGGTAGTACTATGTCCAATTTTCTGAGGTAGCACCAGAATGATTTCCAGAGTGGTTGTACCAGCTTGCAGTCCCATCAGCAATGAAGGAATGTTCCTTTTTCTCTACATCCTTGCCAGCATCTGCTGTCACCTGAGTTTTTCATCTTAGCCTTTCTGACTAGTGTGAGGAGGAATCTCAGGATTGTTTTAATTTGCATTTCCCTGATGACTAAGGATGCTAAACATTTCTTTAGGTGTTTCTCACCCATTTGAGACTCCTCAGTTGAAAATTCTCTGTTTAGCTCTGTTTCTCATTTTCTAGCAGTGTTATTTAGTTCTCTGGAGTCTAACTTCATGAGTTCTTTCTATTTATTGGATATTAATCCACTATTGGATGTAGGGTTGGTAAAGATCTTTTCCCAATCTGCTGGATGCTGTTTTGTCTTATTGACAGTGTCCTTTGCCTTACAGAAGCTTTGCAATTTTATGAAGTCCCATTTGTCTATTGTTGATCTTAGAGCATAAGCCATTGGTGTTCTGTTCAGGAATTTTCCCCCTGTGCCCATATGTTTGAGGATCTTGCCCACTTTCTCTTCTATTAGATTCAGAGTATCTGGTTTTATGAGGAGGTCCTTGATCCATTTGGACTTGATCTTTGTACAGGGAGATAAGAATGGACCAATTCACATTCCTGTATGTGCTGACTGCCAGTTGAACCAACACCATTTGTTGAAAATGCTATCTTTTTTTCATTGGATGGTTTTAGCTCTTTTGTCAAAGATCAAGTGACCATAGATGTGTGCACTCATTTACAGGGCTTCAATTCTGTTTCCTTGTTCTACCTGCCTGTCATATACCAATACCACACAGTTTTTATTACACTTGCTGTGTAGTACAGCTTGAGGTCAGAGATGATGATTTCCCCAGAAGTTCTTTTATTGTTGAGAATAGTTTTTGATATACTGATTTGTGTTTTGTTGTGTTGTTGTTGTTGTTGTTGTTCCGAATGTCTTTCAGAATTGCTCTTTCTAACTCTATGAAGAATTGAGTTGGAATTTTGATGGTCATTCCACTGATTCTGTATATTGCTTTTGGCAAGATGACCATTTTTACTATATTAATCCTTCCAATCCATGAGCATGGGGGATCATTTGATCTTTGGAGGTCTTCTTAGATTTCTTTCTTCAGAGACTTGAAATTCTTGTCATACAGATTATCCACTAGCTTGGATAGAATCACACCAAGACACTTAATATTGCGTATGACTATCGTGAAGGGTGTTGTTTCTCTAATTTCTTTCTCAGCCTATTTTTCCTTTGAGTAGAGGAAGACTACTGATTTGTTTGAATTAATTTTATATCCAGTCACTTTGCTGAAGTTGTTTATCAGCTGTAAGAGTTCTCTGGTGAAATTTTTAGGGAACTTAAATATACTATCATATCATCTGCAAATAGTAATATTTTGACTACTTTTTCTTGCCAATTTTGTATCCCTTCGACCTTCTTTTGTTGTCTAATTGCTCTAGCTACAAATTTGAGTACTATATTGAATAGGTAGAGAGAGGGTGGGCAGCAATTCTAGTGCCTGATTTTAGTGGGATTGCTTCAAGTTTCTCTCCATTTAGTTTGATGTTAGCTACTGGTTTGCTGAATATAGCTTTTTACTATGTTTAGGTATGGGCCTTGAATTCCTGAACTTTCTAAGACTTTTAACATGAAGATGTGTTGAATTTTGTCAAATACTTTTTCATCACCTAATGAGATGATCATGTGGTCTCTTTCTTTGACTTTGTTTTTGTAGTGGATTACATTAATGGAATTCCCTATATTTAACCATCCCTGCATCCCTGGGATGAAGCCTACATGATCATGGTGAATGATTGTTTTGATATGTCCTTGGATTCAGTTTGAATTCATTGAGTATTTTTGCATCAATAGTCATAAGCGAGATTGCTCTAAAGTTCTCTTTTTGGGTTGGATCTTTGTATGGTTTAGGTGTCAGATTAATTATGGTATCATAGAACAAGTTAGGTAATATTCCTTCTGTTTCTATTTCATGTAATGGTGTGAAGAAAATTGGTATCAGATCTCCTTTCTATTTTGTGAAATAGTTGATTATTGAAATTAGTTATTCTTTGAAGGTCTGATAGAATTGTGCACTAAACCCATCTGATCCTGGACTTTTTTTGGTTGGAAGACTTTAATGAATGCTTCTATTTCTTTAGGGGTTATAGGACTTTTTAGATAGTTTATTTGATCCTGATTTAACTTTGGTATTTGGTATCTGTCTAGAATATTGTCCATTTCATCCAGATTTTCCAGTTTTGTTGAATATAGGCTTTCATAGTAGGAGCTAATAGTTTTTTGCAATTCCTCAGTTTCTGCTGTTATATCTTCCTTTATATTTCTGATTCTGTTCATTTGGATACTGTCTCTGAGCCCTCTGGTTAGTCTGGCTAAGGGTTTAATCTATCTTGTTGATTTTCTCAATGAACCAGCTCCTGGTTTTGTTGATTCTTTTTGTAGTTTGTTTGTTTGTTTCAACTTGGTTGATTTCAGCCCTGAGTTTGATTATTTCCTGCTGTCTACTCCTCTTGGGTGAATTTGCTTCTTTTGGTTCTAGAGCTTTCAGATGTGCTGTCAAGATGCTACTGTATGCTTTCTCCAGATTCTTTTGGGAGGCACTCAGTGCTATGAGTTTTGTCTTAGCACTGCTTTCATTGTTTCCCATAAGTTTGGATATGTTTTGCCTTCATTTTCATTGAATTCTAAAAGTCTTTTATTTCTTTATTTCTTCCTGAACCATGTTATCATTTAGTAGGGCATTGTTCAGCCTCCATGTGTATGTGGGTTTTCTGTTTTGGGGGGTTTTGAGATTTTTGTGTTTTTTGGGTTTTTTCTTTTTTTGTTTTGTTTTTGGTTTTTGTTTGTTTTGTTGGTTGGTTTTGGGATTTGGGGATTTTGATTTGTTTTTTGTCATTGTCATTGTTATTAAACAGACTTAGTCTGTGGTGTTCTGATATGAAGCATGGGATTATTTCAATCTTCTTGTATCTGTTGAGCCTTGTTTTGTGACAAATTATATGGTCAGTTTTGGAGAAGGTAGCATGAGGGGCTAAGAAGATGGTATATTCTTTTGTTTAGGATAAAATCTATAGATATCTGTTAAATCTATTTGGACCATATCTTCTGTTATTTTCACTATGTCTCTGTTTAGTTTCTTTTTCCATGTTCTGTCCCTTGCTGAGAGTGGGTGTTGAAGTCTCCCACTATTATTGTGTGAGGTGCAATGTTTGCTTTGAGCTTTAGTAAAGTTTCTTCTATGATTGTGGGTTCCCTTGTATTTGGAGCATAGATGTTTAGAATTGAGAGTTTTTCTTGGAAGGCTTTTGCTTTGATGATTATGAATTGTCCTTCCTTAACATTTTTCATATATTTTGGTTGAAAGTTGATTTTTATGCGCTATTAGAATGGCTATTCTAGCTTGTTTCTTGGGACCATTTGCTTGGAAAATTGTTTTCCAGCCTTTTACTCTGAGGTAGTGTCTGTCTTTGACACTGAGGTTCATTTTCTGTATGCAGCAAAGTGCTGGATCCTGTTTACATACCCAGCCTGTTAGTCTATGCGTTTTTATTGGGGAATTGAATCCATTGATGTTAAGAGCTATTAAGGAACAGTGATTGTTCCTTCCTGTTATTTTTGATGTTATTTTTATGTTTGTGTAACTATCTTCTTTGGGGTTTATTGAAAGATTACTTTCTTGCTTTTTCTAGGGTGTAGCTTTCCTTTTTGTTTTGGAGTTTTCCATCTATTATCCTTTGTAGGGATGGATATGTGGAAAGTTATTGTGTTAGTTTGGTTTTCCATGGAATATCTTGGTTTCTCCGTCTATGGTAATTAAGAGTTTTTCTGGGTATAAAACCTGGGCTGGTATTTATGTTCTCTTAGGGTCAGTATGAAATCTTCACAGGAGTTTCTAGCATTCATAGTCTCTGGTGAGAAGTCTGGTATAATTCTGATAGGTTTGTCTTTATACGTTATTTGACCTTTTTCCCTTACTGCTTTTAATATTCTTTCTTTGTTTTACGCATTTGGTGTTTTGACTATTATGTGACAGGAGGAATTTCTTTTTTGGTCTAATCTATGTGGAGTTCTGTAGGCTTCTTGTATATTGATGGGCATCTCTTTCTTTAGGTTAGGTAAGCTTTCTTCTACATTTTTGTTTTACGATATTTACTGGCCCTTAAGTTGGGAATCTTCACTCTCTTCTATACCTATTATCCTTAGGTTTGGTCTTCTCATTGTGTCCTGGATTTCCTGGATGTTTTGGGTTAAGAGCAGAGCTTTTTGCATTTTGTATTTTCTTTGACTGTTGTGTCAACTTTTTTTTTTTTTTTTCTGAGACAGGGTTTCTCTGTATAACCCTGGCTGTCCTGGAACTCACTTTGTAGACCAAGGTGGCCTCCAACTCAGAAATCTGCCTGCCTCTGCCTCCCAAGTGCTGGGATTAAAGGTGTGCACCACCATACCTGGCGTGTCAACATTTTCTATGGTATCTTCTGCCCTTGAGTTTCTCTCTTCTCTCTCTTGTATTCTGTTGATGATTCTTGCATCTATGGTTCCTGATCTCTTTCCTACATTTTCTATCTCCAGAGTTGTCTCCCTTTGTGATTTCTTTATTGTTTTTATTTCTGTTTTTAGATACTAGATGGTTTGTTCCATTCATTTACCTATTTGGTTGTGTTTTCCTGTAATTTTAAAGGAATTTTTGTGTTTCCTCTTTAAGGGCTTCTTTCTGTTTACCTGTATTCTCCTGTATTTCTTTAAGGGAGTTATTTATGTCCTTCTTATAGTCCTCTATCATCATCATGAGATGTGATTTTAAATCAGAGTCTTGCTTTTCCGGTGTGTTGGGGTACCCAGGTCTAGTTAAGGTGTTAGAAGTGGGTTATGATGATGCCAAGTAGCTTTGGCTTCTGTTGCTTATGTTATTGACCTTGCCTCTTGCCATCTGTTTATCTCTGGTGTTAGGTGGTCTTGCTGTCTCTGACTGTGGCTTGTCACTCCTGCCAACCTATTTGTCAGTAGTCCTAAAAGACCAGTTCTCTCTGGGAGGAATTATGGTACAGAGATCTGTCGCACAGGGTCAGCTCAGGGGTGCAGAAGGAAACCAAAAGATCCGGTCCCTAGCTGTTCCTTGGTTCCTGTTTCCTGATGGCTCTGGGTGGGTCCCTCTTGGGCCAGGATTTGAGCAGAAGTGTTGATCTTACCTGTGTTCATAGGTGTGTCAGCACTCCTGGGAGATCAGCTCTCTCTGGGAGGAATTTTTGTATGGAGTGCTGTGATACAGGGTCAGTTCCAGGAGCAGATGGAAACTAGAAAGATAGTATCCCAGACTGTTCCTTGTTTCCTGTGTTCTGAAGTTGGATCCCTTGGAACATAAGTGGTCATCTTGCCTGTGCTTACAAGTGTGTCAGCACTCCTAGGAGACCAGCTCTTTCCTGGTGGTATTTGGTTATGGAGCACTGTGGCACAGGATCAGGTCTGGGTACAGACAGAAACTGGAAGCTAAAATGGACTTTTAAAGCTAGACTTTCAAGTTATCTATTTCACGTAAGCACTCAATGAGTATTAATGACCACAAGTTTGTTTCTTTGATATTTCCTCTATTTGTCTATTTATTCCTAAATGCTTTTACTTAGGCAATTATGAAAACTCCCCAGCTATGAGACTGTTTGGTTAAAAGAAATGTAATTACAAAAGTGCATAAGGGTCTTGAGATATGATTTAGTGGGTAAAGTGCTTGCTATGTAAGCATGAGGACATGAGTTCAAATCTCTCATACCCACCTAAAAGCCGGGTATAGCAACATGAAATATAAAATGTATGCTGAGAAAATGGAGATTTGTAGATCCTGGATCTCACTGGGTTGTCAGTGTAACCAAAAAATTGAGATAGAGCCTATCTCAAAAAGTACAGCAATGAATGAAGACTTCAAGAGTTAACCACTGCCATATGTACACACACACACACACACACACACACACACACACACGCACGCACATGCACACATGCAAAGAAAGAAATCAAGAAAGTAAAATAAAGTTTGCATAAGTAAAACAAACTATCTTTTCCAAATTTTTCAATAATCTAGTCAAAATGTTTCATAAGCTTGCTCATATTCTAGTATACTTTTCAGCACTAAATTAAGTCACTTAAGCTTTACAAAATTAAGAGGTTAGAAAAATATATCTCATCATTGTTTGTTCCTTTAGTTGTGAGCAATAGAATAGTTACCACAATTCTTGATATTTCTTCAGTTTCACGTCTATAGCTAAAACCTGTGGTTTTATATTATAAAAATCCTATCTTAAAGAATGAAAAAATATGCACAATACATAATATTTTAATATTTCAAATATTATCCAAATAATTAGTGTCATATCTGATTTGAATGGACCAGCCATAGACCCCTGCCATAGCCAGTTACTAAATAGGAGCAAACTAAATAGGAGCAGGAACTATGTCTTAGTACTAGAACAGCAGTAGATGAGTGAGGAAGCAGCAGCTGGAACATCTTCCAGGCATACTCCCTACATCAGGAGAGTTCATCAGTAGTCCCTACAACTGCATAAGTGTAGCACTGATGTGGTACAGCTCTGCTTCTCTATTGAAGTCTCCAGGTCAATTCCCCCTCTGTTCCTGTGGGACCTCTTCCCAAGGAAAAACTTTTAGGACAGAGGTTAGTGTGGTTCCCTACAGACACATCACTCTGTTTGCTTACACAGCCAAAGCTCCATCCTACTTCCTCCAGTCACCATTCCAAACTTTCTGTACCTTTGTTGTTTTGCTCAGATGCCTTACCAGCAGGTATGACCAAATGATTCCTCTGAGGTGTATTTGTAGTAATCACGTTTCTCTGTTATGTGGCTCTGCTTGTTTATTCATGGTTTCAGTGAAGCCAAGGATGGCAGGAAACCCACCTGGACCTACTAAGTGCCACACATGTTCACTTCTTTTCTACTGTATGGGAGTTTCCTGTGACCTCTCCCCGGTGAAAGTTATTGACTTCTGCATGATGATATTTTTCCCCAGATTCTAGATGTACAATGTCCAATGTACATGAAAAAGAGATGATGATTGTTTTAGTAGGTTTACTAGTTAGCCCTCTGTGTCTCCTGTCAAGATCAATCTTTTGGAGAAAAAAATGCAAATATTCTAAGTATAAAGTTTTGGGGACAGAAATCACAGAGTCTCCAAATATGTCATTGGGAGTGGTGGAATGGTTAAGTAAGACCACTATTAGTTAATCCTTTTTTCCTGGACTCATTCATACATTCTACTTCTTGGAGATACAGAACTCTAGAGTTGTATCTTATTTAATGGATACTATACCCTAAATAATGGTATCCCAGTTTTTCAGAAAGTTACCTTCATAGCTGTGCACCTTCAGAAGGGTATACCAGCATTCTGTGATGGAAATTGCCTCTTCATAGCTTCAGTAATAGTCCCCTCATTAGACTATATCTTATAAGGTCTGCAGTCTACAATCGCTCACTTATCAGGCCTCTTTGCTGAATTTATACAAGGAATTAATTTTAACTAACCTAGAGAAAAGGAGGGAACTAAAAATGTCTCCTGGGGGAGATATTTATCATCTTATTTAAATAAGGCTTCTTCCCTCTTGTAGCAAAAGATGAAGTTCTTTCCCAAATCCTAAGGAAACCAGAACAACTGAAAACTCAGATGCCTTAGGATCAACTCACATCTCCAACTCTGCTTTTTGGGTTACAGTTGTCCAATATAGAACCTGAACTTATTAGCAAAGCTAATAATTAAGTCCTGTACATTCAGAGATCTCTAGAGCCTTTACCCTATCATAACACTATTGAATAACTCTATCACATGGTTATTTTCTCTATAGCTATCTGTAATTGCTCATCCACTAAAAAGGTGAGTAGACTACCAAGTAAGGGTCCTGGTTCCCATATCTGCCTTACAAGAGCTTTCAGTATTTCCTTACCCATCTGTAGGATGGCAGTGCAACTTAGTACTAAACAAGACAAGGACAACAATGTTGTGTAAACAATGTCTTCAGGTTTATATCATTTAAATGTTTGAGTCATCACAGCTGGAATTGGAGCCCTTTCATTGGAATATTTTTCCAAGTTTGCCGCGAACCCCACACTCTGTCCAGCAGAGGTGGGGAAAAGACGACACATACACCAAGGCAGGGTTTGAGCAGCTTCTGCAGCACTTCAGCTTCAGCTTGTTTCAGCTTTCTTTATTCTCCTGCAGCTTCCTTTACTCTCCTTTATTCTCTGCTTTATTCTGGGGGATTGCCCAATTTATCCCCCGCCACCCTCTGTACTCGTCTCTCACCACTCTTCATCATCCAATCAGCATTCAGCACACTCTGTAAATGAGCCATGCATGCAGACAGGGTGGGTGTTGATAGGCCAGTGACTCAATATCACACTGTATGATGCTGTGTGTCGGGTGGACAGCACATGATCATTCAGGTGCACGTGATCATGCAGGTGCTTGGTAAACAAGCAGGGATCATGGGGCTTGGCAATGAGCCAAGGCACCATCTTGGCTGCTGTGCAGCCACACCCACTTCCCACATCTCCCCCTTTCTGTTTAATCAAAATGGCTCCAGGATCGCATCTGTCTTTATTAAAAGGTTGGGGGGTGGCTGTAAAAAGAGGTTGGTGAAGCACCTGGTTTAGGCCATAAGGCTTGCATCCGCATCCAGCACCCAGTAACTAGGCCTTTTTTAGGTCCTAGGTAGGCAAGGGCTCTGTCTTAGGCTATGGGGGGGGCGCACAATAATCCCACCATTGAATCACCTTGCAGCCAAAAAAGGGGTGTGCATCTGGCTCACGGCACCTCAGTGTTCCCGTTATTGGTGACTTCACAGCTTATGGTCTTCAGCCACTATTAGGAGCCAAACATGGGGCGAATTACCTGACTCTATAGCCGCCACAGCTTGAATCAACAACCATTTATCAGCCTGCACTTGTCTGCACATGCATATCATCCACCACAGCATACCAACACATACAGCACACAGCAAACATTCCCAGAAGGCCATCCCTCCCCAATCCTTGAGGAAGCTTAAGGTCCCCTGGATCATCTTTAACCACTGCTGAGAGGTGGCAACCTCCACACGGGTGTTATTAACTGCAACAATGGATGCCCATTATTCTTTCATCCAAATTTGCAGGACAAATTAGGTGCATGTGAAAAATTCTGACACTGCACAGAGGTTGCACAAATTCCTGACATATGGGTTACACAAGGCACAAAGACTAATTGCTCCAGAATATCTATCTGCTCTTGGAGCAAATCCACTCTCTGATTTACTAATAAGATTCCAGTTTTCAGCTGAGAGTAAATCTGGGATAAACACTAGCATCTACTGACTGTAACTCCACAGCTTGTGCAGATTGGGAAGGGAACAGGTAGATATCTGCCCTTGCTGATCTTGAAACACTGGGAAGGCACCAATTTTGCGAGGCAGATTTCACCATACCGAAGCATGGTGGCTACGCTTTCCTTCACTTCCTCTTTCCCCATTATAGGGAGGAGGTAAGGGCAAGGGAGGTGCCAAGGGTTCAGGTGGCCTTCCTCGCCTAAAACTCAACTTAGATATCATGCTAGTCACTTCATCTCCACTGTCAGATGATTCATCTGACCTTCCCTCCTCCCTCTCTTGATCTTTAGCCTCTTTTCTTTTTTGCTGGCTTCTCGTTTGCCTTTTNCTGCTTCTGCTGCATGAGCCTTTACAACACCGTGGACATAATTTTGGATGTCTCACAGGACCTGCAGTAGTTGGCCGCAGGCGATTAGGACAATGTCTTTTAAAATGCCTAGCCTGGCCACAGGAAAAATTTTCTAACTTGACAGCATACTTTTTTAAACTAAATTCCAAATTGCTAGCAGCTGCTCCAACATCGCTCTTACTTTCATTTTTGAAGCAATCATCTCCTGCTCTCTTCACTTTTAACTTCATCCCTATACCGGGAACTTAACTCCATCCCATAACCCCGGGAGCTTGACTTCGTCCCTATACCGGGAACTTAACTTGGTCCCATAACCCCAGGAGCTTAACTTGTCTCTATACTGGGAACTTCCTCCTAGCTCTAGATTACTACTCTCTACCACGGAACTCACCCGTAACTCTTGCTTCTTAATTCAGCTGCTCTTTTCAGAGTTCCCCCGTATGGGCCACCAGACGCTGTGAACCCCATACTCTGTCCAGCAGAGGTGGGGAAAAGATGACATGTACACCAAGGCAGGTTTCAAGCAGCTTCCACAGCACTTCAGCTTCAGCTTGCTTCAGCTTTCTTTATTCTCCTGCAGCTTCCTTTATTCTTCTCTATTCTCTGCTTTATTCTGGGGGATCGCCCAATTTATCCCCCTCCACCCTCTGCACTCACCTCTCACCACTCTTCATCATCCAATCAGCATTCAGCACACTCCGTCCACGAGCTATGCATGCAGACAGAGTGGGTGTTGATAGGCCAGTACGCAATATCATGCTGTATGATGCTATGCATCAGGAGGACAGCGCATGATCATTCAGGTGCACAGGGTCTTTCAGGTGCGTGTGATCATTCAGGTGCATGTGATCATTCAGGTGTGCATGATCATTCAGGTGCTTGGTAAACAAGCAGGGATCATGGGGCTTGGCTGCCGAGTGGCCTCACCTGCTTCCCACACAAGTTAGCCCTGATGAAACATTTAACAGTTGGGCCACTAACTTGTGCCTGAGGTTTCTGCTCACAATGGCATCTCTTTGTTTCTGAAAAGTTACTAAGTGGACTGGTTCCACATTCTTATCATGTTTTGTTGGCCATTCTCTTTATCACTATGTTCATTAAAGCTCAGTTGGAAGCACTTTGCAATGTGAGATTATGCATGTTGAGAAATTTATTTGAAATGGGAATATTAGAAAGCAAAAGAAGACTTCAGATTGTGATTTTCATAGAAGGAGATCAGTACCTATAAGAAAAGAGGAATCAAAAACAGCTCCACAGCTCTAGGAAGCATTCAGAGAAGTCAGTGATGCACCAATATTCAGAGGCAACAGAGGCAAGATTCTATCATTTTGCAATAATGGGCTTCCTTGGTGCCTTCCTTAGGCTCAATCATTGGCGAAAAGAAGCTCAGCAAAAAGTACAACTATAGCAAAAAGGCAGTGCACAGATTTCCTGGGACAGTGAATGATGCCATCAGTAGTCTATGCTTTCTGTAGATAAGAACCTAAGGAGTATATTTTGATACCCATCACATCTCATGTTCCATTTTCCTATACACTACAAGGAGTTTAAGATTTCTGATGTACAATAGATAACCAGTGTGTTAAATCAAACACTCACTTTAAGACAGAACTCTAGGTCATTCCATTCTTAGAACAGTATCCCACACTGCTTACTAAAAACAAAAATTCTGTAGGCTATGACTGCATTTACTCTCTCTTTTGAACACATTCATCATGATTATATTTTGGATTATGGAAGTTAAACACAGTTTATCTGTGTATGTTATATAAAGCAAAAGATCTATGAAATAAAATGTTAATCTGTGCTATTGAGTTTTCTAATAATAATAGAGGTTACAAGATGAACTGTTAGCATTTGCTATGTTGTTTTTTGGCCCCTCAATAAACCAAAAAGTCTTGGTCATAGAACACTAATATATGACTTCAAAATTGAACTGACTTAAAAATTATCTGAGTGTGTTATGAAACTTTGATATATTCCCAATTCTTTTAAGTCTCAAGAACAATTTATAACCATACTCAAAAGGCATATGAAGCACTATTTATAACAGCTGTTGTTTTTTCCTATTAATGCATTTTTAAATTGGCTTCTTTTTCTAGACTGACAACTTCTATTACAGATCAGATTGTTGGGAATTTGAATACAAAAGGAACTCTGGATAATTAGCATACTACACTATCTCTGAGAATAAGTTGTACTTTTGATAAACACATGTAAAATATATAGTTCTTATGTGTATTCTACTAAATAAAAATTCACTTACATCATGGGGAACCAAGCTATTAAGGATTTTTAAGATGTATTTTGCAAGCACAATAGTTCTTCGTCTCTTAATTCTTAGATGCTCATTTTTCAGAAGTAAAGAGCCTACAGTAAATATATATATATATTCAATTATGTGGAAATGTGATCTTCTATATGACTGATGACCTGATGACCTTGGAACATTACATATACAAAATCCATTCTTGGCACTCACATTAGATCTTCTTTGTCCTTTCTTCATGGCCTACATGGTCTGTAAAATACTTCATACTCTTTCCTAATTTATGTAACAGTAATATATTATAGCACAGGAAAATGATCAACCTATTAGTATTATATTAAATCCCCAGAAACAAGCCCAGAGATAAAAACTATAGCCCAGTTGATTTATTTTTTTTTTTTGAAAGGCATGGAGAAATAAGGCTAGGCAGATGTGGTGGTTTGAATATACTTGGCCCAGGGAGTGGCACTATTTGGAGATGTGGCCTTGTGGAAGTAGGTGTGTCACTGTAGTCATGGGCTTTAAGACCCTCATCCTAGCTGCCTGGGAGCCAATATTTTCATAGGAGACTGAAGATGAAGAACTCTCAGCTTCTCCTGCACGATGCCTGCCTGGATGCTGCCATACTCCCACCTTGATGATAATGGACTGAACCTCTGAACCTGTAATTAAAAGTTGTCCTTATAAGAGTTGCCTTGGTCATGGTGTCTGTTCACAGCAGTAAAACACTAAGACAGCAGATAAACTAGCCCATAAGTACAGTACAGTACAGTAAGCCAGTCACCTGGAGAGTAGAACTACTTCCACTGGGAATTCCTTAAAATTAACATGAAATAAATGCCTAAGAGTCACCCAACCAGAAGTTAAGAGCTGGAACATGTACATTTAACCCCTTCTAACTCCCTGAGATCTGCTGGAGAGTCATTAATCTCATGACACTCCTGGCTTTCAGGTATAGGAGATGATGTTCTGGCTACCAAAGCCCTGGAGTATATAGAAAGTTGTCGAGCTGAGTGTCTGCCTTCTGCTGGTGTATTAGAGTGCCACTGATATGGCACTCAGAGAAGGCAGAATGCAATACAAGAGGTGAGGTACCATCCCAGGTTTTCCTGTTGAGAAACAGCAGAGGTCAGGAAGAATGCTGTGTTTCTATCTCTTGTGTACCCAGATGCCCCTGGGGACCACAAGGAGGAGAGAATGGTGGTCTGGGAGTCCACCGTTCCTCAACACACCAGGCAAAAAGGGTATAGCTGAACCCTGAACAGGACAGAATCTGGTTTGGATCCAAATGAGTGCAGATTGTTCAGAGGGACTGAAAAAAAAAAAAATGGCAGCCTTCTCTGGGAGATTTAGGCACGGCTCTTTAGTATGAAGGCCTCTCCATCTCTCACCCATGATCCTTGATGAAGAAGACAGTTCTTGCTTATCCAAACTGCTTTAGTATTATGGCCTAGGTGAGTACATCTTACTCTGGATAAATCAGGGATTAAAAACCTTTTGCAGAATGGGATGCTCAGGAAGTGAAGCTTATTAGCTAAATACTCTGGGCCTATCTATATACTTCAATAGCATGAAGAACTATAGCTTTTTATTCTATATGATCATTTTTCATGGTCTTATCAGTGAAATGTCATTGTTACCTGTTCCAGGACAACGCAGAGTCTAGTCTGGAGCTGATTCCAACGCCTGCCATTCTAAATTATGAAATTTACTGGGGATTTTGAACCTGCTTCAATGTTACTTGCTTCTTCTGTCCAGTGACACTGTTCACTTGCCCCACAGGAGGTTGCCTCTCTTGCTATAATAGCAAGTCTGAGACAATGTATGCAGATTGGCTGGCAAACTTCTTCCACCAATACCATAAGTGACTCTCATAAATAATATGTTTGAAAAAAGGCCAGAAATGGAAGTAGTACATAATGTTTCCATTTATACAAAGCTCAAAAACAGGCAAAACAGATAATAAAATCAGGACTATGGTAGCATTTGAGGAAGAAAAGAAATTACATTGAAAAGGACACAGAGAAATACACAGTTGCTCATGGTCGTCTACATTCTGCCTTAGGTGGTAAATGTATGGATGCCTGTACATTGAGGTAAGTAAACTATAAAGTAATTATTCTATGCATGTGCTATTTCCATGTAAAAGTTTGATGTATGTGAAATAGGATAGGAAAACAGGGTATTTCAGTATATGAAGGCCATGTAGATGACATTATAGCTTATATTGTCATTTATTCATCAAAATAAATCTGAATGTCAGTGCTCTTGGTTCAATTCACTTTTTCTCTTCTTCAGTAGAGTGATAATCTGAAAACCATGATGTTCTATTCTTATTTGACCTAATATATGAAGCAATCTTCCCTGCTCATTGGTTACGGCAACTTCTTCACAGTCAATACTAAGCAAATACTAAGCAAAAAAGTTAGGGTTAGAATCCTCTTTCTACTTATGGCAGGTGCTACTATTCTATGCATGTTCATAGCCATGTGAAACCAGCCTACTCTTCTGATGGCTATTTAAAGACAATATTGACATCCTGCTCCATAGCTGCTGTGCTAGGCCTGGGATTTGCTGGAAGGGATGGAGGTCATAGCTCCTGCAAGTTTTACAGCAGTCACACAAATAAGTCAGTAAACAATGTGAAAAATAGACCAAAAAATCATGCTGTTGGAATTAATCAATAATGAACATGGATTCAGAAGAGCTGTAACAAAGAAACAGCTCCTTCAAAACTAACCTGGAGACACTCTTGCAACAATGAGAAAATCAAAATCCATATGTATACAGCTTATTATCTACATAATGTCTTAAGAGAAGTCAATGCTAATAGTCTTTGATTCTAATCTCACCTAGGGTTTTTCTCTCCAGGGTTGCCACAAAGGAAACCTTTGTGACATTTGGGATAGAATTTGGAAGTTTCAAGGTCCATCAGTTCTTAGTTAAGTTTTCTATTTATATTTCTGTGATGAAATACCATGACCAGAAGAAATTTGAAGAGGAAAAGTCTTATACTTCTATATATCATATATATATATATATATATGATATATAGACGTTCCTGTAGGACAATCATGTGGAAGAATTTTCTTATTTGATGTTCTCTTCCTGAAAGAAGTCTACCTTGTGTCAAGTTGACAAAAGCTAACCAACATAAGTTGCCCACACCAGGAAGTTATACAAAATAGTCATGATCCATGTGTATTGCTTCTTTACCTCTTTGTCCAACACTCAATGTGTTTAGGCACATCATACCTCCCACCATAGCTCATACCAGAAGAAAAGTATATCCATATGCAGAAACAGTGTGCAATGATTTTAGCTATGTTGGCATTGTAATCTAGGACACAATCTAATGGGGAAGGGAAGGAAGAATTCAGAGACTGGAACATTAATAAGTTATTGTGTGTGTAGGGGTCTCACTTTCACACTTTCAGGTGTACATGCATGCGTGTAGAGGCCAAAAGAACCTCTGGGCTCATTCTTGGGTACATCATCCACCTCCTTTAAACAAAGTATTTCTATACTATAATTCACCCAGGAGGCTGGGTTGGCTGGCCAGTGACCCCAGTGATCCTTATGTCTCATTCCTTAGCAGTAAGACTGCAGACACATACAAATATGACCAACATCTTGTTCTCCATTATTAAGTCCTAGTATAGTTCCTACTAGCCAAGTCCCCAAATATTAGTGCCTACTATAATCATCCTAAAGTTAATCTCTGCACCACTATTGCATTGCTTCCTGATCCTGTAAGACAAAAATTGTTAAGTTCCTATGTAGAAACCCTTCCTCTCAAAGTACCAACTCAGACTAGTTAAGATGAAAGGAAAATGAGCATAGAAATTCTGTCTGTTTGCTGCTATATCCCCAGCACCTAGCACGGTGTTTGCAATGTGACAGATATGAGAGTTTTGTCATAGTTTAATTTTCTGATTTTAAAATGATTTTTGTATAAAAATATCCCACTGATTGCCATTCTGTCCAAGCCAAATGTAAAATTACTTTCATAAAAGAAATGATGAATTATCACTACTAAATGAGACTTGAATTACATTCTAATTTCTTGAGCTTATTTCACAGAGGAGGTCCCAGGGAGCAAGAAAGGCTTGCATGCTGTGAAAATTCCCTCAGCTGTTAAAACAAGGGCCAAGCCCAAGGGCAATCCCAAACTCCCCAATTCCTGGATGAATGGCTTTCCTCTTGCCTCACTGAATTTTCCTTTGTTAAGTTGCCTGACCTATTGAATAAACAATCCCATTTATTGTTTCTAATCATTTTTAAATTTAAAGAGTATTTCCATCATCTTGACCTTTTCTAACTTGCAGCTGAAATATTATATAAATCTTGACTTGCTGCAAACACTGCAAAGGAATAATTTTGAAGCTAAGACAGCTGACTTTTCCCCAAGAAATGCAAATTTCATCCCAGGTTATTAATGTTGAAAATGAAAAATACAATTCAATTCCATTTTCTATGTACTCAATTTTGTGAGGTGACCTAGAAAAGTGAGAAATGATTAAACTCCGTAGAAAACTCCAGAAGAGAAACTTATACCAAGATAATTTGTCTTCCAAATGCAAACATCACTCTATTACATTCTTAAAAGATTTCCTTTTGAATACACCATTTTTGGTGGCAGTAGAAAAAGACATCTGAAACTCATTAGTAGTTTCCCAATTTCTGACCATGTGGTTCATTCCCAATGTAAGATGTATCACTATGGCAAAGAGCTTGTCTTAATGAGAAATTTCCCAAGAGAAAACCCATGTCTTAACACTGCATTGATTGCTTAGCATTCCCAGCATCAGTGCACATAACTCCTTACAACATACGTGTAAACCTGAAGTTTCTTTGAATCTTAAAATGGGAAGGTACTGCACAAATGGGATGGCCTTTTCACTTTGCTCCATGCAATCCTCTGTTCTAGCAGAATGTGATGCTGATGCCACATCATTGAATCTACTTATAATGATGATGTCAAAATAAATTCCATCTTTGTTTTACTGATTGCAAGAAATGAACTAGATTCAAGTTGAGGAGATTCAAGTGCCAAGTGTCTTCAATAAACAAAATAACATGTGGGTCTCCCAATCTTGAGAAGTCAGATCCTGGAAGGTCTTCTAATTCAACTCGTACAATTCTCATTGGAGACTTAGTGAAACTGAATTAAGTGTTCAAATCTTAACATGACTTTTTACCTGAAAATGAAAAAATTCTTCAAGCAAGACTTAGTTATTTAAACAGTAAACAGTGATTCATAAACCCACTTTCTATCCCCTAGGAAGTTTTAAAACTACGACTTTTATTTCCTTATACTTTTATTAAATGGAAAGTATCTCCACTGATAAGAAATCTGTGCAAATATAGCCTGAACTGCTTAGTTTTGTTTTTAAATCACAATTGACACATTCCCTAATAATTTATGTTAAACATAACTGTTTGGTTTTTAGATCAAGTGTGGACCGTTCTGGCATGTCAAGAGGTTGTGATCCTGTCGTTGCCGATGTTCTAAATTGGGCTGGGAGGATAAAGTCTCAGAATTGATTGTTCAGGGATTTCTCCAAATCTCCAACAGTGCTATGGAAGAGATACTACACAAGAAGCTAATAAACAAACAAGACCACAGTGATATTTGTCTTATATAATATACAAGCAGAAATTATTAAAAATAAAAATATAGCCAATCTTAGTTGCTGAGTTTTCTCTTAGTCTGAGTTGTCAGTAATAGCGCGTCTTTACAAGAAAGCAGAAAAGCTTGAACTCACACAGCCCTTGGACACTGTCTTGCACATCTATACACATAGGAAGACAGACAGACAAACACACACATAGACACACAGACACAGGCAGACAGACAGACAGACACACACACACACACACACACACACACACACACACACACACACACACACTGGTCTATGGCATTATTAGGAACTCAGTTAATACCACCCACTGTCATACTTTCATCATATACATTCAGCATTTATTGAAAACCAATACTGGAGGGAATTTATGATCCTAAAAAAGGATGATTGTATTGACTTTAGAAAACTCAAGCCATACGTAGGTAAAATGCAAATACAGAAAAGAAACATAAGTGAAAAGCAGCTGTAGTAGCAAGATGGAACAAAAGAGCAATTATTCCCTAGAAAGCTGGAAAAAGCAACAGGAAGGAGACAAGTTCTGCACTTTAAGGTTACTATTGAAAGGGAATTCCTCAGGTAAAGAAAGTCTGTAGACAGTAGTTATTCACTAGATGTTTTTAAATCAATAGATGATGGTTGTAAAGGGTGGTTATATGAATAGGAATTAAAATTAAACTAAAAACATACTTTAAAGCTGACTCATGAATAATTTTACTGACTATTAAATTTAGGGATGAACATTTTATTTTGATTTTTTTCAAATTTTCTCTGATATATTAGGTGAGAAATAAATAAACTAAAAAGGAAAAAAGAAAAGAAAAGGAGAGACAATAAAGGAAAGTAAGAGCAAATACAGGTGAGTTTCAAATGATAGTTTGTAGGTTCATGAGGGCACTCAAGGACCCCTTTGTTTCTTTCACCATGGCAACTACCAACATACTGACTGGGGCCTTGAAACCACTCTCAACACACTGACTGGGGGCCTTGAAACTAGTCTCTTCGAATTGCAAGTACACTAATTCTAAATACAGCATCTTAACCCAACAGAGCTAAACAACACAAGAATATCACTTCTTTCATCATTTTATAAATAGTGAAATAAAATTCCATGACCTCTTCATAAATATTTTTCAGTGTCTCATGGCTAAGAACTTAGTTATTGGATTATTATTTCTAATTACTAGTGAAAGGAAATAGAATTTGCATGACTAGAGTGAGCTAATTTAGATTTATCTATAAGGTTTTGAACATTTTCTCCAAAGACTAAACCAAAGTCTAGAGTTTCCTCATTAATAAGCAAAACAAAGAAGGAAGATTATAAGGTGATTAACTGATAGTATTTGTAAGGCAATTTAAATTTGTTTAATTAAAGAACAAAATGATGAGCAGTATTTCTAAGGATAGAGTGTTCCCAAGAATGAGTGGAAGCAAAAAGAGTAGATAGATTTTTCGGTTGATTTTTCTCTGAACTAAAACTTTCCTTTTCAATGTCTTCAAATTAAATTTTAAAAGCACGAATCATATTTGAATGTACTTTATTGAGAAGTCACTTTGTATAAAACTTAATTTCCTCTTTATAATTCATCCAATTTTGTTGGTGTTATAAATTTTTTCCTGGTGAGATGCAATGCATAGACATCTACTCACCCCAGAAAAGAAGGCCATAGCAGACCAAATTATAGATACCACCAAAGCCCAACTTGGTTAACCAATGAGTTTTATTGTGGTTAAGTACAAGAGGTTAGATAACTCTAGAGCAGCTGCATTATCAAAACTCACCCCAGCATTGATGACCAGTCACCAAAATTACTGGGAACTTGAAGTGCATTTTACATCCTGCAGGCAGCATAACAAGTTGGAAAGGGTCCTTTCCAGATGGCTCAGTAGCCCTAAGTCTCTTCCAAGAAGCTGTTCTGCTCTCAGAGTCCCCTTTACAGATGTGAGTAATCTCTGCTTCATGTTTGTAGTTTGGCTCTTCTTCTTCTTCTTCTTTTTTAATCTTTTTTTATTAGATATTTTCTTCATTTACATTTCAAATGCTATCCTAAAAGTCCCCTATAACCTCCCCGCACCCTGGTCCCCAACCCACCCATTCCAGATGCCTGGCCCTGGCATTCCCCTGAACTGGGGCATTTAATCTTCACAAGACCAGGGTCTCTCCTCCCATTGGTGGCCGACATATGCAGCTAGAGACACAGTTCTGAGGGATACTGGTTAGTTCATATTGTTGATCCTCCTATAGAGTTGCAGACCCCTTTAGCTCCTTGGGTACTTTCTCTTCCTCCTTCATTAGGGGCCCTGTGTTCCATCCAATAGATGACTGTGAGCATCCTCTTCTGTATTTACCAGGTACTGGCATAGCTCACAAGAGATAGCTATATCAGGGTCCTGCCAGCAAAATCTTGCTGGCATATGCAATAGTGTCTGGGTTTGGTGGTTGTATATGGGATGGATCCCCGGGTGGGGCAGTCTCTGGATGGTCCTTCCTTCTGTCTCAGCTCCAGTAGTTTGGCTTTTTTAAGAGTAACTCTTAGAATCTTTATTGTTTACTCTTGGGAAGGGAAGGGAAGGGAAGGGAAGGGAAGGGAAGGGAAGGGAAGGGAAGGACTCAGTGAGTCGAGTAAGTTTCAGGGACTTACTGGAACTATTTTCAGCATTTTACATTCTGTCTTACTAAGCTTCCATGAAGAATAGAGTGTTTCAATCTCTGAGGAAATGACTATCTGCAAATGTTATTAAGACACAAATCTAACTTAATAAAGGATAGATTTTGTCAGCTAAAACTTTGATGAGTTTTAATTTTTTGAATCTTCACTATTCCAGAAATAGTTACACCAGGTTTCACATGCCATGAATTCAGTAAATATGTATAATATACAACAAAATTATGTATAATAATCTTTAAAACATTTTACATAGTTCCAATTTTATCTATGTCAATGTATTTTTATAGTTTTATTGAGATATAATCAGAACCTCTTATAGTTCAGAAATGAAGTGTTCACCAAAGGCTGAAACATGTTAGAAATCTGGTCCTGATGCAAGCAGTGTTCATAGGAAGGGGTTTTAGGAAAGAAGTGGATTATGGGGTCTATGCCTTCATCTATGGATCAGTATCTTGATGGATTCATAGTATGTTAGCATTACTGAGAGGTAGTCAGCAGTGGGAGGTAGGATCTAGTAAGAGAGAGTAGATCACTAGGGGCCCTGAAAAGACAGTTCGTTGCTTTGCCTTTGCACACCATAAGGTGAAAATCTTAGCTCAACCACATTTTTCCACTATAACTCTTTTTCTCCACTTCCCAGAACATTAAGGTCTACTGGCCATAGGCTAAGAGACCTGAACTCTTGAAACAAAATAAATCCTCCCTCCTTTTAAATCATTTCCTGTGGGGCAGTGGACCATACCAGGAAACTTGGTAAGGTTGAATGAGTTCAGAAACCCAGGCAGCCACCATAGGAGTTTAGACAGTAGGAGTTTCCCTACTCCCAACCAGATTCCCAGCCTGGAACACATGACCATAGCTCTCCACATAAAGAACTGTCTAGTGGTCACCACAGCACAGAAACAAAGAGTTCTCCATGCTAATGAGATATCTAGATGGGCCCTGAGGGTTTAGCGAGTGAGCTTCCTTTCTCAGATGTTCCTTCCTGCAAAAAGTATTTAATCTCTACTCCACCCTGAAGAAGTGGCATTCATCCATTTTCTACAATGAATAATGAATAAGCAATATGGACAAATAGGACTGTCTCTCTCATTAAGAATCACTGTGGGGAGCACGGAGGAAGCCTTCACCATACAGAGCTGCGCCATCTAAGTCTCCCATAGAAGGCTCCTCCCCACTTTTGGACAATTGCTGCCAAAATAAGTCCAAGTTCCCCCTCCCTCTGCCCTGTGCTTATCTTCCTTAGCCTGCTGGCCCACTCCAGTCCTGAATCCACTAGGTTTCTAGCAGTGACCAGATGCCTGGGAGTTAAAGAACCCCTGTTTTTCCAAGAAGCTCCGTGGTTTTCATTTTATGCTTAAGTCTCTGATGATGTTCTAGATCACTTCTGTTCTACACGGAGAGCCAGCTATTTCAATATCTTCCCACTTCTTTACATGTGTTACTCATTTTCCCAAGTATTTAATCAACTATTTAATGATATCTAGTATACCTATCATATTAGACATTAAATCTTCGTGTGCAGCTCAGCTCAGGTTTCTTCCTACATCTTCTAAGTTTGCACTGCTCGCTGTTAGTTTTCTGATTTGGTATGGTCACTTGGTTTAACATCTCCTGTTTGGGACACTTTACCAATCATTTGTTTTTCTACCCACTGGAAGTTATAATTTCAATTTGTTCACACAATGGGTAAACTCTTTAAATGCCATCCTTTTCTTATTTTTAAAGCAGAATAAACTAATTATGCATAAAAATGAATCCACTATGAAATCTCATTTATGTATATAAGCATAGATGCACAGAGAGAGAGAGAGAGAGAGAGAGAGAGAGAGAGAGAGAGAGAGAGAGAGAGAGGAGAGGGAGGTTCTCCTTCTGTTGTTATCTTTTGCCTCCTTCTCACTCCCATTGGTCTCTTTCTTGGGTCCAGCTAAAAATCTCTCACTTTCATTTTATTTTATTTTATTTTATTTTAGTTAATTTGGTAACCCAATGAGATTAATTAGGATTGCTTACTTGATTATACTAGTCATTCCTCTCTTATATCAGTAGGCATATCTTGGCTGAACATTTGGTATGTTATCGTGGAAGGCCCATAACTGATAAGAAAATTGATTGCTTTTCTTCCCTAGCACCCTGTGTCACAGACTCTAGCGCTGTGAGAGCTAGTCTTCCGGGAGGATTGCAGCTCAATTCCAGTTTCCTGCAACCACAGTACATTGCCTTCAGCAGTTCAATACTCTTCAACCAAGAGTACCAGTTGTATTCTGTGTTGTTTGGAAGTCCATAGCCCCTCCTCTCATTGCCAATGACTCATAATAAGCCTGGTGCTGGAATTTTCCTTGTACTCTATTGGGTGTTTCCAATTACAGTTTACCATTCAGGGACAATTTTGGCTCAGCTTGTCTGTCTTAAAGGTTATGAAGATAACTATTTTATCTGCTGTTTTGCATCTGCCCCGAAGTCTCACACTAGTATCAAAAAAGTAATTCTAAACCAAGGACGGTCCCTTTAGACACTGGGCCATAAGCAAAGCAGTAATTTCTAAGCCTCCTTATTCAAGTCCCCACTGCTCTTCATCATTCCATTTCATCCTTATTTTCAAAATAAAGTCTAAAATTTATACATGAAAAAATAGACAGTGCAGGTTGAAGACCCAGATACAGAAAAATTCAGTTGCATTTACCCTAGAACAAAGCAAAGTAGCAAACCCCTGAGCACTGTATTTGCTTAAAGAATCTTTCACGGAAAGGAACCAAGAACAGAGAAAAGATGAGCTAAGAATAGAGTGTCGAGCAGCTTGCTCTCATGCAAGTGGCCAGGGCTATCCACTTGCCCTGACTGTTGACAAATACAGATCTTAGAAATACCAGTTCCGTCAGGAGTTGAAAAACGGAAGGAAAAAAAAATTCCTTAATCTCTTAATAATACTCTGTTTCCTGCTGTAAAAGCAGATTTCAAGGGAAAGAATGCTTCTAAAACTGATTTCAAGATCAGAGGGGACTTTTCTGGAGTACATGTGGTATTCTCAGGAGAACATGGGAAGTCTTGTTATAACTTAAAAAAAAAAATAAGTAAGGAAAAGGATCCTGCTGAGATGAAAGAACAAATGAATCATATTCAAGGAAAGATGAGGTATGAAATAGTTTCAAATGTCATGGTAAGCCACACTGGAAAGTGATGCTATTAACCAATTCACACTTGCATTCTTGTAATTTCTTAGTCAGAATATGCTACTTCTTCTGTTATACAATGTTTTACAGCAATATTTCTGGTATCTCTTAGGTTTTTGCAATTATATTCTTTTTATTTGATAAGGCTTTGCGTTCTTTTCTGTGCAAGTTTCAGATTTGGATACAGTTGTTATGCAGATTTTAAAAAAGAATTGTAATTTTTTACATTCTCTGCACACAGGAACAGTTTAAGTAGCATAAAAACTATTCCTTGATGTAACAGAATTTGGAAATGTTTTATCTGCCGACTGTGAGAATGGAGGTATTTCTTCATTTTCCTCAATTCTCTGCTTAGTTTTGTGCCTCATACTTTCAATATTGCTTTAGTTAAGCCTTGGGTAACTATTTTCCCTGAAATTTATTCATTTAGTCAAATTAACCAAACTTTCAGCACAGAGCTTTGAAAACAATTTTCTCATAATGTAAAATTTTAACACTGAGATTATTTTCTCTGTTCCTTTCAAGTTATTAGGTATTATTTTTCTTCTTTCAATGGAGAGCAGAGCACCTTGATTAAATCTGGTTTTATGTAATGCCCCCTCCATTAAAACTTCTCATTCAAGCCAAGCATCCATATTTACTCCCCGTTATGGACAAAATGTTTCAAAATATGAACAGAATTCAAATAAGAAAATATCTTTGTTCTCTACATAATTACCAACTTCAGCTTCTAGCCTCTAGTGATTTTTAGAAAAAAAATTCAGGCATTAGTATAGAGAATGTACTTTCTACTTTAAAAGAATTATCAAGTCTCCATACTGCTTATTTTAATGTTCCCTCCGGAACTGAAATGTATTGGGGACTTTCCAAAATCTCACTTAGTTGACAGTCAGTACAAATCTGCTCTCTTAAGTGGAGATTCAGGATATGAGCTTCCATAATTGAAGTTCTATAGCCAAGGAATATGAACAAAGAACTTATGTTTGATGATCCAATATTATACTCATCAAGAAGACATTCCAACTTAGAAATTTTCTAACTAAATGAAATGTAGTAAAAATGGAACCTAACAATTCTGAAATGTGCTCTTTTATGACATTTTGGGGTAAACCTGCTTTTCTTATAGCAGCTCATATAGTCTTATTTAGTTTGACTGTGACAGCATTAGATTTAATTCACCATTGCAAATACTAGAAGTAAGTCAATTTATGAAGAGAAAAGTTTTATTTTGACTTATGGCTACATAAATTTTCATTTGAATTACCTTGGTTCTCAGTCTTCCTATTACTATGACTCTTTAATACATTTCCTCATGTTATGGTAACCCCCAACCATAAAATTATTTCTTTGCTACTTCATAACTACTGTTTGGGATTATAATGTAAATATCTGATATACAGGATATCTGGGATTCAATCTCCAAAGAAGTTGTGACCCACAGGTTGAGAAATGCTGGGTTAGAGGCTTTGCTTAAGGCCTATAGCATATAATGCAAGAAAACCATGGTGGGGCAACCACCCGGGTATCCATCCCATAGACAACCATCAAACCCAGACACTATTGCATATGCCAGAAAGATTTTCCTGACAGGACCCTGACATAGCTTGTGAGTCTATTCCAATGCCTGGAAAATACAGAAGTGGATGCCCACAGTCAGCTATTGGATGGAACACAGGGCCCCTAATGAAGGAGCTAGAGAAAGTACCCAAGGAGCTAAAGGGATCTGCAACCCTATAGGAGGAACAACAATATGAACTAACCAGTACCTCCCAGAGCTGTGTCTCTAGCTGCATATGTAGCAGAGAATGGCCTAGTCAGCCATCAATGGGAGAAGAGGCCCTTGGAATTGTAAAGATCATATGCCCCAGTACAGGGGAATGTCAGGGCCAGGAATCAGGAGTGGGTGGGTTGGGGAGCAGGGCAGGGGGAGGGTTTAGGGGCCTTTGGGGATAGCATTTGAAATGTAAATGAAGAAAATATATAATAAAAAAAGAAAAATCAAAAACAACAACAAAAAAAAAAAAACATGGTAGGGCAAACCTATCTTACAGCTCAGAAGGAAAGAACCAGAAGAGACTGGAGCCCCACAGTCTACTTTAGGAGGGTGCCAATGGCCTAAAGATCTCCTACTCACCTCAGGCTAAACTACCTCCCAATGGTACCAGGCTGGATATCAAGCTGTTTACACATTAATCTTTGAGGCATGTCTTTCCAAGCCACAACAATGATCACAGAATCTTATTTTTGAACATCTATAAAAGGTGATTTTTATATGTTTATAAAATTGATTTTAGTAGATACTAATACTTTTTTACACTAAACTTATCAACAAAAGTAGAGATACTTCAACCATTTAGGTTTTATTCATAATATTTAAGAATATGAAAATTTTAATAGATTTATAGCAACTCTTTTTATGTTTCTGTTGTTCCAGATTGATGAGTTCCCTAGCTGAAATTAATGAAGTTTATTAGTCCTAAGAAGCATCAGCCAGGAATTTTCAGAGAGCTGTCTGAAAACCCCAGAGACAGAATAGGAGAAATATGCTGTTCTGGAACTTGACCATCTTCTTCTCATTACGCAATCAATTCTCTACCTAATTTTCTATTTTAATTTTAATTGAAAATAGATTCTTGTCTCATACAATATATTTCAACCACAGTTTTCCCTCCCTACATTCCTTCCACTCTTCAAATCCCCTCTCCCCTACTCTGTTCCCATTTCCCTTCAGAAAGGAGCAGGTCTGTAAGAGACAACAACCAAACAGAACAAAGAAGGTACTGTTAGATAACGCAACTGCCCTCATATCTAAGCTGAAAAACGCAGCCCAACAGGAAAAGAAGAGAACCAGAAAAGCAAGCAAAAGAGTCAGAGAAACTCACCGTCCATCATTCACGAGTCCAACAAAACACTAAGCTAACAGTCATAAAGTACAGATAGAAAACCTGGTGCAGACCCTTGAAGGCCCAGTGCTTTTGCTGCTTCAGTTTCTGTGTGTTCAAATCACTCCTGTTACATTGAATCAATGGGCCATGTTCTCCTGGTGTCCTTCCTCCCTTCTGACTCCTACAATATTTCCAGCCCCTCTCCGAGGGGTTCCCCAAGCTCTAAGAGGAGGGACCTGATGGGTATCACTTATTGAAGACTCTTTCCCCACATAATGTCTGGCTATGGGTCTCTGCTCCCATCTGCCACTGTCAGGAGCCTCTCTGATGATGACTGGACAAGACACTGATCAATGAGTATGGCAGAATACCATTAGTAATTATTCTAATGATTCCTTCTCTTCTCTTCTCTTCTCTTCTCTTCTCTTCTCTTCCTCTCTCTCTCTCTCTCTCTCTCTCTCTCTCTCTCTCTCTCTCTCTCTCTCTCTCTCTCTCTCTCTCTCTGGCCAGTCCTATTTGTGCTATACAGTCTCTGGTTCCTGACCATCTAGGCAGTGTATCTCATGTCATGGGCCTCACATAAAACCAGATATTGATGGATTACTCCCACAAGCTCTGCCCCACCATTGCTCTAGCACATCTTGCAGGTGAGGTCAAAGGTTTTGTGGCTCAGTTGGTGTTCCCGTTTCTTTCAGTAGCCTGCAGAGTGCCTTCAAGCACCAAAGAAACTAGAACGTAGGGATGATGTTTCATGAAAACACTAACTGGACCTCTCTACATTTAATGAAATCTGTGGCTGTTGTGCTGGGCAATGGGGTCCTGTTTTCAATTTTCTGAATGACCTTCTGTCTTAGCATCAGTCTAGGTGGTTTAGAGATATCCAAGGTACCCCATCAACCAACAAGTCAACTGAATGCAACCCCAGCCTACTATAAAAGATGGCTACTTCAGACTCCATATCCCCATTACTAGGGGTCCTCACTAGGGTCACCCTCATGGATTCCATATAGACTTTTAACCTCACATCAATTATTTTCTTACCTTTAATCCTACATCAATTTTTAATCTTCATGGTCAGTGATAAGTACTTCAAATTTGTTAAGTCTCTATTTGGTCGTTTTTCTTGTTATATCATTTACAGTTAGATTCTTTCTGCTGTGTTGTATTTTAAAGACAGATGGCAAAAAATTATATGAGCACATTATGTTCCTGCTCTGACTCCATCTCAAGCATCAGCAATCACTGAGGGGCAAAAAGAAAAATTAAATAGGAAAAGATAAAAATTTTCATTCATGGAAAATAACTTGATAATGCTCTCACACCAAAATATACTGAATCTGGAGCCTAGCATAACTGTCCTCTGAGGGGCTCTACCCAGCAACTGACTGAAATAGATGCACATTCCCAAAGCTAAACATTGATCTAGGACTCTTTGGAAGAATTAGGGGAAGAATTGAAGACTCTAAAGGTAATCGGAACTCTGCAGGAAAATCAACATTCTCAACTAAGCTGGACCCCTGGAGTATACAGATTCAGTATGTATACTGAATATAGAAGTTCAACTAATGTTTGTATCATAAATCAGAGACATAAATACATTTTGAATATATGTAGCTTATTTTTTCAGAATAAAAATTTTAGATAATTATCATAAATTTATGAGACCATCTTAGTTAATTTTGCTGCCCACTACCAGTGTCCATAGAGCAGGATTACTTTATAGCATGACTCCTAAAGTGATATGTTTAAAACTAAAGCATCATCAATACTCACTGCCCTCTAACTTCTCTCACCTCTACTGGAAAATGTGCAACAACTATTGGATAAGTATCTGCTCCCCTCAAAAGCTTCAAAGTCTCTCTCATGCTGCTTAACCCATTTTACTTGATCCTCAGAGTTCTGTTATACTACAGTTTTAACTGCAAGCCAAGTGTCTTCAACAAATCTTGTTGCATTTACTTATAACACTTTCCAAGAACACATATGTCATTGGCATCTGCATCATTTAATCTAACCAGGATCCATTTGATCTTGACTTGTCCATCTCAGAGTGAAAGAACACATTTACCCCAAATACACAATGGCAAGGCTACCAAATTGTACTATACTGATTTGTACATAGACATGTGGGCATGAATTTACACAGACATACATAAGTATATCATTTATATTTATAAGTATAAATATAAATATAAGTATTTATATTTATAAGTATATCATTATATATTTATATCATATATATATATATATGTATATATATATATATATATATATATATATACACAAATACATATACAAATGAAAGTAACAATACTAGAAATAAGGTACAATCATGTATGAGAAGCAAATAACAAAAGAAAGTTGAAATTATAAAATGAAATAAAAGTCAAACTAAAGAAAGTTATAAAATAAACAAGACAAAAGTGGAAGAGATGGAGAACTGAGAAAATAATAGAAGCAAGAATACAGAATCAGATAAACGCAAAATTATTGATCCTGTGGCCAAAAGAATTACTGGAGTATACTAAAAGCCAATCATTTTTAACTTTTATTGTCTGCTGTTCCGATTCTTTGAACCTGTTGAATAGCTTTAGGCACAGTTTCCAACTAAAGTTTACTGAGGAAACACACAAAATATGTGGAACAAGGAAATTAAGAACTCAGAAAAATTACTCACAAGTAAATAAAATTTTCTTCTAAATTGCCTCTTATGTATATCTTTTTTCGTCTCATGTCAAAAGAATCTTCTCTGGAGTTCATTGATTCTGCACCTATTTTTTGCCAAACTGCTCAAATATTTAAGTTCAGTATGAAAGACACTCATCCAAAATCTTACAAATGTAACCAAAGAAATAATAAGTAAGTATGTACTAGATAACAAAATCTTAGGTGGAAAAATTTTAAAGGCAGATACACACTATAATGACCCCAAATTAGTCCATTTTGGATATGTAGTCCTCTCCATTTATATAACTTTCCTTCCATTGGTGTAGACAGTTCTGTGGGATATACTAAAGCTGGCAGGATGTCATTCTCTTAATGGGATTATATTAAATGACAAAAGGGATGGGATATCACACCCATGATAATTCTCTTAATTAATTGAAATAGATCTCCAGATAAGCTAACCACCCCAGAAATATATTGATTTCCTCCTCTTTAGACTCTGGACAAGGGACCAAGATACCTCCTTCTCGGGTCTAAAGTTTTAATTCAAAATTATGCCATAAAAATATCTATTGTGCAACTGTAATTACAGCACTCAGGAGCTGAGGCTGGAACATCACATCAGGGGAGGGCTGTGAGACACAGTGACATTCTCCCTTGAGAAGTTATTTCCCATTTCTATGGGATCTGGGTAACACATTTAGCAAAATTGGATGGAGAGAAAATTGTCCTTATTGACTGATTTTATTTGAGTCTCCTGCTTATAGTCCTAATGATCCTATATTCCTAGTTGTTGTTTCACAGATCTGTTAAAAAGCTGGAATGCTAGATATTGCATATCCTTCCATTCTCTGAGAAATAGCTGTCTAGGCTGTCATTTTTCCTGGAAATGACATCTCTGACCAAACTGTATCCTTGCAGAGCCTTGAACATTACTTCTGTTTTCTGAGAACTTCCTTGGTAGCAGGAAGTTTTTGTGATATTTCTGGGAAACAAGATCCATTATGGTCCCAAGTACCACCTTTAATGTAGAACTAAATGTTGTTCAAGGTTGATAACTTTATGATGGTTTGCTTTGTTATGATATTAGTCACTCTTTGGCTTCCAAGTACGCCAGCCAGGATCTTACTGTTAACTATTTTGTATCAACTCTACAGGATCCACATTTCCTCAAGCAAGCAATCACCCCAGATCTTCCACTTTCTCTGCATTGGAGTCACTGTTAGCCCAGCTTTTACCTGAGTCCTTGGTATCAGACCGAGACTGTCATCCTTGTTCGGCAATTACTTAACTAACTAAGACATATATCCATCCCCTTCAATCTTCCTCCTTTTAACAGTGCCTATGATGTTAAAAGGAAACAAACCCTTTAAGGATGGCCTCCGTGTACCAAACGTAGTGAAAATAGAATATTTCCATTCTAACAGAAAGATATTTCAGTGAGTGTTAACATTTGAAAAGCACAGACAGGATTAGAAAAAGCAACTGAATTACAACTGGAAGGAGCAAATCCTTACTAGAAAGCGTCAGAGAGGATTTGCTATATTCTAAAACAGGATAGATGGGTACGCGTCTCCATATGTCATTAAGAAGCGTACCATTTCCCTGGTATTACACCAAGTTACATATGGAGACAGGCCTTGAAATAATTCTTGGCAGTAAAAGCTAGATATAGCAAAACTCACTATAACAAGTTGTCAAGGAAAGATTTAAGTAATAAATGATCGTAACATCTTATTTTAATTGTATATATTCCTCATAAAAGTTGCATGTCTTACTCATTTGGTATTTTTATAACATCAAAACTGTCACTATTATACTGTAAAGTGTATTAAAATGTAATAATATAATAATCACCTTGGATGTTTAGAGTCATACCAATCTGTAATGGAATTCAGTACACCTATTTTATTAGCAAAGAATTTTGAGATGAATAACCATTTTCAAATACATGAAGCACTCAAGAAGGGAAAAACGAAGAAATAGTTAAGAAAAGGAAGACAGCCATCTGATGATGCAGTTACATATGTATCTCAACACAGCATTGTAAAGTCAAATGTAGATCATGAAACTACACATATTCATTCATCTAACCCATGGATTTCAATCAGATCTACATAAAGGCTAATGTGAGAATAGGGTTAGTTATTACTTAGAAACAACTGTAAAAAATTCCTCTTTAAAAAAATACTGATATCCTAGAAAATAAAAATGTCATCTCTACACATTCATGAAAAGGAGAGAATGTAGTTGGAAACAAATGTAGAAAACTCCTATTTAAAAGAAATCCTGGTATCCTAAAAATAAAATGTGCCATTTCTAAATATTCATACAAAAGATCCTATATTACTTATAAGCAATTCTTTCAATTATTTTTCTATAGTAAAGACAACAAAAATAATTTCATTATCTTATGTTGTTCTTTAAATTAGGCAAATAGAATAATATCAAAATACAGTAGAGTAAAATTCATTTTAAAGTAGTGATTATATGTTTGTTTGTGGCCCTTGGGTGAGAAGCAATGCACATGTAAATAAATTCTAGTATTAACTAACTTTGTAACATTTTTAAATCCATGAATGGTCTTACTACCAAAGCTAGGTCAAGCAAATGTATCCATCCTCATTTCAAACACTGGGAAGCTTTAATAATTTCAGTGATTTTCCAGAATTGTTTAGATGGGAAGAGAGGCTAGAACTTTGTTCTCTGTCGATTCAGTATCCTTTTCACAACCCAGCCATGAAATGCACTGAGCATCAGAGAACATGTTCTATCCTCCATCATTCTCATGCTTAAACACCGTTTCACACAGCCATGTTTCGATGTACTCAAAATCAGATTGAAAAGTGCTGACCAAGCCATTTTCCTGTGTGTTAATAGCTTGGACACTTTACCAAAAGTAATTGTTAAAATACAGGTCACCTAATCATTATGAAACTAACAATAATGCTTTTTATTTACAGTACTTTGTATTTCTCAAAGGGTTTATACATGATAGTTTCTAGTTCCCTAAAGAAATCTGTCTCTGTAAAGCAAAACAAATTATTTATGCAAATGAAATGCTAATCAAGTACACCCTTTGCAAGAACTGCAGATATGTAAGAGACTAAAATTCTCATCAAGTGTGCTCTTAAACAAGAACATCTTACACAAAACAACCTTAATTTGTCATGGCTTCTTACAAATTTACTCACATCACACAGAAATTAGGCTTGCATGAAAGAATATCATGACCTATAACAAAGCTCACCAATTTGTAAAGTGGTAT
>NC_034606.1:11420984-11446447 GCF_900095145.1 Mus pahari | reverse complement strand
AAAAAAAAAAAAAAAAAAAAAAAAAAAGGAGAAATGGCAAAGAACAGCAAAATTAAAGGGGGAAAGGGTTAAATAAACTATGTTCTGACCTCAAAAAGATTAAGTTTCCATTCCAGTTTCATAATTCTATACTGCTATTTTTAAACACAACCCACAACTAAGTGCAAAAAATTTTTCTTTTTAAGGAATATATGTGCTCTGTATTAAATGATGGAATGTTCCAGTTTCCAAAAGATACAAATATTTAGCCTGTCAAAATTAAGTTTCTGTGCTCCCTGTAGGAATTTAATATCGGAATAGGAGTTGATAGTGTGAAATTCAAGTTACTTAAACTGAGCAGCTCAGCATAAAAATTGGCTTTTTTATATTTTAGTATCTATCATAGCCCTGGATATAGTAATGACCACAGGATGAATATAGAAAACATTTCATTTGAGCCTAATATTTTGTTCCTAGCATCTCATCTTTTACCAGAATACAATATGATCACCCTCAGAGAGTTCATGCAGACCAAAGGTTAACCAATCTTAAATAATGTTTTCTGGACGTGCTGCACAGTAGTCATGCTCATCAATACTTTCTGGAGATGAGGTTCTAATCAGAAACAAGTATCATTGAATTCTCTTCCTGTTACCTCCTACTGCTTTATTCCACAATCATTGATAAGCCATTACACAATTAAAGGATACTTTGATTGCCTTGATGGGAAATTCAAAAGTCTTTAGCAATAACAGAAATCTGTTTTATTATTTATTTTTGAGATTATAATTACATAGTTTGCCCTTTCTTGCACCTCCAAAGCCTCCCATTCACTACTCCTTGCTATCTTTCAAACACATGGTCTCTTTTTCATTAACTATTGTTACGTAGATATTTGTATAACCATATTTATTCCTAAATGCAAACATACAAATGTTCAGTGTGCATAATTTTACTTTTATGTATGTTTTCAATGATAACCCAACTCATTATACAATAACAAATTTAATATTTTTATTCCAGTGTTTGAGAATATAAAGAAAAGCTTATAGAAAATACATTTGGCTCATTTTTCTACTCGCAAATCAGTTTGGTTGCCAGATAATGTTGTGGCATATGCTACCACTGCTCAATCTAAACAGATTGTGCTTCTCTGATAACCTAAAAATGAATGCTTTTCCTTCTGTTGCTCCTGGGATGAGGACCCACAGCCTGAGCATAATGGCATACACAGCTCCTCAGCTCCTTGATGGAAATACTTGTATTGCAAGGAAAAAAAAGCCAGTGACAGTCGCCTAGGCTTTGTTCATTTGCAAAATTTGGATTTAGAAATTTATCCACTTCTTTTGGATTTTCCAACTTAATGAAGTGTAAGTTTTCCAAATATTCTTTTACAATATCCTGAATTTCTTTGTTTGTTGGAATAGTTCCCTGTTCATTTCTGATTCTGCTCATTTGGCTCATCTAGCTTCTTCCTTTTGGTTAATTGGGTCCAGTGTGTGTCAATCTTATTTATCTTTTCTAAGAACCAGATTCTAGATTCATTGACTATTTGCATTGTTTTCTTTGTTTCGATCTCATTAATTTATGTTTTGATTTTCATTATTTCTTGCTGTCTACTAGATTTGGGGTTTTTTTCCTTCATTATCCAAATTCATTACTCACATCATCAAGTCACTTATTTGTGTTCTTTCTTATTTTGCATGTAAAAGCTTAGAACTATAAATTTTGCTAATATAGTCGCTGTCTTTAGACACACCAGAAGAGGGCATCAGATCCCATATTAGCTGATTTTAAGCCACCATGTAGTTGTTGGGAATTGAACTCAGGACCTCTGGAAGAGCAGTCAGTCTTCCACTGCTCTTAACCACTGAGCCATGTCTCCAGCCCCTGTTTTACTTTTTATTTGGCCTCTTTTACATGGATTTTTATTGTCTTCTTTGTTTTGTGTTTTTGTTTTGTGTTGTGTTATGTTGTTGTTGTTGTTAAGAGAGAGAATTAAATCCTGGGAAACACATTAGTCATTGAAATATTAATATTGTAGGAGGCAAGCTCACATAAGAAATAGGAAACTTCAGTGGGTACTAAGTACTAGCATGGAATTTGACAAATGTTTGCAAACTACCCAATCCTCTCAAGTGAAGAGGGCGACAAATAAAGGTAACAGAGAAAGGACATGGCTTAACTAGTGATGCTCTTGCCTTGCAAGCATATAGTCCTCGATTTGATCCCCTGGAACCCAAGTAAGCATGTGAGATGGTAATTCCAAGAAGATCAGCCAATCCATCTGAATTAGCAAGATCCATTTTCATTGATAATCTCAAAAACCAACAAGAAAACAATTAAGGAAGTTGTGAGCCAATGTAACTCTTTGAATGGGACTTTATATTTGCTGGATTTATGATTAATACTTCAGGAAACAGAGAATAAGATGTCCTTTATTTCTCTAATTCACTTCCCATGACCATCTGCCATTAAGTCACTAGAGATCCAACATTGTTAGGAATAAATCAGACTGATGATCAAATCTAATCCCTTAATCAGGAAAGGCAAAGTGACATATCTAATTGCCTCAATGAAGAAGGAAGCTACAACAAAAGTTGGTGCCTCTTTCTCTAATCAAGGTCCGTGATCTAGTAATCTTTCTTACTGTAAAGTACTAAAAATGAGCAGAATGAAGATAGATGCACTGTGCACCTTTCCCCAGATCATTATGCTTACTTTTAAATCCTTTGACACAGTTCTCAATCACTTGCCTCTTAGTTAACTTTGTATCACTAAGGCAAATAATTGACAGGGAAAAAAAAAATAATGTAAAGAAAGATTTATTTAGGCCCATGGTGTAAGGCTGTGGCTCTCAGTTTGTAAATCGTGACCTCCTTGGGCCTTGAGTGATCATTTCACACGGGTTTTTAAGCCCATCAGAAAACACTGATATATACATTACAATTCATAACAGTAGCAAAAATTACAGTTATGAATGAGTAACAAAAATAATTTTACGGTTATGGAATCACCACAACATGAGGAACTGTATGAAGGGCTACAGCATTAGGAAGGTTGAGAAACACCTGTGTAAAGGGATTTCAGAATATCGTGGTGGACAGGCAGCACAGCTCTGTAGGAGAGGAAAAGAGTGCAAGGGAGTGCAGGACTTGGCGCACCAGGAAACAATGAAGGGAGCTTGGTGCTCTGCTGAGCTGTAATCCTAAATCATATTCCTTTAATAAAACAAAATTAAACATAGATTCTTCTTTCATACAATACATCCCAAACACAGATCGCTGACTCCTCCTCCCAGCTTCCCTTTACCTTCCCTGTCCCCTAAATCCACTACTTCTCCATTTCCCTCCAAAGCAGGGTAAGAAAAAATTTTATTTCTGTCTTTAAAGGTTACCATGTATTGATCACATCGTGTTATATAAATTTTGCTACTCACGCAAGGCTGCCATTAGCAAAGCATCAGTTCTCTGTTTAAAGTAATCAGATCAAGGCCAGTAATGAAACTGAACTTATATAAAATAAAATTTTCCAGTAAAAAGTAGTTTTTAAACTAAGCTGAATTATGAAAAGTAAAATAAAATATTACTTTCTTTAATTAGAAGAAAATCTAGAAGAAGGCTCATTAATCAATACTGAGCATCTATTGAACACCATTATTTTACTATATTACATACATAAAAGTAATTTTGGCTTTGGAAAAACCTCAGGAAATTCACATGACATCAATGAAAGTAAATTTAAGCCTCATATAAAAGCTCAAAATTAGATTGCATTCATATTTAGAAGCTATTTTGTATTGATCAACAGCAATTTTTCTAATAAATGTTAGTACATTTAATTTTTACTGCAATAGTCAGATTTTATTCTAATAATCAATAGATTATTGGAAACTTATAATATGTTAAGTACTATAGTAATGTTGGTTTTTCTAGCATTAGGTTCATGAAAGCTACAATTTAAGATTAATGAATTGTCTAGTGTCCGGGTTTGGTGGTTGTTTATGGGGTAGATCCCCATGTGGGGCGGTCTCTGGATGGACGTTCCTTCAGGCTATGCTTCGAATTTGTCTCTGTAACTCCTTCCATGGGTATTTTATCCCACATTCTAAGAACGAACAAGAGCCTGCTGACAGAAGCCTGATATAGCTGTCTCCTGTGAGGATCTGCCAGTACCTGGCAAATACTGAAGTGGATGCTCACAGTCATCCATTGGACGGAGCACAAGGTCCCCAATGAAGAAGCCAGAAAAATACCCAGGGAGCTGAAGGAGACTGAAGCCCCATAGAAGGAACATCAATATGAACTAACCAGTACCCCCAGAGTTCCTTGGAACTATACCACCAANCAAAGNAAACACATGGTGGAACTTGTGGCTCTAGCTATATATGTAGCAGAGGATGGCCTAGTCAGTCATCAATGGGAGGAGAGGCCCTTNGTCCTGTGAAGGCTCTATGCCCCAGTGTACAGGAATGCCAGGACCAGGAATGAGAGTGGGTAGGTTGGGGAGCAGGGGAAGGGGAAAAGGGATAGGGGATTTTCAGAGGGCAAACTAGGAAAGGAGATAATATTTGAAATGTAAATAAAGAAAATATCTAATAAAGATAAATAAATCAATAAATCAATAAAAACTGCTTAATAACAGAAAAAAATTAATGAATTGAATCATATCACACAACATGGGATATCGTGAGTATTTTATAGGTATGTCTTGAAAACAGTAAAATCTCTCTCATCTTCTGCTCTTGGATAAACAACAAGTCTTCAACTGGGCCCAGTGTCCCAAGGACTCTGCTCATTTGAACAAAATTTCCTCATTCAAAATATAATTCCAGCATGGTTCACCCACAATAAGCAACACTGAATATCTGAAGGAGGCAAATGCTTTTTAAATCATTAATATAACATAAAACATACAATATCAGCTGGGTAGCCATGATCCCTTCAGATAGAAAAGCGGAATAGAGAGAATAACCCAGTAATCATGACTCACATATTAGATTTATTACAGTTTCTCAAAATCCACACATAATATGGAGGAGGTGGGAGAAAGTAGAAGATCTGATGCAGGCTATCAGTTTATGTACATTTCTTTAAAAAAAATTTCAGGGTCTTTGAGAACATTTCTTCATAACAACTTGTACAGGGTCTTACCTTCCATAGCAGCTGGAACAGATAGAAACCAACGGTTGCTATACCAACACAAGCTAAAATGAATGCATTTTAAAGCACTTTATATCCCCATCAGGAATAATTCACAAACAACATCCAATTCTTTATTGAGATTTTGTTTTTGTCTCATTCAAATATAAAAATGACACAGGAGATTTAAAGGTAACATTTTCAAATGCTTTGTTACCTAGTAGGTATAACAGAAAAGGCTTGGTTACAAGCACAGGTTAAGGAACTTCCCAATGAAGTCAAGATCAAAGCCATATCCATATGTCATGCTCTTGATTCAATGCAGTTGTCAGCAACTGTCCATTACTGGGGTTCCTGCCTGGTCTCTGTCTTGCCCAAATAGAATTCATGACTTTAGGGCATGATTATGCTATTTAAGCTTTTTAATCATATTATCTTTCTTTTACAAAAGAAAATTCTTGCTGACATAAATGTTTGATTAGAAGCTTTCTTATATTACAATATGAAATGTTCTCTCCCACCCAGAGTTCATGAAATATACATCAAACAAGTTCTTTGTGCAGGATAAAACAAATTTCAAAACTCCTCATCAAATACAATAGTAAGAGTTTTAGACTTTTACTAATTCCTGTAATGAGCTTCAGAAGGTAGTTGTTACAGCCCATGAATATTTATATGCCAAGTAATTTTTTAATAAATCTTTTATACCAGTCTTTTTAATTCTAAAGAGAAGAGTAACAATTTGTCAAACTTTCCATAACTATCTCAATAACAGACACTTAAACGGGGCATTTTTCAATCATTTTACTTGGAAGAATTTGGTAAACAGTTCTTTGTAAAAGTGTTTTGTTAGATCTTTGAGAATTTCAAAAATTGCATTTTGATCATACCCATCCTTCTCCTTCACTTCATATATCTACCTTCCCCCCCTCCACCACTATTTCATTCCCTCCTAATTTTATAACCTTCATTCAGTTTTTGAACTGTTGAGTCCAATTAGTGTTGGGTTTATACTCATGAGTGTGTGGCCATCCCCTGGAGGATGTTAGACCTGCCATGGCCATACCTTCAGCTAGGAATAGCTTGTAGTACCTAAGTACATACTTCACCCCTACATATCAGGACTTTTGTGTCTTGAGCTTACACAGATCTTCTTTCTACTGTCATAGCCACTGTAAGATGATACATGCAACCACTCTTTTTTCTCCTTCTTCCACAGTGATCCCTGAGCCTGGAAGAAAAGACATAATATAGATGTCCCATTTATGGCTCAGTGCTTCACAATCATTTGTTTTTAGGTCCCTCAATAAGTTGTGGATTTCCATGTTAATTGCCATCTACTGCAAAAAGTAGCTTTATGATGAGGTTTGAGAGATGTACTAGTTTATGTATATAATGAGAGGTTCCTAGAAGTCACTTGCCAAGTAATAGTAGGTAATACTAGAGTAATAGTAGTTTTCCCTCAGACCTATGACTATTCTATTCATAATAACCAGGAAATGAAAACAGCTTAATGTTGAAGTTTTGTCTTTTACTGTCTAATGTAATGTTAAGTGAGTACACATCCGCCCCAAGTCCTGAAGTCTGCACATAGTCCTTGTAATCCTGCCCCCAAGTATTTCAGATTGGTGAATAAAGATGCCAGCAGCCAATAGCTGGGCAGAAGAGACATAGGTGGGGTTTGGGTTTCAGAGACTTGCAGAGAGAGAGGAAGACCACAAGGAAAAGAGACTGCAGGAGGAGGAGGAAGTGGGCATGGATCAAGAATCAGAAGAGTGTGGCCCTGAGGGCTGATCAACTGGAGCAAAGATCAGCCCAGATGAAACATACTAAGTAGTAACTCATGTTTATCAACAGGAAAATAGATTCTAGCAGCATGCAGGGTAGGCAGCTACCCAGCTCTTCTGCTGCTTAAGGCTTCTTATGAATATAAAAGTTGTGTGTGTGTTTCATTCAGTAACTAATGGGTTAAATGCAGGGTAGAAAACAGGGAAGGGATTTAATATAATTTCTACAACAGTTCATTAGCAGATGAATGGATCATAAAATATTGGTAATAAGGATACATGCTCCACTATGTTCATAGCTACCCTATTTATAATAGCCAGAAGCTGGAAAGAACCCAGATGTCCCTCTACAGAGGAATGGATACAGAAAATGTGGTACATTTACACAATGGAGTACTACTCAAATATTAAAAACAATGAATTTATGAAATTCTTAGGCAAATGGATGTATCTGGAGGATATCATCCTGAGTGAGGTAACCCAATCACAAAAGAACTCACTTGATATGCACTCAATGATAAGTGGATATTAGCCCAGAAACCTAGAATATCCAAGATACAATCTCCAAAACACAAGAAAATCAAGAATAAGAAAGACCAACATGTGGATACTTCATTCCTCCCTAAAATAGGGAATAAAATACCCATGAAAGAAGTGGCAGAGACAAATTTTGGAGCTAAGATGAAAGGATGGACCATCCAGAGACTGCCCCACCCGGGGATCCATCCCATAATCAGACACCAAACACAGACACTATTGCATATGTCAGCAAGATCTTGTGATAAACTTATATAATGTAATATTCAGCTTTTAAGAAAAATTAAATTTTTAAATTTTTAGGTACATTCATTGAGCTAAAAATACCATTTTGGGTAAACAAACCCAGAAAGACAGATATCACCTACTTTCTCTCACCTTTGGATGTTGGCTTTGAGTCTTTAGATATTTCTATTTTGTTTGGAATACCCATAGAGGGCAGGGTGTTGGTAAAGGAACTTTCAAGGGAAGAAAGAAAGAACATGATACAGAGGGAGGAAAAATAACAGAACAGCAAGTGTTAAATGTGGAGGAGAATGAGAGGACTGGATAGAAGAGGATCATATGAAAAACTAGTACTTCTGAAGCTCCCTAAATTATAAACATATGCATATATGATGAGAGTTTCAGTGAGGTTTTAATATAATGGAACAACAATACCTCTTATAGATACCACAAGCTTACAAGTGAAAATTCAGTGTCAGGAATGTGCTACATCTATTAGATTGTTCTCCAGGGAGATACCTCAATATTACACATTAGTTACACTTTTTTTGATAACCCTTAACAGCATGAGTATATGTATGCATTCAGAAATGAAAGTAGAATAGACAGTTATGAACAGACAGAGGTCTGGAATAGGAAGATCAAGTTGGGAGGAAGAAGGGACATAGGTTGGGAGGGAAATACAGGGAGAGCAGCTAAAATTAAGTGGAACTTGAGGAATAGTCTGTAAACCTAATAGAGTAGAAACATCCTAAAGGATATACATATATTAAGGCACTATAAGTCAAATTATCAAACAAAGGAGCAGACAGAGTCCCAGTGGGTTATTGTAGTATGTATCCCTTGGGATTATTTTTGCTATTTAAATAAAATATGGATAGAATGTTTAATATAAAAGGTGCAAAGTTGCTTGGTCTGTCCAGTGAAGAAGATAGAAGTCAGTGAGTAGATTAGTGTAAAAGGTAATGACTAAAAGATTACATTAAGAGTACGGGCAAGAAACTAGATTATGAAGAAAAAATATTGACTGTCCTATTGGAGAACTTCTAGAATGGTCACCTTGTCAACCATGTGTGTATGGACTGAATGTAAGCATGATGAAATGACTAGTGAGAGGTTTTGATAATTCAAGAAAACATACCTGGGTTTGGATTAGTGCTGAAGTAGTCAAGTTAAAGGAATGTATTCAAGTAAAAGTTGGCTTACTTAGTAGGGTAATGTATTTTATGAAAAGAGATGTTTTAAAGATTTTGATCTGAAGTAGAGCAGGTGATTGCTGAGTCAGAGAAAAATAAGGCAGAAGGAGGTTCAGGAAATATTAAGAGTTTAATTTTTCCGGTTAGTGGTGGCACACACCTTTAATCCCAGCACTTGGGAGGCAGAGGCAGGAAGATTCCTGAGTTTGAGGCCAGCTTGGTCTACAGAGTGAGTTCCAGGAGAGCCTGGGCTACACAGAGAAACCCTGTGTCGAAAAAAAAGAAGAGTTTATTTTGTTCATTTTAAGTTTGAGGCATCTTAAATACAGGGGGACAACTACTCACCTACTGGTCATCACAGGAGAGACAGCAGATAAAGTCTTGGTCTATAATCTGTTTCCATTGAGAGCACCTGCTAATCCTCAGTTCTCATTTGAAGACTCAGGAACATGTGCTTTAACAAAGTCTGTAAGTGATTCTGATATGTGCTAGTTTGGAAACTGCTCAAATGCCTGGAGGCATTTTGGACTGACGCAGCAGAGTAGAGGAAGGGGTGTCTGGTAGGCAAGGGTCATAGATTCTGACAAGCAGCATATACTATAGATCATCCTTCACAGCATAGATTATAAAGCACAGAATTTCAATAACAATGCATTTAAGGGCTATTCACTGCTGAGGCAGGAGTTGGTGGGCAGGTTAGGGAGCACCCTCATAAAGCCAGGAGGGAGGAAGAAGGGGATAGGGGGCTTGTGGAGGGGAAACTTGGAAAGGGGCTAGCATTTGAAATGTAAATAAATAAAATAACCAAGAAAAAAAAAAAAAGAAGGCCTATTCAAGTTCAGCAGAAGTGTTTGTTTATATTCAATTATTGACTTTGGGTTGTTTGTTTGTTTGTTTATTCAAACAAACTTCTGTGATGAATATAATAACTAAAACCAGCTTGAGAAAGGAGAAAGTTTATTTCAGTATATAGGTTACAATTCATCCTCCAAGGAAGGCACCTAAACATGGGAACTAAAGTGATGCCATGGAGGAAGGCTATTTCCTGCCCTGCTTACTATGGCTGGATCAGCTTGCATCTTTTTATAAGGCAACCATCTGTCCAGGAGTAGCACTGACTATAGTGGATGGCTCCTCCCACTTCAATCATTAATCTATAAAATACTCCACAGATGTACCCACAGATCAATCTGAGGAGAAAATTCCTTGATTGAGATTTCCTCTTACTATATGACTCTAATTTGTGTCAAGTTGACCAAAAGGAACCAGTTTGATTATCACCAATCTAAGAAACTTTAGACACTTGACATATCAATCACCTTTCATATATATATATATATATATATATATATATATATATATATATATATATATATGTGTGTGTGTGTATATATATATATATATATATATATATATATATATAATATTTATTAGCTTTTGTCTATAAACATGTTATACATACAGATATTATCACAGATATATTTTTATGTTTTGAGGCCCATTGGAAAGGTACACACCATTATAATATGAACTATTTGTGCTCTCAATTATTACTTGAATTTCAGTTTAGAAAACATAGTTTAGATTGGTAGGGTCATATCAGCACAGCATAGCTCATGACATAATAAAATAGTTTATTTTCCAAACAAAAACCTGGTGTCTAACTAACACATAACAAGAACAAAAAAAAAAAAATGGTAAGTGTACTTACATACAGTATAGGATAGGATAAAGAATATGAATTCTTAACTTGGCAGTTTCCTGTAAACCTTATGGTATTCTTCTGGACTGAATACACTAATGTTCCATGGTAGTCAAAACTGAAGTACATAATTGCCTTTACAAAATGATGAACAAAGGATTAGGAATTAAGAAACGTCTGTGATGTTCCCAAATCTCATCATAGAACATGAGAATGAAGGTTTGTAGGAACCAGGGGACCAGAAATTCTGCTATAATATTGTATCTCCCGGGAGAAAAATAAGGCTATAGCCCTGGTACCCTATCAATATGACTACTGAAACAAGACCTGAAAAATTAAAAAAAAAATCAATGGTCATGCTAACACAGAAGGGAAAAAAAACTCACAAAGTCCCACCCTAGACAAAATGCTATAAGCAACTCAGAAGGGGAATAAGGATCCCTAGGCATGAGCTCCCTAATTGGTAATCCAATACAAAGTGGCCATCCAGGAAATCATGTACACATGAGCCATACTGCATTGACTCAAGAAGTTGTATCTATATATTTATACATATGTAAAATATATCAATAATGGTTAAAAGAGGCCATCAATTTAGCAGGAATGAGAGGAGTTGGCAGAATCTAGACAGAGGATAAAGGAGGAAGTGATACAACTATATATTAATTCAAATTTTTAATTAAAATATGTGTATATTCATTAAAAGGGGACAAAATAAGAATGAACCCAGATATCTGCCAATCAGCTGTGTGTTTGGAAGGCTGAAATGGTACTCCTTTTCTCCAAAATCGTAAGGAACACACTGGTGTTGGGAATATCAGTAAGAAGTTTCAGGGTTTTCCTAGAACTACAGGACAGTAGACAGTATTTCATGGAAACAGACTCCCCAGTGTCCATTTGCAAAGCAGGATGCCAAGACAGCATTTAACCGTCGTAAAAATGAAGAGAAAGACCACGGTGACCGCCAAGAGGACTTGACCCACAAGAGTTGTGATAGTGACTGATACACCATGGTGATTGTTGATCCAAGATAAGTAAGTAAGGCAACAATAAGAGCACTTCTTAAAACCAACAACAAAGATCAAAGCTCCTCAAGGATATTGGTACTGTAATACTGTTATTATTCCTTGCCAGAATCTAAGTCTGAGCTGTTTTTCAATCCTGTCACATAGCTATCTTCCCAATATTTACCCAGGAGTGAATTATGCATATATAATTACACATTTATTATACATATGAAATGAGGAACAGGATATTCATTTAAAAATGGCATATGAGAATTTGATGGTGTGATTTACTATAGAAATGTTATACTCAGTCCCATAACCTCTCAGTCCATTCTGTCATCTCCTCCAGATGCTATGGAGCTGATTCTGGAATAGACAGCTTTCCCCATTCAAATGCTGATTCTTTCTGTTCTGTCTGAGGGCTCCTCCAGTACCACAAGAACTCCCACCTCCAGGGTGTCCTAAACCCCCAGAGTCACAGATAATCCTGTTTCTTTTTCCTCTTCTTCTTCCATTGATGAGGTGGTACTGAGGCAAATTCCTCGTGGTTTCTTAGATGACTTCCCAAAGAATTATACCTTAATCATCTACACATCACCAGTAATCTATTATTTACTCTCCTTTTGGCATTTCTCCTTTCTCAACTTCTATAGCCTCTATAGAACTCAGTGGGATCACTTCCTAGATAAAACATGTGTAATAATGTCACTAATCTCAGTATCTGTTGTTAGGTAAAACTAAATTTAAAAGATCCTTCCTTCCTCGACAAAACTCCTGTATTGTGTAATTTAGAAGATGTCCCAATTTTTAAGGCAAGTTTCCTGGAACAAATTCAGAAATATGTGGAACCAGTTCAGGATCTAAAAGTAGATACTTTAAGTGAAAGTCTCATAGACTATGTAGACATTATATAAAACATTTACAAGATCAGTTATAGTTAAATACAGGGATCTCAGTCTCTTTTCACCTTTGAAATTGTCAAATTTCAGTACTATTTAGCACAGAAAAAAGCCTTCCAGGAACTATAATAATTTGAATGGGCTGTATTTAGCGGGGCAGGAAGATTCACGTTGATTCCTGCTAGTGTTGCTTTCAGTTCGCTTAGGAGGTATGTCATTATCTGTGGAAAGTGTCATTGCTCTGATGGGCTTTTTCCAAGCCAACAGAGGATGGAGGTGACTTTAAATTTTCATTAGCTTCATTATGCCTCATCCTGCTTCTCATCCTGCTTGGCTGCTATTAGAGAGCAATTACTTGATGAGCTCTTTTAGAAGAAGGAAAATGCTAAATGATGTTCATTTAGTGGCAACTTAAAAATCTGATCTCATTTCAGAGCCGGGGTTTCTGCTACAGGAGAAGACCAGAGACTAATTTCCCTTAAAACATATGACATGGGGCCCCATTGTTCAAGTGAACAATCCTTCATTGATTCTAGAGAATTTCAACTACCTTCTAATGGTAACATGACAAGATTGTATTTGATGAATGAAAATAGTTAAATCATGCCTTTAACCCGGCACTACTTAAAACAAACTTACTCAGGTTGCTAACATCCTGTTTTTATTTTTTATTTTTATTTTTAAATGTCTTGCAGTAATTCCTGGAGAATATAATTCAAATGATTTATTATTGAATTTTGTGCACTGGTATCCTCCTTCTTCCAAAGCATAATAAACCAGAACAGATAATCCAAGTAACTTCGGAGACCACACCAAAACAAATAAAATAAATCCCACAGCTTCTGCTTGCGTAACAAAATAGTCCACCACCAAGTGGTCTGACCTTCCGAGAAATCCATCTAAATACGTGCTGTTACTTTCACCTTGCCCAGAAGACTTAGAACCAACACAAATGAGTAGGCAGTAAGCATCAACAAAGTTTGGAGATTCTAAACCAGAGAAGAGAATGAAAAGAGGGATAGATGCACAGAATAAGTAATATATACACAGTATTTACCACTGATGAGCAAAGAAAGCCTGTATTCTCACATCATCAAAAGAAATTCCAGTATAATGCAACCACACAGTTTCTCCCTATACTTCTACTCAACCAGAGGCAAGAAGGCAGTTCCACTTGAGATAAGATTTTTGAGCCACAGACTCATTCTAAATGTTGCTTTTTTGAGGCAGTGTTCCAAACCCTCGGTGTTAGTATAGACTGCTAATTTTATCGACAGCCTAGCCAAGCTAGAGGGAAGGAAGTGACTGCACATCTGTTCCCACTACAATGCCAGCTTTCCTTCCTGACACTGAGTTTTCAGAGAGCAGAGAGTGGGAGTGTTTAAATAGGGTACCATGAAGATGAATCAAAGATAGCTGCTTACAAATAAGTACATCCCTTCTCATGTAGCCTCATTTTGTTAAAAAATAAAATGGATTGCTTGTGGTATTCCACTTTAATTTGAAAAAAAAACTCTTTATATTTATGATCCCTTTATATATTTCTTTTTGTTTGTACTTGACATGTTATTCTCATATATATATATATATATGAGAATAACATGTTTTATGTGTGTGTGTGTGTACACACACACACACACACACAATTTGTAACGTGATTGAATTAGGGCAATTAATACTCTTATCACCTTCAATTCTGTGAGTTTGAAATCAATAACTAGTTCTAGTTATTTTGTACTTTTGAGAATAATGGAAGCACAAGATGAGTAGAAAAGATCAACCACCATTGTAATGACTAATCTTGATTGTTACCTTTACATCTCTAGAATTATTTAGGAGCTGAACCTCTGGAAGAAATTGTGAAGGAGTTTATAGATTGATTCAAATGAGAAGGAAAAAGCTACTCTAAATGGAGGCAATACTATTTCCTGGGCTGTGGTCCCTGCCCTAATTAAAAGAGAAACTGGGAAAAGTACCAGCATTCACTTACTCTGGTTCCTGAATGTGGATACAATGTGATCTAAAGCTCCTGCCTCTATCTCTACCCTAATGGGTAGTGCCTTCAAACTGTGATCTAAAATAAGGCATTCCTGGGTACTTTTTTTCCCACTAGTATCCATTTACTGGGTATTCTGTTACAGCAGCAGGAAAGCAAATAAAGCAACCACCACCAAAGTATTCCAGGGTCACTTAAAGAATCAGAATTTTTAAATTTCTAGCAAGACTGGTTTATTTTTTATAGATAAAATTTAATTTGGCAATCATAGGTTTTTATTACTTTTCTTTAAAGTTGTCATAGATTGATTAATGTCTTTAGTAAAGACATTTTAAAATATCACAGTGCTAACTTGTCTTGTAATTTTTCTAATTTTTTACATTTTTAGTCAATAACACAAATATTCTATACACACATATGGATATATATTCCATATATATATGGAATTTGTCAGCAAGTGGCCATGTTCCCACTGTAAACTATTTCAATGCAACAACATTTCTCTATCAGCTGTTTGGGACCATCATATTTTCTCTTCATATATCTTAAATATCAACAAATTAAACAAGAAAGGAATATACATTTTTCTTTAGACTGTGAACAAAGAAGTATTTCTTTTTTTACTCATAGATCAGGATGAAAAGAAGAAAAATCACAAAATAATATAAATATGATTTCATAATAGAATGAGTCATGTCTTCCATGGACAAGGGGTCCATAAGGCATACATGTAGGAAGCAGCTTAAAAATTAACAGTGATATTTGCATTCCTATATAAAGCTTGCCTATTATTATATTTGACTCCCTTTATTCATTGAAATAAATAATAACTGAGGGTTGTATATAAAGGAGGAATTAATATCTAAAGGAGATGAACTAACTTAATCATGATTACTCAGTAAAGGGGCTAGTTCAGTGTTAAGAGCACTGACTACTCCTGTAGAAAACCCAGGTTGAGTTTCCCAAAACCCACATTGCAGCCTGTGTCTCTCCAGTTCTAGGGGATCCAATGTTCAGTGAAAATGCTTAGACATAAAAAGAAAAAAAATGTAGATAAGGGTATAGATCAGTGGAGCTATCTAGTATGGCTGGAAATAGAGTGTATATTAGAAGGAGAATAAATGATGGGTGGAGCTAGAAAATTCACTACAACCATCTATCCCTGAACTGTTTACATAATAAATATGAATGTAGCATGTGTGTGAATTGAGCCATTTTTCCCTGTTAACTGAGAGGGGCAACATGAGGAGCAAAAGAGAAACAATGATGAAGAAAGCAAGATGGAGGTCGACCAGATGGAGGGCAGGCAAATAGATCAGTTGGGCAGATGTAGCAATTTGTCAACTTGTGCAGAGGAGGACGTGGATTAGAGGGACGATGGACTGAAGTGATCACTCAGAGGAACTTTGGACAAAAATATTCCTTCCAGGTTGCACTACAGGAATTGTCACTATCTCCTCTCCATTCTATAGTACCTTGTTTATATCAAATGCATTTGGTATATTTGAGTATATCAGCATATACTTGGAGAACTGGGATTTTTTTTATGAACCAATTTCCACATAATATGTGGAACTGATATTTTTAAAACCATCTCTAAGTTGTTATAATTATTTTCTTATATACTCCAAACATCAAGATATTTTTGTATAATGCTTACTTTTGAATATTAAGATGGTTGGGCTACAGTTAAAAAAAAAAAAATAGGCCTCAGCCTCCGAACTGGTTGGGGTCATACTACAATGTTGCCTGTCTTTTTTCTTTTTAATCCTCACTCCTGAGCTGGAGAACCTGTTGACTGACTGAGCGGGCTTGGTCAGATGGAGCCTCAATGTCAGGGCACTAGTAAGCAGGGTACAGTGAAATACTCCACAGGAATTGGAAACACATGCAAAGGAAAGGAAAGAATATTTGGGCCAGCACTGAATAAACTTTGTAGAAGGGCAAGGTAATGGTAAAATCTGTTTTGTGTATGTGTTTAGCGCTATGGTAAAATCTAAAGAAGCAAAGGTAATTCTCGTAGGTGCTTTTAGTCTTTGGACCCTAATAGAATGTCTTTGGATACATGAGAGAATGGATTTTAGAAAAGCAGTACTTCCCAGCTATCCGGGGATGCTTTGGTGAAAGAGAAGGAAAATGAATGTAAGCTGTTTCAGAGCTTTCCTCGGGACAGGAGAAGGGGGAGGTTGGGAGACATCCTGACTCCTCTCTGGCTCCCACTGGAGGAATGCTTGGTTCTGGGTCTCTTAGATAGGATATCTGGGTCCCTTTAGGACATCTAATTGTCTTCCCTCTCTGTCTGTTGTCTGTTCTTGGCATGCTAATCTGTGCAGGTCCATCAAAACTGACTGTTTTAAGTCTGTGTTTTTGTTTTATGGGTTGATTGATTGTTGTTCTGTGTTTCATGTTCAAAAGAAAAAACAGCTAAAACTTTATCTTCCGGTTGTTCAGCCTTTGATTTAGTTTTAACTCATTTCAGAGATGGAGAGAGAGGAGAGAGAGAGAGAGAGAGAGAGAGAGAGAGAGAGAGAGAGAGAAATGGAAAATAAATAAATAACAGTCTCAATTGACTTTTGGAGCCCTGTACCTATAGTTAGGAGTCTATCACAGCTGGAGAAATCCTGCCATGAGCTGATTGTCTGCAAAAGCTGCGCTTAAAGGAACCAGCAGCTTCTCAAGTTCTATAGTAAGGGAACTGATGGACGTGCTTCCTACAAAAATCTCTGTGACTATGATTATTGGGTTCAGCAGATGACAAAGTGTTCCTTTCTTGAAATTATAGCTAGAAAAATTAAGAATTTTGCCTGATCTAAATAAGTAAATGTATGTAGCCACTTCATTTTTGTCTCTGACTGATTTTAAAAGTATAAATATGTTCTGCATGTCTTGGTTATAGATAATTGGCTTGTAAGTCATTGGGTATGATTAAAAATTTGTAACATTGGTAACAGAAAGTTGGGTTAAAATTGGTACCTCAGGGTTGGAGTAATTCAGAAATACAATGTGAGACATAAGCCAATCCAGGGAAATAGGTCTCTAAAGATACTTCTAAATTGGGAAAATATTCTATGTAATTCTTATCCTAAAAACCAGACTTATAAAAGATAGTGTAGGAGCCCCTTTCGGGGACCCCCACTTGAGTCTCGGGAAAGAGCACACCCAAGGAAATGTGAGAAACCGTCTTGATGCAAACACATGAGGTAGTTTAATGGCCAAGCTCTGGGCCGATATGTATCTCACGCAGGAGACAGAGGAATCTACCACGAGGCTCAAAAGCTAGGGGTTTTTAAAGGGAGAGGGTTGGGGGCTAGGGGGAATTGGCACAGTTTCACACGATTGGCTCATTTGAACACCAGCAAAAATGATTACAAAAATGAATAGTATGTGCAAGTCAGGATGTCAGGAGTCCCTGGGGCGGATGCTTATCTAGGTCAGCGGAACATCTGGTTAACATATAACATCAAACTATGTCAGGAGGGCAATGGGCAGAAGGAGGTGCCAGGCCAGATGGCAAATGACTCAGCCAAGATAGCCCGAACATGTTCCTCCATTCCTCTTTTATCTTTATGGCCAGGCAGCCCCAGGAATGTTTTAATGAAGGGCCTGCCCGGACATGTCCAGGCCTGTTCCACTAAGTTCTCAGCCTCAGGCTCCTGAGCTTACAATCAACTCTTTGGGCTATTTAACATAAGTTACATAAATCACAGATCTTAAATTTCATCTTAAGTTTCGTTTCCCTTCAATAGATTTAGAGCAGTGTCTCCTTGAGGTATTGGATGCTGCACCATCTTGCATTCATGTGCAGGAATGGGCAGCCAAACTTTGTAGCATGGACGTGATTCACTTGGTGTCTTTGGAGAGACTGGACTGATTGTTGGAGGTTGAGTTTTGCTTTCCAAAGTTGTGGTTGTGCTCTGGTGTTGTAAAAGAAACTTAAAAATTATGGTTAAACTGCCAGTATTCCATTGGCTTCAGTTTGCAGTTTGGTCACAGGCACAAGATTTTTAACTCACCCACATTTGTAATTAATATGATTATTAGAGTACTAAAAGTTAAAAACAGCTGTGGCCTCCATGGGACTGCTGCCCCTTTTCGTTTACACAAGCTTTATTGGATATAGTGGTAGAAGCAAATTTAACACTGCCCCCAGCCCCCGTGACTGGAAAAGAAATTTCAGTGGGAATTTATCTGGTATCAAACAAGCTCCTGATGAACTTTTTCAGGAATTTGAGGATAGGCTGCTAAAAGCAGCTAGTAGAATTTTTGGAGCTCCTTAGGCAGGAATTCCTTTTGTTACACAATTGTCTTAATGAAAATGGTAATCTGCCATGTGGCCATCCAGTCATATAAAGCAAAGACAGACTTCTCTGGATACATTCGTTTTTGTGCAGAAATTGAACCCTCATAGAGTCAGGGTCTGGCTAGGGCTACTGCCTTGCAGGGAACTACAGTACAAGCAATGCTTTCACAGCTCTGAGGTGATAAGGAATGTTTTAAGTATGGCAGGCATAGATCATTTTAGGAAAGACTGTCCAAAAATTAGAGGCACAGACAGAAAGTAGAATCACTTCTCTGAAATCTGTCTTCTCTGCAGGAGGGGTAGTTACTGGGCCAGGCCTCAAGCAATAGGCTCAGATTAAGAAATATTTACATTTCAGTTCATGCATAGCTCAGAGGTTTATGTGGCACTGCTTTTGTTTTGCAAACCCTGTCTAGGGACGTGGGAGTGTTGGGGGGAGGACAACTGGGAATTGCTCTTAGGCCAAAGCAGCATTATTACAGATCAAAGTGTTGTTCAAAACAAAGTACAAACTTAAGATTTATGAAAGGTTATTGAGGCTATAGAACTTGTACAGGGATTACAATCTGGCTGCCCTACTCCATATAGAATTATTATAGGTTTGGAGTACTGTTTTTTATTCCTTTACATCCTGATAATTGTACAGGGTTTGCTTTTAGTCAGCTTGTAATTTTAAGGAGTCCATGAAGCGATATCATTGGAAACTTTGGCCACAGTGAATGGCTAATAGCCCTTCATTATGTAAAAAATTTGTTGCTGCTTCAATACAAGAAGTTTGAATCCTTCGGTGTATATTATTCATATACGGAGGGTATTTCATTAGCTAGTCCCTCTGTTCCCTTTTTAGATATGGCTAATTCTCAAATTTTGCAATTATTTATGCAAATACAGATCAATTTAAGAGAATATACAGTTCCTTATTTTATATGACATTTAAGAGCTCATACTGGATTGCCTGAACACCTTAGGGCAGTGCTATAGCAAATTTGTACACCAGGAAGGTTATAGGCCTTACACAGGAAATATTAGCCAAACAATCTCATTTTTTACATCATCAATATAGTAATAGCTTGAGATAATAATTTGGTATTTCTAGAGAATATGCATGTCAAATTGTAAAGACTTGTCCTGAATGTCCTCAATTTCTATGTGTTCCACATAATGGTGTTAATCCTCAAGCATTTATACCTAATCAATTATGGAAAATGGATGTTACTCTTAATTTTGATTTTGGAAATTTAAAACATGTATATGTGACTATTGACACCTTTTCAGGCTTTTTAGTTGCAACTTCCTTAACAGGAAAAGCAACTAAAAATGTAATTCGACATTGTCTACATTCTTGTTCTATGCTGGTTGTTCCAAATCAGATTATAATAGATAATGGAACTGGCTATTACAGTCAAGCATTTGAGATGTTTTGTTAACAATTTAATGTTACCCATATTACTGGGATTCCTTATAATCCTCAAGGACAAAGTATTGAGAAACAGGTATTGTGGAACTTTAAAACAGTGTCTTTATAAAATGAAAAAGGGGGAGTTATATCACCGTACACCACAAGTTTATTTAAATCATGTTCTTTTATTTTAAAATTTTTAAAATTTGGATGCCAAGGAACTCTCTGAGTATGTATGGCACCCTAAAACCAGGCATACTTATGTCTAGGTGAAATGGAAGGATCCACATACTAGCACATGTCATAGTCCTGATCAGGTATTTAATATGGGGAAGAGGGTATGTTTGTGGGGGTTTTTTCCTGCAGGATGTTGAAGAAGTATGCTAGCTCCCAGAGTGATTGGTGAGACATGCTGATGCTGGGACAAAGAATGATGCTGACATGAGCTTTCAGAGTGCCCTGACAATACTGACTGGGAAACTGTTTTGGAAATATGCTCCTAACCCACCTTTGCTTACCTATATCCCAGATTGAAAAAGCTGCTTTGCTTCAAGCTTTTAGACCTTCTGAGACAGACAGCCTGGAGACTAGAGACTGCCTTCAAAAACTTAGACAAAAGGAGAAGTTTTGATGATTCTTCTCTTTCCTTTAATGTCACTAGTTATTCTGACTCAATCATAGACTGGTCAAGAAATCAATTCAATATTGAAAATAACAGTCTTCATTTGGAAGGCTGGTTCTGGACATTTTTAGAGACATATTTGGAAGTTAGCTGCAGTTCTTTATGAAGATATGTTAGCAATAGATAAAACTGGGACAGGACCTGGACTTTAAACAAATGTCAGTACATGTGTTAAGGCTCCCAATCTTTTATTAATTGGTCTTGTTAAAATTACTTTTGTTCTACAGTATTCAATGTAAGTTATATTGATTGTACACTTTCTAATTGTGTTAATGTATTGAAATCTGGCATGTCTGTTATGGTGGTTTATGAACCAGTTTTTGTTTGATTGCCTGTGAGTATTACAACATTGGTATCATGGAAAAGGCTTGCAGGTACTGGAGGCTTTAAGCAGAAGCAAGAGGGTAGTGAGCTTGATTATTGCTGGTATAGCAGCTTTAATTACACTGATAACTAGCACCACTACCTCTTCAATTATGTCGACACAAGAAGTTAAGACATCTACTTTTGTTAATCATTTAGCAAAAGATGTTTCCAATGCTCTGAGTATTCAAGAGGATTTAGATAGGCATTTGGAACAATGGACTGACGTTCTTTATGATAGTATTCAAATTATTGAAGAGGAGGTTCAGAGTTTAAAAACAGGAAGCCATCTCAAGTGTCTTGCTAAATACCAATGGATTTGTGTTACTTCTAAAATTTGCAATGATAGTCACTATAATTGGGAAAAATTCAAAGACACTTGCAGGGTATTTGGCATAATTCTAACACCTCTCTGGATATTTTAACTTTGCATAATGAAATTATTAAACTAAAGAATGCTGCTCTGCTGAGCTTTGAGGCTACAGATATTGCTGATAAAATTATTTATGGTCTGAGGTTAGTATTTTCATCTTGATCAAGCTTCAAGGATAGCATATATGACTTGATCATACTATCCCTTCTTGTCCTGGGAATACTTTTATTCCTAGCCGTCATGTTAAAACTTGCCTTTGACAACATCAACGTGTTGGTGGCCAGAATACACGGCTTGAAACTAAAAATGAAACCCCAGATGGAGATATTAATTTAACAGGCTGGCAGCCAAGGACAGGTAAGATTCTGCACAGAGCCTTACCAACCTGAGACAGAAGTGCATCGCTTTTGATAATGCATATTCAATGACAAGTAAGGAAGGCATTCTTTTCAGAACCCCTAAGACAGGCACAGTCTTGCTTATGAAATAAAAATGGGGGAGATGTGAAGAGCCTTTGAGGGCTGCTTGGCAGGAATCTGACATTGGCCAAGGACAAGGAAATGGGCTCAGGCAGGAATCTTAATCTTAGGGTGGAACAAAAAAAGTAGGATTCAGGCATGAATATGACTTTGGGCTAGGACAGGGAAGTAGGCTCAGATACCTTGATCATCCTTTTAAGCCTTAAAAATAGTGATCACAGGAGAGATTATGCGACTTTGTTCATTCTCTTCCTTGTTCCTTGTGTTTATTGTCTTGCTTGTTCCTCATTGTACTGCCCCCCTTAATACTTTCATGTAATTAAGATGATATAAAATCAGATTAGGAAAAATTAAACCTGCCTCAGCCTCAGAACTGGCTGAGGTCACGCTAAAAAAATTAACTGAACATTAAATTTGTTGTGAAGATATTTTATATGGCTAATGTTTATGAGCAGATAATATTACATAAAAGAGATTATTACTTCAGCAGATAAAGTGGGCTTCAATCAATCAGTTTAAAGGCATCAAGTATAAAGGCAATCAGTATAAAGGCATCAAGAACAGTATAATGGTATATCTGAGGCAAAAAGGAATTCTACCTTAAGAATGAAGCATCTGCTTCTAACCAAGATCTATATATTTCATATTCATCAGCTATGAGCTAATTCCTTGAGAATAATGTTTGCTTTGTCTTTCTATATAGATATGTGGGTTTATTATACACTAATTTCTGCTGGGAAAAGTCCTGCAGAGATACAGAAAAAGCAAGTGAAAATATAAGGCTTAAGTTCACAATAGAACGTATTGGTCACAATATACGACTGAACTATAATGTAGTTTCACTGTTCCTATGAAATATATGTTGTAATAAGGCAGAGATTTACACACTAAAGCATATATATAATATCTATCTAGCTGCAGCTACTATAACTTACTATAACTGAACATAACTTACCTTCAAACTTATTCCAACCAAAACATAAAATTTCCCTTGTGAAGACAACCCAATGTCTTCACACATAAAGCAATTTCTTCTTAGGTAAATATCATCTCAAAGTAGAGATGAAATCTCCTGTTGGAGTTCCAATAAGTCTTCGTACCATGCAACGGAGTAGATTAAAGATAAAACAATATGATAGGATAAGAGAGAAGTTGTTTTCTATTTTCCACAAGTTGACCTCTCCTCTGTCCCTGATATTCATAGAGACATCATTGGTCCTAATATGTGACTGAGACCTGTTTATGATAGATTCACAGCCAGAGGTATCTGGAATGAACTATGAGTTAAGTCACTGAGTAGCTGGCAGGTTTTTGTACTGACTTCATTTTACTCGTCTATATAAAAATGCCTTCTTACATTCTAGGGAAAAAGAAAAGGTAGGAAGCAGTCTGCTTATAGAAGGGCATCCTCCATGATGTTAGAAGCAGAAGCTTTGCCTGATGCTAATTTTTAATGCAGTAAATAGTCTGCCTTCATCCAAAAAAAAATCATGCTATGGCTTCGCATCCACAGGGAGATGGCACAAACTGCCTCCACCATAATGTTCTGCCCAAGCACCAGGAACAAAGCAACCTCTGAAGCTCCATGTAATCTCCAGATGATTTTTAAAAATCCCTTTATTGAAAGTCTATGGATTTCTGAGCTACAAAGCTCTGGTTCTATGGGAAAAGATGCTCAGTGGTATGTGAAATATCTATCAAATGACAGTGGTGAGGAAAGGAAACTGGGAAACTTAGAAGAAGGAAAATAACAAGCTTAAGACTTCTTCCTTTAAAGAGTTTCCAAATCAATTAATTAATGGAAAATTTTCACTTAGGATTAAACCTGGTGCCTCATTAAGCAAGCTAGCACTATATCCCCACCTATATAACGAATTTAAATACATCTGCTGTACTGCATCAGACTCATCTTGGTCAATGCATTCCAACAGAGCCACAAATACAGAAGTCAGACTGTAGAAGTTGAAAAACTGTCTAAGAAGACAGTGGAGCAAGTAGGTGTGGCTTACTGGATTAAAATTTGTTGGAGAGACAGTGATGTTAAGAAAGATACAAGTCCAACGAAAAGGTGTGTGAGTGTGTGTGTGTGTGTGAGTGTTTTAAATGTTAAAAACCCATTAAGATACTGCAGGCTTGAGCTTAATAGTAGTTTAGGAAGCCAGTTTTTCTTGATTTCTAAAAGCAATCATAACATGTAAAACAGGACAGAAAAAAAAAATAAAGTACGGAAATCTGTAATTCATATTGTGAAGAAAAAGAAAGAAAATATAGCTTACCAAAAGGAGAGATGCCTGTAATCCCAGTCCTTTGGAGGCTGAGACAGGAGGATTAGAAGTTTTTGGTCAGCCTGGCTTATGGTGTGGGGATTAGAGGAAGCCCTGAGTGAATGTGTATTGTTGGCATGGAAACAGCCAAATCTATGATGTAATGGGTGGATCCTATGGAAGTGCCAAGGCTTTGGTCAGGCTCAGAATGAAGAATTCTTTGTCTGGTCCAAGTATAAGTGTGTACAAATGATTAAGCATTTTGTAGGGGGAAAAAAAACCTAGCAACTGCAGCTTCCTCTTCCTGAATGTTTACAGCCAGAGAGTGCTCACAAGAAACATCCTATGAAGATTTGCTAACCCCTCTCACAGTACCTGAGGTTCACAGCTGCAGAGTTAGGTTCCTAGCTGCAGAGTTAGTTAATCCTTCCATCAAAGTGCACACAGCCCACCCAATCCCAGCTTCTCTGTGTCTTCATTCCCTTACCAGTCCTAGTCATGTCAAGGTGCAAAACTTTGCATGACACAGCATTATGGAGAAGCCCAGCATAAACTACAGAGAAAGTGGCTGTATCAACAAAAGTCGTATTTGAGGTCATTTTTGTGTGTGTGTGGCATTTATCTGCTTTGTTCTTCTAAAATCTTCTAGTGCCTTGAAGATGGATGCTATGCTCAGGGCAAACTGGAGAGACAACAGATACAAAATGAACACATAACTTTCTGATAAGTGTCCACTGATCCATTCATTGAAAAAAAAATGGGTATATTCTTCTAGCTGGGCTGTTTTTTCCGGACTCAACGAGAGAGGAAGCACCTAGACTCACAGAGACTTGAAGTGCCATGGTGGGGAAATACCCAGGGAGGTCACCCACTCAGAGGAGAAGGGGATGGAGGATGGTAGCAGGATTTCAGAAGGGAGTGACCTAGAGGGAGGCAGTGAGCTAGGTGTAAAGTGAACAAGTAAAATTAAAAAATTAGATTTTAAAAAAAAGCCGGGCATGGTGGCTCACGCCTTTAATCCCAGCACTCGGGAGGCAAAGGCAGGCGGATTTCTGAGTTCAAGGCCAGCCTGGTCTACAGAGTGAGTTCCAGGATAGCCAGGGCTATACAAAGAAACCCTGTCTCGAAAAAACA
>NC_034606.1:11373281-11420904 GCF_900095145.1 Mus pahari | reverse complement strand
AGAAAGAAAGAAAGAAAGAAAGAAAGAAAGAAAGAAAGAAAGAAAAAAGAAAGAAAGAAAGAAAGAAAGAAAGAAAGAAAGAAAGAAAGAAAGAAAGATAGAAAGAAAGACAGAAAGAAAGAAAGAAAGAAAGAAAGGAAAAGATAAAAAGGGAAATGTATTAGAAACTGTCCACAAATATAATAGACTTGTTGGAATTAGATAGCATATGCTGAAGGAGATTCTTTCAAAACTGGATCTAAATATTTGAAGCTTTTTGGCTTGGAAGAAAAACTTCTTTTCTGAATATGTGGAACCCTATATGTTCAATTCCTCTTGCCTGCAATACTATCTCTGATAATTTATTCTAATGATCAAAAGAATATGCATAAATTTTTTATATTACTTATAATGGTACAAAAATCTTTAAAAACAAATGTCGGAAATAGGAGAAGTTATGTAAGTATTACATTCCTATAAGGTGGTCATTTTTAATATAAGAAAATTTTCATAATATGCTTGGTAAAAAATATGTACTCTATAACATTATAAAATGTTTTTTCTTTGAAGGTAAACAGTTTCTAGACAATGACTCTTAAGATCTTGATACATGTATATGTAAATTATTTAAATTTTTTTTTGTTTTATTTTGAGGCAAGATCTTGGTATGTCCCTCAGACTCTTCCCCAACACCCAATCCCTTGGCTTCTGCCTCCAAAGTGCTGGTACTGAAAGCATACACTACACTTAGCATATGTGTATATTTTACTTACTAAAAAAATTCTGCCCATTTATCATGAAAATAGTTCAACATGTAAAAAAATCTTTATCATATGATTAATAATGTAATACCAAAAATTTGGAAAAGCAAAACTACTTAAACACTATTCAAAAGCAAATATTCATGGAGACAAATAATATAAGAATACAAAACATAACTTGAAGTAGACTGAAAAGATTTTAATTTGGGGTTGAAGAGATATTTTGATGGATAAAGTACTTGATGCGCAATGATGAGGACCAAATATTGGATGCCCAGAACCCAATTAATGTTGCACACAGCAGTATGTGAGAGGGGAGGCAGAGACAGGAGAATTTCTGGAAGCTCACAGGCCAGCTAGCCTGGGGTATGCTATGACAAATAACGAAAGACCCTGACTTAAGGTCAAAGGTAAAGACCAACAACACCAGAGGTTATCCCCTGACACATGTGCATAGGATTGCATATTCTCATACATATGAATATATACAAACACATAAAAGATTCCTATCCAATATCAATTATATGTCTAAAAAATATGTATTTGGGGGAAGCATAAGAAAATAAAAAGTCAGAAGTGGTAAGATTAGGGTGAGACATTTGAGTTTTCTTTTAATTTGCTAAAAATTTCCCAATGAATATAGTAAAATTCCAAACTTTAGATAGGGGAAAAACTGAAAATTTGATTGAGACACTGAATTACAGAGAAATAATAGGGACCTAGAAGTGAGGAAGAAGGTAGGTGTGGGCTTTCTCTACATATGAGGGAAGCAACTTGGCTGAGGCTGAGTTTATGAGGAGGCCCATAGGACAAAGAGAGCAGGAATGCCTCCAGAATGCCTGATGCTGAAAGAATATCACAGGTGTTTCCTGGATTCCAGGTGATGCAGGAGATTGAGAACAGCTCCCAAAAAGCTACCATGGAGCCAGTACAAAGCAAGGGACAATTCTACAACAATGAAAGCTGAAAGTTTTTCTGCAAATGTAGGTTAAAAGGCTAGTGGTGTTCCATGTGGTGTGTATTCCCAACTTAACCAAAGCAGGATGGAACCTGTCAATCCTGGGAGCTATTAAAATCACCCTTAAGTAGACACGACCAGAAATATCAATAAAACTCATCACCTGCATCATGAAATTTTAGCTTTATATTTATTGAGTTTTATAGATGGTAAAGGTGTGGCATCAATAATAGACATGGCCCCACCACGATAAAACAATATACATAAAAGTTGCATGTCACAAAACAGACTTGATTAAATCACAGAACATTCATGAAGCTGTATTTGGACACAGAAGTGATGTGTGAGTTATGGTGCTTTGCCATAAGATCACTAAACAATGAGTTAATGTTGATTTTTTTTTCAGAGGAAGCATAATACAGAGCTAAGATAAATAAACAGGAAGGCCTCAGAAAGCTGTAACACTAAAACTATACCTATTGGTAGAAATAAACACTCATGTACATAATGCCTACCTCAGCATTAGGTGCTTACAAGAGAAAAGCACATTGGATTTGGGTGATAAACACTGGAAAGACAAGTAACAGGAATGTGTGAGCATGTCAACTGATCACCTTCCATTCTTTGTGGAAACTCAGGATGTTCTTGATTTCCACACCAGCTTCAGTTGCCATTCCCAGAACCAGCTGCAACGGGTATGAGAAATTTCTAGGGTGTTCCAAACAGATGCCAGTAATGATCGTCACCATGCTGCTGGGATCCAGGGTCCCTGGTCTAGATGAGTCCAGCAGACTTTTGCAGAACTCAAGAATATTGTAGAGATCCCAGGCATCAGAATCTGGTTTAGTCATCCTGGGCCTCACCAACCTCTTAGACACAAAGGACTGGCAGAGAATGTACTGATTCCTTCTCTTTAACTCATCCTCTAGGAAAGTGATGGCTGCCAAGGCCCTGCGGTCTTCCCATTTTAGGACGTACAGGGTGTCAACCACAATCTTGGGTATGATAAGAAAAAACTTAGCACTAGTGGCTAGCTTCTGTATGACGGAAAGATGCTCACAGAGGGCCCTTGGGTCAGGGAAGAGGTAAGGGGTCAACACTGACCGAGTCTGGGGATCTCGAAAAGTCTTCTCTAGCAATGCCACTTCACGTTGTAGCCAGAGCTGGACTATGTCTTTGGAAAGCCTGATTCTTGGAGTTGTTCTTGGAAGCTGGTGAGGTGCACCTTCTGACCTTTCAAGGGTACCACTCACAAAGATGCCCATCTTAGAGTCAAACCTCAAGAACTGTCCTGGGAGTCTTGCTGCAAAATGACCAAAACTTCTGAAGAAACAAATATGCATGATAACTTCCTCCTGGTTGGTGAGTTGAGGTGGATCCTGCCCTGAGCCTGCCCTATCCTGGGACACTTGAGGAGGAGACTGTTGGAACAGGGCAATGTCCTCAGGGAGCTGAAGGTACTTGGGAGTATTTGGCCACTGACAGCTCTGCAGCAAGTCCTGGAGATGGTGAGACAGGCAAAGATCTGGATGCTGAAGGTCTCCCACTGAGGGCAACAGGTTCAGCAACACACAGAGGTGGTCCCATAAGCTACATACACTCCTCCAATGTGACAAGAGGAGGCTGTGATTGCTGCGGAGCCAGCTCAGGATCACCTTGATGGTAGGCAACAGTCCCTCTGCAGAAAGAATGTCCAGTTTCCATTGAGTGGTCTGGAGACTGTTCTGGGTGATTAAGGACCTCTGCTCCCAAGAGGAACCCACGTGGAATTCTGTCTCAGGAAAGCTGCTCATCTCGCCTTCAGTGCCCAAGGAACTGCTGACAGCAGGGCTTGGATCCGTTGGAGGTGTTAGGACATTGTAACCGAAGACAGGAGCCAAAGGCGAGGCATGTTTTCCTTGTAGTTTTTGGCTCAAAGGAGCTGGCAGGCTAGCAGAAATAGTTGTTTTCAAGAGATCAAGGAGACTGTCGGAAGGTATACATGCCTTCAGTTTGCTTCTGGAACGAGCACCTTCAGGTTTGGATGGACCTCCACTCTTCTGAATTTCGTCTGAATCCAAGGAGCCACTCCCTTCTTCATCTGTTGTGTCAGAGTGGGATGTCTCACTGCTTGTGTCTGATAGTGCCTGGGAACTTAAGGATGAGTTTTCATCTTCGTCTGTCTCATCTGAGTCGCAACAGGAATGAAAACTGGCCTCACTCTCTCTACAAATGTCAGACCACTTGTGGCTTTTCAGAGAGTGGCTGTGTTGTAGCCCAGGAGACAGAAAATCTTGATGTCCCTTTCCAGGCTCTTTGTCCCAGCATCTATCTCTTGGACCAGCCTCTTCTGAAGTCAACTTCCTCTTCTGCAGCTCAGCCTGGATTCGTGTGTTCACATGTTGTACTAGATAAGAAAAAAGAGTCAGGGTGAAAATGACGGCTGGTTTTTGTTGTTTTGACCCTGATTTCCCCAGGCTGTGCACATTCATGAGACAAAGAACCACCATGTGGAAGATGAGGAAGTCCGGAAGAAACATATATCCTTTAGGAGGCTTTTCTTCTGTGGAAGCCTGGCACAGGCCAGACTGATATGGCCGGTAGGAAAGACAGAGACGGAAGTCATCAAGAACTAGTTGGCACAGGGCTATAAGCCTTGCGGCTTTGAATTTTCTCTTAGGCTGCAGGAGGCTCTGAAGGTAGAGGAAGCTAACCAGAAGCCTTTTGTTGTCCCAACACTGCCTCTGGCTGTGAGACAGTTTCCTTCCCTGGAACCTCTTCAGACAGCTGTACCTCTTTCCCGCATGATCATAGAGCCGTTTGAGGTTCCAAGCTGCTCCTTTAAAAGGCACTTCAGCGTAGAGGCAGCGCTGATAGTAGTATGTGGCTTCTAGATCATAATACTTACTCCCCATGAGAGCGCCCAGTTGGTTGAAGGGCATTCCCATATTCGGGGCCACTGACAAGGCTCTGTAGTAACATCTCTCTGCCAAGTTCTTGGTGGCAAGGTCTAAGAACTCATGCTGATACCGGAATAAGTCCCCTAGGTAGAGTAGGCAGCGATGACAGGCCATCCGGGCCCAGGAAGCCTCTTCTGCTGACGTGGGTCCCACTTTCTTACAGCCAATCAAGTGGATGGCACTGTGAGGCCAATCGATGTAGCTCTGTAACCTCAGATCATAGTGGCCTTGAATGAACAGGAAGAGATGCTCATAGAACTTGAGGCCAGCCTTCAGGTGAGCCTGCAGGGGCTCTCCCCAGTGTTGGAAAGTGTCCATTTGTTTCTTGTTGGTCTTCATCAGCAGCATGACAATGTCAGAGTATATTTTCCTCCATAAGAGCTCTTCAGCCTTCCTACCATAAACTACCGGATGGAGGAACATGAGTTTAATGCAGGCTTGCTGAACCATCTCTCTGAGAGCCAGGACGTGTGGCTTAAAAACCTCTTTGTGGGCATTTTCCTTTTGGAGGAAGAGATCCAGCCTCTGAGCTGCCAAGCAGACCTCCTGGTAGAGAAGTGTGGCCCTCGGGGTTTCTTCCTGATTTCTCTCCATGAGGCTGGATTATTTTTGAGCAATGCTTACAGTACTTCCTGGAAAAGATTAAAACTACCTATTAGTGTTCACCCCTAATAGGTATTTACAGTACTGAAAATACTACCAACCAGAACAATGAACTTGGAGGAGATGTGTTTATTCTCTCACTTATAAAAGCATTTAGTATCATGTTCTTTACCTACAACCACTTTTGTAAGTATATTTCCTTGGATGTCATTCCTATCAAAAGTCAAACCTAAGGAAAGGGGTCCCTTCTAAATGTATTTCTAATAAAGTTAGAAGTATATGCACTGAAATTAGCCTAAACAATCTAAGATGAATGAACTCCTTATGTGCATGTATATGAAGGAAAATTGGTTTAGAAAATTATAATTATATAGACCTAGATAAATAAGAATTACTTGAAAAAAGTGAAATATAAAATAATATAACTATAGCTTTCAAATCAAAAATATTGATAAGATCCACCTCCCATAAGAACTGAGACTGTTTAATTTATGTAATTTAAAAAATGGTAATTAAACACATGTTCTAAATCTCAAGTTATGAAAGCTGGGGTGATGATACATACCTGTGATTTCAGCATCCCTGGAGCCTGGGACATAGGGATAACAATGTCAGGGTCAGCTTGGCTAGCTTAGCAAGGCCCTGACTCAAGATAACAAGAAACAAAGGGAACTAGGTATATAACTCAGCTCTTACCTACTGTATACAAGGAACTATATCCAATTCCCAAAATTACAAAAAAAAAAAAAAAAGCTAACTAGACAACATTTTAACTGAGTAACTAAATAACCTTGGGTCCCAAGTAAACCAGACTGATTGAATACATAATGCACACACTATATGATCCACACAGAAGGACAGAGCCAGGATAGCGAGTCTACAACTGAAATGGGAAAAGCTGAGAGGAAGACTTTGACAGAATAATAGGAAACGATTTTGTAAAAAAGCAATAAATAGGCCGGAAATACAACAAGCAGCACCAGAGCCTGGCAAACACCCAGAACAGCTCAAAAGCTTTCACCACGTAGAGAAACAAGGGCTCATCAGCTTTGTTCCCATTCTGAGCTGACTAGGGAAGCGGGACAAACCTATGGTATAAATATCTAGAGAAGACAAACTTACAACCTAGAATAGATTAGTATCTCTCCCTCCCCTTACACACACTCTCTCTCCCTTCCCAATTTCTCTACCTTCCTCCTTTCCTCCCCCGACACACAATTCATCTAAAAGAAATTGTCATATCAAACTATAAGAAAAACATTTCTAAGACATCTTCAAGATTTTACCTAAATAACTTTCTCAGTTAGAAAAAAGTAATATAAAAAAAAAAAAAAAAAAAAAAAAAAAAGCCATAAATAAAATACCAACTCACAAAACCAAAGAAAGATTTCTAAACATAATGGTGCCTCGTGTTATTTAGGGAAATTTTACTTCAATATGTCCAGACAAGTCTGATTTTTCAGTTTTAAGTTGAAATAAGCCCTGTCTGCCTGTGTCTTCTGCTGGATGAGACTGCTAGCTAGTTTGCTCCCCTGAAGACACCACAGGCTGAAGCATCCAAAGAGATCTGCTACACACAGATAAACTGGTAAGAACCCTACCGAGGTCTCAGAGCTGCTGCTGGGAGCCCCGTAGACTCAGGACACACCACCTCCCAAAACACCTGACGCCCCCCCCCAAATTCCACTCCCTTTACAGCCAGAGCCTTCTGCCAGGGCAGACTGCCAGCTTGTCTGTTCCCCTGAAGACACAACAGCTTGAAGGCATCCCAGGAGTTCCTCTGCACACAAGGCAACTAGGCAACTGACACCACAGTCTAAAGACCTCATAGGGGATCCGAGGCATGCAGGGCAACTGAATCAACAGTCTGAAAGTCTCCCTGGCATGCCATTACACATAGGGAAGCAGAAACAGTCTGTAGCCCTCCATGGAGAACAGCTTCACACAGAACAATAGCTTGACAGCTCCTCTGAAGACCCAACAGTCTGAAAGCCTCCCAGGAGATCTACTTCAGACAGGGCAAGAGATCAGCAGCATCTCTGCCTCTCTGAAGATCCCACAGTCAGAAGGCCCCAGAGGAGGTCTGCTACAACCAATGCCACAGGCCTACCAGGAGTCCTGAAGCAACCCAGAGACAAAAGAGGCAGGTTCCAGACACAGACACCCAGACCAGCAAACACTAGGGATAACCAGATGTCAAGAGGCAAGTACAAGAAAATAAGCAACAGAAGCCAATATATGGGGCATCATCAGAACTAAGTTTTCCCACCACAGCAAGCACTGAATACACCAACACAACTAAAAATCAGGAATCTATCCTAAAATCCTATCTCGTGAAGATAATAGATAACTCACTGAAAGACATACAGGAAAACACGGGTAAACAGGTAAAAGCCCTTAAAGAGGAAACACATAAATCCCTTAAACAAAGGGAGGAAAACACAACGAAACAGGTGAAGGACTTGAATAAAGTAGTCCAAGACCTAAAAGTGAATGTAGAAAACAGTAAAGAAAACAAATGGAGGCAATCCTGGAAATGGAAAGCCAAGGAAAGAGTTCAGGAATTACAGATGTAAGCATCACTAACAAGAAATAGAAGAGAGAATCTCAGGTGTAGAAGATACACTAGAAGAGATTGACACAACTGTCAAAGAAAATTCAAAACATAAAAAACTCCTAACCCCACATATCCAGGAAATCCAGGACACAATGAAAATAACAAATCTAAGAGTAATTGGAATAGAGGAGAATGAAGATTCCCAGCTCAAAGAACCTAAAATTGTCTTCAACAAAATCATAGAAGAAAACTTCCCTGACCTAAAGAAAGAGATGACCATAAAGATACCAGAAACCCATAGAACACCAAATAAATGAGACCAGAAAAGAAAATCCTCTCATTACATAGTAATCAAAACACTAAATACACAGAACAAAAAATCCAGGATAGCAAAAACTATTCTCAACAATAAAAGAACTTCTGGGAGAATCGCCTTCCCTGACCTCAAGCTGTACTGCAGAGCAATTGTGATTAAAAACTGAACAGTCTTGGTAAAGTGACAGGCAGGTAGATTAATGGAATAGAATTGAAGATCTATAAATGAACCCACACACCTATGATCACTTGATCTTTGACAAAGAAGCTAAAACCATTTCAGTGGAAATAAGACAACATTTCCAGCAGATGATGCTTGTTCAACAGGTGGCCAACAGGTAGAAGAATGCAAATTGATCCATTTTTATCTCCCTGTACAAAACTCAAGTCCAAATGGATCAAGGACCTCCACATAAAACCAGATATACTGGTTATAATAGAAGAGAAAGTGGGGGAAGGCACGAACACATGGCCACAGGGAAATGTTCCTGAACACAACACCAATGGCTTATGCTCTAATATCAAGAATCAACAAATGGGACCTCATAAAATTGCAAAGCTTGTGTAAGGCAAAAGGACACTGTCTGTAGGACAAAACAGTAACCAACAGATGGGGAAAAGACCTTTACCAATCCTACAACCAATAGATGGCTAATATCCAAAGAACTCAAGAAGTTAGACTTCAGAAACTCAAATAACCCTATTAAAAATGGGGTATAGAACTAAGCAAAGAATCCTCAACTGAGTAATATCAAATGGCAGAGAAGCACCTAAAGAAATGTTCAACATCCTTAGTTATCAGGGAAATGCATATCAAAACAATCCCCAAGACTCCACCTCACACCAGTCAGAATGGCTAAGATCAAAAACTCAGGTGACAGCAGATGCTGGTGAGGATGTGGAGAAAGAGAAACACTCCTCCATTGCTGGTACAACCATTCTGGAAATAAGTCTGGTGGTTCCTCAGAAAATTGGATATAGTACTACCTGAGCACCCAGCTATCCCACTCCTGGGCATATACTTAGAAGATTCTCCAACTTGTAATAAGGACACATGCTACACTATGTTTATAACAGCCATATTTATAATAGTCAGAAGCTAGAAACAACCCAGATGTCCCTCAACAGAGGAATGGATACAGAAAATGTGGTACATTTACACAATGGAATACTCAGGCATTAAAAACAATGACTTCCTGAAATTTGCAGGCAAATGAATAGAACATGAAAATATCATTCTGAGTTAGGTAAGTCAGTCACAAAAGAACACACACAGTATGCACTCACTGATAAATGAATATTATCCAAACCCAGACACTATTGTGGATGCTGGGAAGTGCTTGCTGACAGGAGCCTGATGTAACTGTCTCCTGAGAGGCTCTGCTAGAGCCTGACAAACACAGAGGTGAATGCTCGCAGCCAACCATTGGACTAAGCATGGGGTCTCAGATGGAGGAGTTGTAGAAGGCATTGAAGGAGCTGAGAGGGTTTGCAGCCCCATGGGGGGAGCAACAGTATCAACCAGCTAGACCCCAGGAGCTCCTAGGGACCAGACAACCAACCAAAGAGTACACATGCAGGGACCCATGACTCAGGCCACTTATGTGGCAGAGGATGGCCTTGTTGTAGATCAGTGGGAGGAGTGGCCCTTGGGCCTGAGGGTATTTGGTGCCCCAGTGTAGGGGAATGCCAGGGCAGGAAGGTGGGAGTTGGTAGGTGGGTGGTGGAACACCCTCATAGAGGCAGTGGGGAGGAGAATGGGGTAGGGGGTTTCTGAAGTGGAAACCTGGAAAAGGGAAAACATTTGAAATGTAAATAAAGAAAATCCAATAAAAAATAAATAAAAAGGAAAAAATAGGAAGTTGAAATAATACTTACAAATACTGCTTTGTCTGATAAGTTCTGCAAAGAACAGGGTAATGCAGTGACTGTGGGTCGCAGCAACCATTGATTTCCTTTTCTTTATCATGCACAAAAAAAATATGCTGTGGCATTCTACGCATGTAGGCATGAATCCATGAAGCTAAACTGTAATTTCTCACAAATATTTCCAAACCCAGTAATTACCAAGGATTGCTCATTTTACCTAAGTGGGTGTGAATCAGACCTGGCTCCTGCACCACATCAGGCACTGTCGTCACACTAAAGGTTACATCTGATTCTTCTGTGCAAAACCTCTGTCCTCCTTTGCAAACTTCAGGAAAAGTTTCCCAGCAGGCTTACTAACCGGAGGCGATGGGACACGGCTGTTCCTACTGAAGTCATGAGCAGTGGAAATTCCCCAAACCTGATGTTTCCTGAGCTAACGCTCGCTCGTGAAATCCCAGGGTCTTCATTATAAAATGGATAAAATTAAGCCCCTGCAATGACATGAGTCTAAATGAGACTCTCATAACCCACCTTTGAACTCACCCGTAAGCTGAACCCCTAAAGTGTCTATCTGCTCAGTCTTCTGAGTTCCTAGCCCTGAACTTCACATAAGGTTACCAATGCCTTTTAAATACGGTACTTAGCCTAGGCCCCCATATCAGCTCTACGTAATTGGCATAGGCTGGGTTCACAGGAGGTCTGACTCACGATGCTTACTGTGGTAGGCAAGGCAGAATCAGAAGTGACCCAAATAACAGAAAGCAAAGCAGACTAAAGTTAGAAAACTGTAACACAGTCAGGCATGGTGGTGCACACCTATAATCTCAGGGCTAAGGAAGCTAAGGCAAGGCAACTTAAAGACTGAAGCCAGCCATATTTATATAATGACTTCAAGGCTAACCTGGGCCACATGGCGAGAACTTGTCTGAGAAATTCAACTATACTTCCATAAACTTACAATGAAAACTGTAAAAATGAAGGTAGTAAAATGTTCTATTTCTACCCAGGATTCTAACTCACACCTGTATTCCTAGTACTTGGAAATAGGTAGGAATATCAGGAGTTTAAAGCTAGCTGCAGCTACATTCCTAGTTCAAGGACAACCTGTGTGACCCTGAGAGACTCTGTGTCAAAAGAAACAAACAAAGAAAGAAAAATAGCCAAATACATCAATTTATAATAAATTGAAAAGAAATGAAACAATTATAAAAGCATTAACAAAAATAAATACGAATTTATACCTTAAAAGTTGTAAAACTTTGTTGAAATGAATTAAATAATTAAATGGGAAGAAACTCATAATTACAAATCATAAAATTATGAGACAGCAATATCCTCCAGATTATAGAGATTCTGTATAAAGAATATAGATTCCGTATAATCCTATTAAAATACTTGCTAATATTGCTTTAAGATTCTAAAGCATATACTACTTTCAATATAAAATGGTATCTATGCAAGGTTAGCGATATAGCTCACTGATAGAGCACTTGCCTGGCATGGTAAAAGCCAGAATTTGATCTCTAGTAGCTACTCCTCCACCTCTCAAGACAAGTAAGGGGAGGAGAGAAACTAAGACATTGGTGGACCGATAATTACTATTTTCAAAGTTGCAACAAAGCTCTAGTAATCAAAAGAAAAAGAAAAGTGAAGAAATAAAAGCTTATGTTTAAAATCCATTTATTTTATCAAGAATGTCAGATAAATCCATGAAGAAATAATTATCTTTTCAACACATGCTTCTCAAATAACTGGATATCCACTTTCACAAGAATACAGCTGGACCCCATTTCTTAGAACCTACACAAAAATAATCAGAATGTATCACAGACTATAAAAGATGAAACTTTAAAACTATGTGAATAAAGTTGAGGAGAAAAGATCTTGTCATGATATTTAGGCAGAATTTTCTTAGACATGACACCAAGAGATGAGACCATACCCAGCTCTCCCAAGGATGCTTTCATTAAACTAAAAAGTAGCTCCACTTTCTGCCCTACAGGAAGAGGATTTATTGTCACCTTAATAGAAAGATTAAAATCAATCATTGTCAGGTGTTCTGAATTTCACTATGACTGCATGAAGTGTGTACCTGAGTTAGTGAAATTTAAATGTTCTGAAAACTTCATGGAAGCTATTCCGGTGATATCAAAATTCCATTTTCTAGCACTATGAAAAATACTTGGTGCTATAAAATATGAAAATGTTTTATTTGCTTGTGGGCATTTAAGATAACACAGAACACAACCTGGGACCCGGCCAGAGAGCTCAGTCAGCAGGGGCTTGATACTCAAGCTTGAAAGCCCAACTTTGATTCACTGAGTGCGCTGAAGGTGGATGGAGGACTGGATGCCACAGAGTTGTCCTCTGATCTACACATATGTGTGGTGCCACACACACACACATCATACACATATACATACAAAGAAAATAAATAAAATAAAATTTAAAAGAATACATATTTTAAACATCTAGAAACCTCATAAATACAATTTATAATACATTGTTATTTCTGTATAGTTTTAAACACTATACAGCAAAGTTTCTTCCACAAATGCCAAGTATTTTGCTTTTTAAAAAGTGAATATGGTAGGGGGATACACTCCTCAGGGGACAAAAGAAGGGGATAGGGAATGAGGGGCTGTGTGAGAGAAAACTGGAAGGAGAAGAGGGGGCTGTGATTTGGTATAAAGTGAATAAATAAATTATTTTAAGTGAATATTTTGATTTAATATTTAGTATTTAAATTTTCTATATATGATACATATGGCATTCCAAACCATTTATAATTGAAGGCAAAGACTTTTCAAAAGTATTAAAAAAAAGAATATATTTTATGCCTTTAGAGTGAAGAAGACATTTTAAATAGTATCAAGTATTCAAATGTGCTGACTGGAAGCAAAAGTTGATGTATTTTATTACACTAAAATCAAAAACCCATTTTACAAAACTATTAAGTAAGAATTCTGTCATTAAAAGATATTTGTAATATTTTAACAATAAACCCCAACATCAAGAATATTAATTAAGGACAGACTAGCGAGATTTCTCAGTGGTGTGAGCATTGGCTGCTCTTAAGAGGGCCTGGGTTCAATTATCAGCATTAAACCATCTTGGAAATCCAGTTCCAAGGGATGTGATGCCCTCTACTGGCCTCCTTGACCACTGCATATACACACACATGCACAGTGACATACATGCATACAAAACTCCCATACACATAAAATAAAAACAAATAAATCTGAAAAAAAAATAAGTCTGAAGCCAGAGGTGGCGACACATGTCTGTAATACCAGTAGTCAGTGTGTGTAAAAGCAAAGGAATCAGGTGTTCAAGGTCGGCTTCCAGCTTGAGGCAAGCCTGGGCTACTTAACACCCTGTCTCATAAAGAGGAGGAGGAGGAATGGACAGTTGTCAGCAAATAATTGGAAAGGTTCAGTCTTTAAGAACCAGATTTATAAATTAAAGAAACTGTGAAATACAGGACATACCCAGTTATAAAACATGAAACAACTAACAAAACCAACTGTTGCTTTGATAGAGAGTGAGGAGAGCATTGGTGTGCGGTGGCTGTAATCAGTTTCAAGATGTTTGGGCTTGACTCACTACTACTGAAGACTCACATACTTACTAAGCAGCTGCTTCAGCTTTGGACTCACACAGAAGCCTCTTGCATCTGCACGCCATTTGACAATAGAAAAAAAAAAAACCCTAGCAGCATTGTCTGTAATAGACAAAAGCAAAATAAACAAAAAGTCCAAAAACTAGAAATTATATAATTGTGTATCAACAATGAATTGAATGAATTATAATATACCCACACATTACATTGTAAACATACATGAGCCAACAGCATTTCACCCACCTATATGTCCATATATTACCCAGAAATAATGTTGGGCAAACACCATCATCCATAGAACACTAGAAAACACAGGAGTATGAAGCTAAGGCCCAAATGGACAAAACTGAAAAATGTATCCCTTATGGATACATACTTGACAAAAGCAGAAAAAATAGGGAGCTATATTATCCACTGTAGGAAATATGAATGGAGAGTGTATATGTTTGTACATTTTGAATGTAAATCTGATCACTTAAAATCCAAAGTTTAAAGAAAAAGACCAAATGCCAACTATATGATGTGTGTGTGCATGTGTGTGTGTGTGTGTGCATGTGAGTGTGTGTGCACTCATGCATCCTTGACATTCTACCCTAGTAGTAGCACTAAGATTACAAGCACTTACTCTATAGATCCAGCTTTACATCAGTAGAGGGGATTTAAGTTCAACTCATCCTGCATGTTCAGCAATAATTTTTACTCACTGAGCCATCTCTGCAGCCCTATGGATCCTTACTCTTGTAACTTCAGAGGATTGCTACACCGACTCAAGATAACTTGAATAATAAATAGGATTAATACTAAGTAATCGTTTTCAATTAAAAATCAAAATTATCAAAACATTTTTCTATATAGAAGTAGAACTAGAAAGAATAAAAACTTTAAAGTTGGGTAAGATCTCAAATAATCTTTAGAATTACAGATGATGCTCAGGTGGTGCAGTCAATCAGCTGTATATAAAGGAGGTATAACAAACATCAGGATAAATGCTGCCTTTTGTTCTATGTATAATATATTGAAAATATTTTTCTAATTTATTTTTCTCTCAGTTTCATTCATAACATTCATGATTCAATCATGCATTCACTCATGTGAATAATAAGCTTCTATCGACTTCTACAAACTATATTCCTATAGAAGACACATAACTTATGACAAAATCTAATAAAATGACCAATTTACATGTAACTCTATTAAATGATGGCACAATATTTCAACAAATGACCTTTTGAATAAGACTTTTTGAAATAGATATGTCTAATTATATCACAGAGACACCTTATACAATAGTATACTTTGATTCACAAAGAAGCCAGTAAAATTAGATATGAAATCAAGAAAAGATAAAAACAGATTTTGTTTTTAGACATAGCCTTGTGTATAGGCAGTCAGTCTTGACTTAAGGGTTCTTCTGCCTCCTGCATGCAGGAATTACAGATCCAGTAAAATATTTTATTATAAGTCTACAAGAATAAATGAGCTCTCTGACAAAATAAAGACCTTCCAGCTATGGAAGTTCAAACAGAAATTATTCTTCTTTGCACATCATAAATGAATGTTGCTTGTGGGTGGGAGACTGACTTAAATGAATGCTAATATCCTTTCTGTCATTTGATTGTTTTTATTCATAGAGTTTTTTTAATTGTTTTATTTACTTACATTTTAAATGTTGTCCCCTATACCCCTCCAAGAGTTCTTCACCCAATTCTCTTCCCTACCAACCCCCACCCACTTCCCCCACACTCATCTCCCACTCCCCTCACCCACCCACCTCACACACAGCCCTCCGCATCCCTCTTCCCCAGGACATCAAGTCTCTACGCAACTAGGCATTTCCTTTCCCACTCAGACCAGACAAGGCAGGCCTCTGCTGCATATGTCCTGGGGGACTGAACCAGTCCATGTATGATCTCTGGTTTGAGGCCTAGTCTCTGGGAGCTCACAGGGGTCCAAGTTGGTTGACACTATTGGTCTTCCTGTGGGGTTGCAATCCCCTTCAGCTGCTTTGATCCTTCCATAAGAGTAACCTACCTCAGTCCAATGGTTGGCTATGAGCATTTACATCTGCCTCAGTTAGATGCTGGTAGAGCCTCTCAGAGAACAGTCATGCTAGGCTCCTGTCTTACATAACTATGAGTTCCTGTGAGGCAGTGCTCTTAAGATTCTTGTCTCTACAACTTTTATTTGTTCCTAAATTTATCACTTGGCAGAGTAAGCAGTTGGGAAGCACAACTGGACTTAAAGCAGAGAGAGAAAGGAAAATCTGAAAGCATACCATATGCAAAGACACACAGGAGCAGAAATGCAAACTGTAACACACTTCTTTCTCTCCCTCCAGTGTGGTGGATGCCTGACCTACAGGGAAAAGCTGGTATCCTTCAATAGCCAGAGTCTTCCCATTTGAAATGTAAATAAAGAAAATATTCAAGAAAAAATTTTTTAAAAAAAAATCAAACCTTTCCTTCCTCCCATGATGACTCATTAACCTATTCTCAGATGTTCCTTACCAAATTGCTATCGGTGTATCTAAAACTAAAATTGCCTCATCTGTGCATTCAATTTGGTCAGATAATAAGACAAATGTTTTCCTTTTCTTGCATCGTGTCTGTTGCACTGGATGATAAAACAATTGTTGTCAATCCTGGACAGGATGGATCTGAAGCCCAAGAGCCATCTGAATAAAATCTGTCATTGTGTAAGACAGCCTGGATGAAGCAAAGAAATTGCCAGTTCAACCCAAAGCGGGAACGGCACCATCAAGCATCGGCATGTTGACGGAGGACCACATATAATCATCGTCTGAGGGCTCTGCTTCAGTCACAGAAAGCTGCAAGGACAGACTTCTTCTGTGCAGCGTGAGACGAGTCTGAACTTTCCTGTCAGTGACAAGGTTAGAACAGCACACCTCCCACACACAAAATGAATCAGACACAAGGAGCCTGGTTCTCCCAGAACTTAAAGCACTTCAAGAAACCAGTTTAACTCTTTCAAGTACTGGGGGGAATATGTTAAAAGGAGGAGGATTGAGAAAGTAGTAGCTAATAATAGATTCACAGCAGTGTAACAAATGAACCAACGATGTACTTAATGCTATTGGTAATGTTGGAACAATGTCAAGAGCTTCAAATGTCTAAAAGGAGGGAAGATTTGAGTTCTTTATAGTTTATGTCAGAAATATTGACATATTCTGCAACTGTTATGCCTGGCATGAATCAAAATTTCCAACTGTAAGATGTGCTGACAGGTATAAAGCAAATACAACAAACTGAAAAACCGAAGTGAGCATTGATAACAAAAACTGAAACTGAAAACTCTTTTCCGGGGCAGGGCATGATGTCAGACTCCTGGGAGATGCTAGCAAGTGCCCCTGCACCTGACATCATCCTCACAAGCCAAAGAATGGCTGCTTCATAGAATGAAACTGTCAAAGCTCAGAGGAAACAGGAGATTAGGGCCAAGCCAGGTAAGTGTAGAAGAATACATGATCTAAGAGAACTTTCTTTTTATTATAGCTCACCTGGTTCTAAATCACAATCCATATTTACCAACTTTGGAAAGCATTTGGACTAGTCGGGGGTCACTGAGGTAACCTTTGACTTCAGGGTATTATCTGAGCAAGGGCAAACCCTGCAACCAATAGAAGGCATCAAAACAAAAGGTGCAGGTAAGTGGGATGCTTATTGATTACTTTCTCATCTTTGGTCACATTGTAAAAATCAGCAGCTCTCCATCATCATCATCATCATCATCATCATCATCATCATCGCATCAATTAATCAACAACAGCAGAGGCAGTAGCAAGAGCAGCAGCAGCTGCAGGAGATTATAAATGTTTTTCTCCACTCAAAATTAATGTATCAAAAACTTGAACAGGTGTGAGGTAGTTGTCCAACCCTCTGCACTTTATCAAGCAGAACACACACACACACACACACACACACACACACACACACACACACTAGATAAATGTAACTTTAAATTTCTTTTAGTTAGAAAGGAGTGCAAAGACTAAGCGTGGAGTGAAGGAGACCTGCACAATAGCATTTCTACAAATGAAAACCAATGATTAATGAAACAGTACTGCATCTTCCCAAGAAGTTTGTGTACCTATACCTTGGTGAGCATAATTTAAGCCATAATAACAAATGGAGGTAGGGAAGTGAAGTGTAGCAGAAGATACAAAAATAAAGGCCTAGCAGAGAACTTTGATGTGCTCTGCTGTGAAAACAAGCATCATAAACTCAATTCTCTGCCTCAGAGGGCCAAAATCAAGTTTTGGAAAAATTCTATTTAAAAGAACTGCAAAGAAGGAACTATACAAAATAATAATAACTGTGTTTGTGCTAGGGACATTTTGGTATGTTTTTCCACAATTTTAGAATTTGCTGTAAATTTTTAGTTATAACACTCGAGTAAGAATAAATGCCAAGCATTCATTTTTTACTCGAGGGTTATATAAATACAAATTTAATACCATTCAGTCAGTCTAGTTTAAACAGCGAAGTCCAGGTTCACTGAGGGAATCTGTCTCAAAAAGACAAAAAGGCAGAGGATCATAGAGAAAAACATATAATGTCACAACATGAACTGTGGCCTGCATACGCATATTTAAAGACACGGGCTCCCTAAGTACAGATATGCATAATGCAACATGCACAGATTTAAAAGTATAATAAAGTAAAATAATAAAAAATGAATGCCTCACACCTGAAAGCAGTGAACATACTGAGATAACCTGACATTAATCCTTTCTTCATTTACAGTATTAGACAGATTTTTCCTAGCTATGAGTTAGATAAAAGGCAGCACATTTGACATGGTGCCAGTTGAAGGCATTAATCCTGAAGATAACAATACAGGCCTGACAGTCAGCAAGCGTCAGCAAGAAGAAAAGAAAAAGGTTGTCTTCATTGAAATTATCTACATGTCTAGACTTTGATGTGTCCATTGATGAATTAACTTATGAGCAATCCCTAAAAAAATTCCTTTTGTTGTTTCAGTTGGGTTAATGATGAGCTGCTTTGATTACTAAATCAAATTCCCTGGTATTTCTTACTAGACATGCATGAAAATTGGAATAGCCCTAATCTGTATTTTTGATGAATGCAAAACTGTTAAATATTATATTAAATTTAGAATTATCATGTCAATATTTTGTGACTAGAGACAAAAATCACTTAAAAATAAATTTCCTTCATACAAAGTGTGTTTGGATAGCAGTTAGTAATTCAAATAAGTCCACAAATATCCTTTGTAGTTCCAAAATACCTTTATTATCTTCAAAGAGATCTCCCTTCCCATTAAAAACCCACCCTGAGTCCCTCTCCTTGGCTTCTAGCAATTGCTAAGCTGTTTTCTGTCTCCACAGATTTGTGTACTCAGTATATTTTGAAATATACTGTCATATAATACATTTTCTTTGCCTTTTTTATCCTTTCAAGGAAAGCCATTTTAGTTGAATGAGTTGTTAACTGCTGGTTGGAACAAGCTCAATAATTCCAACCCAGGTTGCCTTTGGAATAAGTGTCATTGTTTCTATCAGTAAATCACCACTCGATGTGATGCACGATGCTGAGCACTGGGGTAAATCCAGCCCAAATCTAGCCTTACCCACTCCCTGCCTTCCCTAAACTCGCTGCTCTCTATCTTGAGTGCTTGGCAATAGCTTGAATAAAACGCATACATCCACCTACTCATCCTTTTCTGTCTTTGCATATACTCATCCCTAGAAGGCATTTTTACTTTTTGATCACCCTAATGTAATCTGGTTTTGGTTCCACATGACTGCAATTCCAGCCTTTGAGAGTCAGAGGCAGGAGGATTGCAAACCCAGCCTAGATTATATAAGACCCTGACTTGAAATTCAAAATATAAGAAAGGAAGCAAGTTAAAACATCACCCTACATTTAAAAGCTGCCATATGAAACTTCTTCTGGCATGCTTTCTATGCACATACACTCTTCCTCCACCTGGTCCCTCTGCTGTTGGACTTAATATGGACTACACTATGAAATGTTTATGAATAAGTACTCTACTAGATATTGGAAATTCTTATCCCTAATATTTGGCCCAATGCCTATTACTAAGAAACCAATAAATTGTTGAATACATAAAAATGGGAAAGTGGACAAAATGCTCACAAATAGTCTGTGAACCACAGTTAGATAAATTTGGACAATAGTGGAACTCAAAGCAGCATTAGTACCAGCATAGGCAACCTCAAAACTTGATCAAAATGTGAGTTCTTAGCCTCAACTCAAAACCTACTGAGTCATATATAAAGAGGGGGGGTCCCAGCAATCCATTGTTAACAAGACCCCCCGGCTACTGATATACACAGTTTATACACATTCCTGAAAATAGAGAAGACAGGAACAACTGTCTTAATGCAGCCTTTTAAAAAAAACACACATGGGTACCTGGGAGGTTCAGAAGGTAAAACCATTCACCACCAAGGAGGCAGAACAGACTCCTGAAAGCTGTCTTCTAACCTGCAATTAGATGCGGTGACACACATCACCACCCCTACCTATACATACTACTATAATAAAATTAAGTTCAAAGGCCAATGCTTGTTACAGAAGCCATGCTTTCTGGCTTTCTGTGCTCAGAGGATGCTCATTGATAGCAGTCTCAAAGACTCCCTTTTCTGCTTCTCCACACTTCCATGCTGAAGACTCTGGGATCAAGCTTCTAGTCTCAAATCTCTATTCATTCTTGTCATGAATAGTGTTTGTATAATAGCAACCATTTATTTCTCCAGTACCAACCTATCTGAAAGCACCTTGTATGAATGTGTCTTCTCAGTGCCCCTACTTAAATCCTTATTATAATATCACTTATCTTGACCACTCAACTCACAACTTTGTATTTGCGCTGTCTGGATCACTTACATAACATTATCCTCAAATTCAGTAGTTTTAAGTTGCATGCATTTATTATCTTACACCTTTGTGGACCAGACAGGAATCTGGTGTAAGCAGGACTCATCTGGGAAAGAATTAACTCCAAAACTCATTGAGCTATCTACACTTTGTCTTTACAACTATTGGGTTGAGGGTCTAAGTTCCTTACTGTGTGAACCTGTCACCATTTACTGATATTGTCACTAAAACCAGGAAGAGAGAGAGTCTTCTGGGAAGATGAAAGTCACTGTTTTCTGTAAGCTACTCACAGATCTGGCATCTCCTCATTTTTTCCCTAATCTAAACATTGTAAGTGAACCCCTTAGTGGATGCCACAGTAAAGAAGAAAATTGATTACACAAGCTTCTGGATTCAAGGAAATTGGAATCACAGAAAACATTCCACAAACCTACCTCCTACTTTCTTAAGCATGTTTCATGTGGGTAAACACAGGACTATGAAAGAATTATTTTTCTAACTTTAAGACAAGCTGCTAGAAATGGTGAGGCTTATAAGTTTTGTCAAATTCACCTAACTAGTCAGAAACTCATTAGGATTTGAACTTACTGGCTCCACACTATTCTGCCTGTGATCTTTGCATCTCTATGGTTGAATTCTTATGCTGAATATATAATTCATCCCCTTAATCTTCACTTTTTCTTGTTAATGTTTACCCTTTTGTGACTAAACCCATCATTGTGTTATTATCTTTAAATGTCTAGTAACATCAATGATTTCAGAAGCAATAGGTCTAGATATTTGCAAACTATGGTTACTCAGTTTTCACAGCAGTATCTCAATGTTAATTACTGTCACTGTTTATGTAGTAAAATTATACTGGAGTAAATTAACAAACATCTGCTTTTCTCCCAGATCCTAGATCCTCTGGGTCTCCTTGTATTCATCTGTTAAATAAGATCATTGAAGTAGAGCCTTTATAAGGCTCTTCGGTTTATATAGCACAGCGAGATGCTGAGAGTGTGAAACACACAGCAAGTTCCACTAAGTCCTCTTGCACCTTACACTCTGTCTTCTGGTGAGTTAGCCTGCAGACTGAGACACTTCCACTCCCAGGCTTTCTGAAATTATTTACTGAATCAACAGAATTTCAGGCAGATGGTTTTTATGTCCTTATGTCCTTAAAAAAACAATTCTGGCATGTGAACTGAACAGGGAGATTAAAATCTAGCTCTTCCTTTGTACTGTTTCCAGTTTTCCCTTTCATCTCTTCTCTGCCTTTCCATTTACTAGTGCTGTGAACTGAGAGAGCATCAGCACTCGGACCTGCCTTAGCACCACTGTGATGTATTCTCTGAAATACATATAAGTCAATAGAATGAATTATGATATGAAAGAATTGCCATGGCATATGTCCCTTAATGGTTTTTCTATTTAAACTTTTAAACTATTTTCTCAGAGTCCTTACATGTTATCAGTCCAAGCTGGCCATTTGTAATTAAAATAAAGATCAGTTTTAATAGACTGAGCTCAGCCTCACTGAATGGATATGAGTTTCTGATTTTCCAAGCTGATTTAGGGCTTTTTTCGAATTTTATCAACTATTACACAGCTCATTTTGGGAAAGATTTATTAAATAAAAGTATATTTAGGAAACCAAAGTGTTGCAATATAAATCAATATAAACCTGAAAGTGATATTCACACAAGACTGTTCCATTCATCTCAATATTATGCAACATCACACAAGCAGAGGCTTCGTATGCTTGAGTCATTACCCACCCAGGCCGTCCAGGAGAGAAAATATCAAAGCGCTGTCTGACTAGGGCTGTGTGAGCATCCAAATGAAGTCCAAGGTCAGTTTTCTTCATACAGCAGATACTCAATAATCACCGAATATCTGAAAAACAAAAGATGAGAAAAAACAAACATCAAGGAATTTAGGATCTAAAGAACTGAGTCTGTTCTGTTTTACTTCCAGATGTTTTTCCAGAATGGCTACACAGCTAGATATGAGAAACAAAGGGACTGAGGCTTTTCATTGAAGGGAATTAGCTACATGCTGTGCCACATGAAATGCAATGGAATTTCATAACAGAGATCATTCCTTGTGAACTCATATGCCACTGGATCTCGGTGTTAGAAGTAGGGGACAGTGAGTAAAGGTACTTGCCCACAAACCAAAAGACTTGAGCTAAAGCTAAATCGTCAGGACTTCTGAAAGGTTTCCTCTCATCTCCCTGTAGTACACACACACACACACACACACACACACACACACACACACCACACACCACATACACGTGCACACACACACACACAACACACCACACACACGCACACATCACACACACCCCACACACATACCACACATAGACCACACACACACCACACACACACCACACACACACNACNCCACACACACACACNNCACACACACNNCACACNNCACACACNNCACACACACACACACCACACACCACACACACACCACACACACACACACCACACACCACACACACACCACACACACACACACCACACACCACACACCACACACACCACACACACCACACACCACACCACACACACACACACACACACACACACACACAAATATAAAATAAATAATTAAAATTATGATAAGTTGAAAAAGGGAAACAATATACAAACACAGAATCTCAGTGGCAAAGTCACAGGGTAGTGATTGACTATAAACAGGGTAAAGGAATAAACAAGTGAGACATAAGAAACCCAAATAAATGTGATATAAGAGATAAAAGTCTTTACTAAAGTCTATCCACATGTTTGGAGTGTTTTTTTCCCTTACCTTTGAGATGTACAAAATGTTCCCTTGAATAAAAAACCAATCAAGGAAAGGTCTCCATTCTGGGCAATTATGACAAAAAAATACAAACACTAGTGTTCTGGGTAATATTTGTTTTCCAGGGCTGCAATAATAAAAAGTCTCAGACTCATGACTTCATCAACAGAAACATCTTTCCCTCACTTCTATTGGCTGCAGTTCTGAGAATAGAAGGGCTGGTTTCTTCTCTCTTCCTGGTGTCCCCTGGGCCATGTCCTCCCTGCATCTTCACATACTCTTCCTTCAAGAAGTCCTAACCTCTTTTTATACATGACACCTGTGATTCTGGATTAAACCGACAATAATTTTTCTCAATATTGTAAAAGATTCTGTCCTAAAATGTAAACATTTTCTGAGACAACACAGGTCAGAACTTCAGCATATGAACTGGAGAGGAGAAGACAATGTAGAACACACAGATATGCTCACATGGAGTTAAGAGGAGAACATTGTAATTATATAAGAGAGTGGGCAAAGGGCCACATGAAAGATTTACAGGTTCCATGTAATTTCACAGGTATAATAATGGAAAGTTTTTAAAGGAAAGAAGGGCCTTGTAAAGAAAACCCTGAGATGCAAAATGTAGTGTTAGAAAATATATTACTGATTTCTCTGTGTTCTTCACTCAGGTAAGTATAAATTCTCATACACTACACTTGGGGTCTGTTATGCATACTTACATAAATTGGAGTATCCGCTACTACAGGGAGTAGAAGAGCTCATAAGGCCTAGGAATCTCACAAAACTTAGACAATTAGGGGAGCTCAGAAAATTGTGAGATTCACAAGGCCTTTCTTCTGACCCCAGGTTATAAGAACAGCAAGCAATCTCGGGGGGTGGGGGGAGAGACCAGTGCAGCTGCCTGAAAATTGTGCAGTGAGATTCAAGGATGCCACTTCTATGACCGGTCATCCATGGGGAGATGAGGTTAGATGATGTAGCTACCCAAGGGACACCTAGGCTTCCATAAGGAACCAAGTCAACTCATTAGCTCACCAAACTGGATGTGAGTAGATTTTTGGGTTTTTTTTTTTTAATATATCATAACTGCTCTGTCTGGGATAAATAGACATGGGCTTATATTTCCCCAGGAAGTCACAGATGGAAACCTTAGACACCCCATATTTCACTAGGGAAAGCAACTTTGATAATTGGTGACAAAACCTGATTCACACTCAATGTTCTTTCCACCACCACATAGTGCCTGGAAAAAAAAAAAAAACTTAATTTTGCCCAGGACTTTATAATACAGGTGAAATGTGAATGTACTATCTAGGCCTGTGCTGAAAGATATAGGATATACTAGCCACATATCCCTAAATAAATTGGGGTCACTAAGTTTTAACCAAATGAAAGTCTAGTTCTTCTGTTTTCCTGGCTGTATTCCACATACTCGAGTGCCTATATGTGTTTGGAAGCTACCAGAGCAGGCAGCACAGATATACAGAAGATTTTAATTCGGCAAGTACTCCTGGGACACGCCAGTCCAGCATATTAAAGAAAGCACGGAAGCATTTTTTTTTCCAGAAAGTTTTATGAAGCTTAACGGTGAAGATTTTTTTCAAATAGCAGGTGACAGCTTATTTCTAATATAAATACATGTGGTCACAGCACAGAGAAGTCTCTCACAGAAACCTTTGTTATAAATTTCAACTTCACATTGGCCTTTATTTAAATAAAGCTCAACTTTTCTGGAAGTCTACAGTTATAAAGACACATTGCTGATACTCCCTAATATAAATTATGTTGAATAATCTCAAATGGATAAATATAAATTCAAGATTATTCCAAAAACTCTCCCTTTCTGAAGAAACTCTGGATTTTTCTCTCATATATAAAATACTATGGATATGCCTGAATGACATTTTATTACAATGTTTAAGCACTAGTGAAGAATTCCTTTGCCTATATGTAAATTTTAAGACAAGGATTTACGACTAAAGCTTTTCCTAAATTCACAAAAATGCATTATAATATAAAACTACAAAAAATTACATTTATATTTCAACAATGACAAATGTTGTGAGGTTATGGTTGTAGAGATGTGAATGAATATTCTGAGAGGTATCCGTGACATAGCAGCAGACTTCTGGGTGGAATTTGCCTTAAGGACAGGCTCAAAATCCCAGATAGAGTACATCTCAAAGGACAGTACATCTCAGCGGTAACCCCACAAGCCACAGAAAAGATTTTTCTAAACTACAAGAGCTCATAATTTCTCCACAAACCTATAAAGTCGGAATCTCTGCTAGCAGAATACTGGTCTCCCCATCTTTATAAGCTCGTTGGATAATTCTTCTTCTACTAAAATTTAAGGCAAACATGAATTATGAAATAAAATAGAAAACCCATATGCTTGACGTATGTCTGTAGGGACAGATTATTAGTCATCCTGGCTCTAACAGTTCCATACAAGGTGAAGAAGAACATCATTTATAAAGCAGATAGCATTACATGTTTTGTGGCTGTTTTCTTACTCTGAAACCAGAACACTGACAGTATTTTCAATTATAATTAGAAAGGCAGAAAATGCCTCACACTCCTCCAAACACTTACCCAACCTGCATACACAATTACATGGTCTTCCTGAACATGGAGGAGAGAGAAAAGCAACTTCTGACAGTCATTTTTAAGTTTTCTGATTCGAGTCTTTCTTTTATTATCTTGTATTTTTTTTCACTGTAAAAATCAGATGTGCCCTAAATTTATGTCTAATGAATTGAAACTGCATGCGAAATACTAACAATTAGTAAAAAACAGCAGAATTTGAAAACATTAGTCAATTCTTTTAAAAGGGAAAACAAGGTGGACGTTGTGGCTCACTCCTATTATCCCAGCATGTAGGAAGATGAGACAGGAAGATTACCATGAATTCAAGGCCCCTTGGGACATATAGTAATTTCCAGGCCAGCCTATGCTACATAGTGAAACTCTACATAAAAGGAAAAATAGTAACACCATAATAATAATCATTCTAAAGATTTACGTTTTTTAAAATAGAAAGGAAAATCATAGTAAGATATATCACTTGAGTTAACACCCAATGATCCAAATCAATCTGTTGATTCTATTTAATATTTTGACAAATAGTAGAAATGAAAAGAACAATTTATTTAATTAATAAAATTGATCTTGCCTGATGATTGTAATGTACATAATGACTAGGAATTGAGAGGGAAATTATATATATAAATGTGTGTGTGTGTGTGTGTGTGTGTGTGTGTCTTTGTATATCTTCAAAGGTTGAGAGAACAATAGAAGAATTTAAAGGGATATGAATGAATACAAGCAGGACCTTCCATAAGGCTAACTGAACACCTACTGTGTACTTAGCACTCATCCGTGCTGGTTTTACACATATCAGCATAAACCTAGTCATTGCAAACCTGAGCTTACATAGTACCAATGAGTCAACTCAAAAGAAAACCCCAGAGAGTCTCTTTCACACCCTGAGATATTGCTGGTATCTGAGTCACCATCAGGGAGGGATGCAAAGTGTACTTATAAATTACTTCCCAACCTGCTAGATCATTTTGCTTGGCAAGTGTCCACAGTGTTGCTGACACAGCCTGGAGACGCGTGTGTGCTAAAGCAGCATGTTTTGTTCCTCCTTTTTAGGAAGCAGGAGGACTCTTCATCAGCCTATTACTGTCTAAATAAAGTGAGATGGTGACAGGTGTAGGCTATGGGACTCAATCCACTCTTTTTTATCCTGGCAAGAGGATCTATCACCCATCCAAAAAGACATTCAGTCCCTGAAAACACAATTTTAACGCTTCATCAAAGCTCGAGGAAGCCTGAAGATGTTTTGGAAGTTAGCCAATTAGGTGTATCTGCAGGGCGTCTGCTCTCTCTTTCACTCAGCTAGCCTTCACTGTCTGGGTTCTTTCATCCTTTACTAAACAGGAGCAGATGAGCCCCAGGCAGCAAATAGGATCTAAAAGGAACAGGTTTTGCACCCTCTGAAAGACAAGTGCTTTACAGACAGAGAAGGCACATCAGAGAGTCTATCCCAGGCTAGACAGTTTATACTGAATGCTATTAAGCACAGCCCTACAGAAAACAATGTGGATGACCAGAAAATATATATATATATATATATATATATATATATATATATATATATATATATATATATATATATCACCATGAAGGAGAAAATAATATCTTCCCCAAGTGAGAAATTCCTTATCTCTTTTTTTGAAAATAGGTTATTTTATCAAACAATATATACTGATTATGGATATAATTTAAAGGGATATAAATGAATTCAAGCAGGACTTTCCATAAGGCTAACTAAACACCTACTGTATACTTAGCACTCATCTGTCCTCGTTTTACACATTTCAGCACTTCATAAACCTAGTCATTGCAAACCTGAGCTTACATAGTGCCAATGAGTCAACTCAAAAGAAAACCCCAGAGAGTCTCTTTCACACCTGTTCTTCTCCATCTATTCCTCCTAGTTTCTTCTCACCCCGACCCGTTCCCATCCAGTTCCACTCCCTTTCTGTCTCTCATTAGAAAGCAAACCAGCTTCTAATAAATAATAATAAAATACAGTAAGATAAAAACAATACCCATCCCATTGTAGTTCGACAAGAAAATGAGACAAGCCCAAAAGAAGACATAAGAACCAGAGACCCATTTGTTCACACACTTAGAAATCCTATAAAAACACTGCACTAAGACTTATCATAGATACTCAATGGACCTGGTGCACATCTGTGCAGCCCTGTGAATGACGACTCCATCTCTGTGAGTTCATGTGAGCCTTGCTCATGTTGATTTGGAGGGCCTTGTTTGCTCAGTGTCCTCCTTCCCCTCTTGTTCTTCCATTCTTTCACCTTCCTATTCCACTCCTCCACATGACTCTCTGTTGGGCATTGGGCTATACACAGACAGTCTGGTTTCCAGTCGAGTTGAGGTTTGAACCCCAGGACCCAGTGGTGATAATTCACCTACATGGCACAGTAGGGGCTCTCTCATACTCCTGCAACTCCAGCTCCTAAGTTACCGCCTCCCACATCCCCCACAGGAGAAACATGGCTAGCAGTCACATAGGCAGTGTCCAAAGCCTCTGACCTTCAGGCTAAACTCCTCCCCAGTTACCTAGAAACAGTAAAGACCATAAGAGGGGCTGCTTGGCCCCACCTCTCTCTTACTCCTCACTCTCACCCTCTTACTCTCTCACTCTCTTTGTCTTCTCTCCTCTCTCCTCTCCTCTCCTCTTCTCTTCTCTTCTCTCTCTCTCTCTCTCTCTCTCTCTCTCTCTCTCTCTCTCTCTCTCTCTCTCTCTCTTACCTTCTCTCTTTCCCCTTGCCTTTCTATAATAAAGCTCTAAAACCATAGACTGTCTCTGCTCATCAAGGCCAGCTGAGCAGACTCTCGCCTGTGTGGGAACCTCTCTTCCCTCAGCCCTCTCTCCCATAACCCTGAGCTACAGGGTGTAACCCCAGGGCCTCTTTTGGTTTTGGGGGCTGCCCCTTGTCTACCCCCCATCGAGTGGGTCAGTGGCTTGGATGCCCACCCAGGGCCGAGTGGAAAGCATCTGGCAGCCCTCCCTTGTCTGCCTGCCCAGAGCATAGGAGGAACTCTGGCGGGGAGTGGGCTATCCTCCCAACCCCCAACTTCCTCTGCCCCCTTCCAGTTCCCACAACTCTCTGAGCCCTGAACAGAGGGATTTATATACTCTCCATTCAATAAGTGCACTAACAATTGAGTTATTCTTCCTGTCTCCCCTATTAGACCATGAGCCCTTAGAGGGATCATGTCCACTTGCTCATCTCTCAACCTTGGTAGATATCTAGCCTAGCCCCATAAACATTTATAAATTTAAATACATAAATTAGAGGGAATCAATGCTCTGCACATTTTCTTTATATCCCTGTTTGGGTTCACTTTGTTTGATTTTTAATAATGTCAGTGTCCTTTCCTGTTTATCTTGCAGGAACCATCCTTTATTAACATGTCCGGAGTTGTCTCTCTTCAGTACAATTGCCTGGCTCTTGTAGTATTATATACTCTGTTTAATCCCCGGCAAAGAAAATCATTGCATACATAGATTCTCACTCACTGGCAAACAAATTCATCCTTGAATTAATTCATCTATCCAACCCAATCTTTGGTCTGACCCTCCTGTTTTTAATCAGTGAACCATGCTAGTTACATAAACAGACTCTGGATCAATCAGTCCACAAAGGTGCTGATACGTCTACTCTTCCTTATTTTCCTTTCCTCTACTCTCTGCCTACTTTCTCTTCATTGAAGTACTGGCTCAAGAATTAGCCACTCATAAATCTCTCCACTCATAAACCAGACTGCATTTGTAACTTCTTCCCAGTGTTTATGCCATACGCTGCTAAACTGAATCACTGAGAATTACTGCCTAAACCAAAATGGAAAAAGACGGGGTCAGTCTCTGCAGCACCCTTAAGTAAATGTCCATGAGGGTTTGAACAAGAGTGCCCCATATTGCTTGTATAATTGAGTGTTTAGTTACCAGTGAGTGGAACAATTTGAAAAGATTGTTAAAATTAGGTAGGTATGGCTTTGTCAGAGTAGGTGTGGCCTTGTTTGAGGAAATGTGTCACTGGGCTTTGAACTTTCCTATAGCTCACTCTCTTCCTGTTGCCTAGGGATCAAGATGTAGAACTCTTCTTATTCTCCAGTACCATTCCTTCTATGCCTGCTGCCATGCTTCCTGCCATGATGATAATGAAATAAACCTCTAAAACTATAAGCAAGGTCCCAGTTAAATGCTTTCTTTTATAAGACTTGCTTTGTCCGTGGTGTCTTTTCACCACTGTAGAACAGTGAATAAGATAATGTCCTACTATGACATCACACACACACACACACACACACACACACACACACACTTACCCCAACTGTATTAGATGAATGAATAAATACATAAAAAGAATTTTACAGAAAATGTGGTACATTTATACAATGGAGTACTGTGCAGCTATTAAAAACAATGAATGTATGAAATTCTTAGACAAATGGATGAGGTAACCCAATCACAAAAGAACACACATGATATGTACTCACTGATAAGTGGATATTAGCCCAGAAGCTCAGAATCCTTTTTAGAAGGGGGAGCAAAATACCCATGGAAGGAGTTACAGAGATAAAGTTTGGAGCAGAGCATGAAGGAATGACCATCCAGAGACTGCCCCACTTGGGGATCCATTCCATAAACAACCACCAAACCTAGACACTAGGCAGATGCTAACAAAAGCCTGCTGACAGGAGCCTGATATAGCTGTCTCCTGTGAGGCTCTGCCAGTGCCTGACAAATACAGAAGTGGATTCTCACAGTCATCCATTGGATGGAGCACAAGGTCCCCAGTGAAGGAGCCAGAAAAATACCCAGAGAGCTGAAGAGGACTAGAGCCCCATAGAAGGAAGATCAATATGGACTAACCAGTACCCTCAGAGCTCCTTGGAACTATACCACCAATCAAAGAAAACACAAGGTGGAACTTGTGACTCTAACTGTATATGTAGCAGAGGATGGCCTAGTCAGTCATCAATGGGAGGAGAGGCCTTAGGCCCTGTGAAGGCTCTATGCCCCAGTATAGGGGAATGCCAGGACCAGGAATGGGGGTGGGTGGGTTGGGGAGTGGGGGGGGGGAGAGATAGTGGATTTCTGAGGTGAAACTAGGAAATGGGATAGTATTTGAAATGTAAATAAGGAAAATATCTAATTAAAAAAAAAAAGAATTTTACAGACGTTGAAAATACTACACTGCCTACTTTTCTTATCATCCAACAGTGGGTGCTATAAGGATATTGATTTTTAAACATGGGTTAAAACTGAAAGGAAGAAATAAATACTGAGACTGAGGAATGAATACTAAGACTCAAAACTGAAGAAAATGATACTCATATTCTCAATCAAAAAATACAAGTTTAAGATGGCTGCTGATTTGTAAGAACTTTTTTTTTTTAGTTCTTCAATAGTTTTTATTGTATGTTACTAGGCACAAGAAATAATTCTAAGTTCTAGTTTCAGATAGGTCACATTTTTGCCTTGACATACTACACTAAACAATTAGGTGTAAAATATAATAGTGTTTTGTAATTATTTGTAATAGTTTTTACTTTTAAAACATATAAAAGCATACAATTGTTGAAAGGAATTTTAAAAAAAAAAAATTCTGTATTAGTAAAAGTCTCGGCTATTTGGACAGGTCTTTACTAAAAGAAAATTTGGGGGGCTAAACATGGTGACACACACCTTTAATCCCAGCACTTGGGAGGTAGTGTCAGAGGGAGTTCAAGGGCAGCCTGTCTACATGGGCAGTTCCTGGATAGCCAAATCTACATAATTGAGAAATTTGCCTCAAAAAGGAAAGGAAAGGAAAGGAAGGAAGGAAGGAAGGAAGGAAGGAAGGAAGGAAGGAAGGAAGGAAGGAAGGAAGGAAGGGAGGGAGGGAGGAAGGGAGGAAGGGAGGAAGAAGGAAGGAAGGGAAGGGAAAGTCTTTTGAAATAACCGTTTTGCTTTAAGAACAGATCCATGTGAGATAATGTGGATTTGCATCAGACTACTATTAAAAATCAGTTAAAGTGGTCAAGACCACAAGGTCTAAACCCTACACAAAGAAATACAAGCAACTGAGGAATTCTGAGAGTGGGAGAAATAGTCTTTCACAGGGAAGAGTATTTCAATCCAACGCCAAATGACCAGCCCTAAAAACATACACATAGGTAACACATTGTAAAGACTGAACAGGTGATAGTTAGTAATATATGTATATACACATACCCACAAGCCTGTAACAATAATCAATGAAAAAAAAGAGGCTGTGAATTTGAAAGAGAGCAAGGAGGAAGTGATGTAATTTACTCAAAAGTAAATGAAATCACTTTTAAAAACTAAAAAACAAAAACCATTTAGCTCTTCATTGTGAATTGCAGAAGAAAAAAAAAAAAAGATGCTAGGCATACATATCAGAGATGCCTCGGAGTGGGGAACTAAAGCAAGTATGATCTTAAGCAAAATAGTAGAGCCTTGTTCAGAATCTGTGCACTAGTGCTCCAGAGAACGCATTGACTCCAGTGTGGTCAGTATTCTTAGAGAAGCACAATGTGTACCACAGAGCCAGGTCAGTATTCTTCTTAGATCCACCTGCTTCTGCTCATTTTATCTGCCCAGACAATAGTGTCTGTGTTGAGCACCAAAGTTTGCTGCAAATTAACATTCTTAGAAACTTCCAAATTAAACTGTTTTCAGTTTAGTAAAATATGTAATAGTCACTAATGGTATGTTATTTTAAAGGGTCTACACTGAATCTCACTATAACTAAAGGTTCTTTCTGAAATCATCACCCTATGTGTCTGTGTATTTTTCTCTGGTTTCATTTCCTGCTGAATATTTGCTGTAGAAAAGGTCTTGTGAGAGAACTTTCATGTGTCCAAGTTGGTAGAAAATTAGAGTGGTTTTCATGCTGGAAACCAGCTGTGAACCAATAAAAATGGAAATCTACAAGAAATAGATAAAATTGTAACCCCAAAGACAAGGGATAGAAGGGAAGTTCCCCAAATATTTTACATCTGAATATATTATATTAGGTTTCATGGTTTTCAAGACTGAATACCACATGTAAAATTACAATGTCAGAAATAAAGGCCTTTATAATCTACTTAGCAAGCAAGAGAATTTCCAATATAGACTCACTCAAAATACTATAATAAATATTATTAAAGGTGAATATAAGATAGATCATATGCAAATGAAAAAATAAGTATATCATATTTTTTTAACTTTTACTTATAGACTTCCTAAAGAGTGAACTGAAATAAAGGTATGTCTCAAGAATAATTAAGAATCGTATCCTACAGTTACCCTCTTTGTCAGTAGTAGCAACAGTTACTATTAAGAGAAAATAAGGACACCAAAGACTTGGCTTGACAACAATGTGTAACTCTTATGGATCTTTGTAATTATTTTAAACCCTCTGCATATATGGATCAATTTTTAAACTATTAACAGTGCTAGTAAGAACTGTTAGATATTTAATACTGACCTTCTAGATGGCCTAATCGGCCATCATTGGGAAGAGAGGCCCCATGGTCTTGTAAACTTTATATGACCCAGCACAGGGGAAGGCCAGGGCCAAGTAGTGGGAGTGGGTGGGTAGGGGAGCAGGGGCGGGGGAGGGGGTATAGGGAACTTTCGGGATAGCATTTGAAATGTAAATAAAGAAAATAATAATAATAAAATATACTGACCTTCTAGATTTTCAAAAGGCTCTAAGAGATACTCTTCTATGTAAATAATTAAGCAAATATTTATTTAAAACCAACTAACCGTGTGTAGGCATTAGGCTAACATGCAGTTTCCAATTCCAAAGCACTGACTGTCACATGTGATCATTACAAAGTGATGAGACCGCACCTGCTCAGGTGTGTGCCTCGTCACTCTGGGAATTCCTGGGCTTCAGCACTTGGCCAAAGCATTGGGATTTCACTTCTCCAGAGAGACGTGAAACAAAATCTTTTTTTCTTACTGTGTGTGAAAGCTAGAAAGCCACCTACATCCCTGGTCTATTGAGTGTCTTCACTGAGACGCACAGAAATGAGGAAGCTTACCTTGTAGGGTTGTTTGAATGAGGCACGTCTTCCAGATACAGTAATTGTGCTGTGATTGTTGCTGCTGATGGCAGAAGCAGAGCCAGCACTGCTGTAGGCTACGGGTCTGGGAAGGAGCAGGATGCTCTAGAGCCTGTGTGGGGTTCTACCTAGCTAAGGAGAGAAGGGAAACTATGTTAGGTAAAAAGAACAGCAAGTAAAAAGAGTTGTGCAAAGGAACTTATTTTAAAAACATATAATGTGTATTTTTAATGAGATACTAATTTAATGAGATGATAATTTCGTGAGATACTAATACAGGAGTCAGGTTGAAAGGAAAGAAGTAGATAGGGTTTTAGAAATTTAAAGTAGCACACTCTACTGAGTGCCAACTGGGACTCCTGTTTGTCAGAGAAAGGAAATGTTGTTGTCTGGAAACATTTCCACACTCACACACAGAGATGTTACTGACGTGAGGAAAGCCTGCTACCAAGTATGTACCTTTAGAGCTGAATAGCCTGCAGGCAAGGGGAAGTATGTCTTTTGAAATAATAAAAATCTTTCAGTCTCAATATTAACATTTCCTTTTTTCCTTTTTTCTTAGAAATGCTATTTACACAATGGAATATTACCAGCTACTAAAAAGAATAATATTTTGAAATTTAAAGGCACATAGATGGAACTAGAAGAGATCATCCTGAGTAAGGTAATACAGACCCAGAAAAACAAACATAGTATATACTCACTTATAAGAGGATATTAGCCATAAGGTACACGATAACCAGGCTACAATCCACAGACCCAAAGAAGCTAAGTAATAAGGAGGGCCCAAGGGAGAACCCTTGAATCTCACTGAGAAAGGGAAATAAAATAGACATCAGGTGTGAGTGAAGGGAGGAATCTGGATAGGAGAGGGGGTGGGGAAGGTACAAGGAGGGATCAAGTGTGGGGAGGATGAGGACAACTACAGGGAAAGAAACTGGAATCAGTGGGAGGCGGGCATCTCTGACATGAGCTAGAAACCTAGCACAACGGAGACTCCCAGGAATTTATGAACGTGACTCTAGCTAAGACTCCTCAAAATGGATGTGGAACCTGAAATGTCTACCTCCTATAACCAGGCAAAGCTAGGGACACCAACCCAGCCACAAAAACTTTGACCAACATTTTTTTTTTTTTTTTTTGCCTGCCTGCCTGCCTACAAGATGTGCAGGGATAAAGAAGGAACCAAAAATAAGGGAGTAGCCAACCAATGACTGGCCCAACTTGAGACCCATGCCATGAGAGAGAGAGAGCCCACCCCTGACACTATTAATGATATTCTGCTATGCTTCCAGACAGGAACCTAGCATAACAGTCCTCTGAAAGGCCTCACTCGGCTGTGGATGGAAACAGATGCAGAGAGCCATGTCCAAACACTAGTTGGAGCTCTGGGAATCTTGTGGGAGAGGGAAAGGATGGATTGAAGGAGCCAGAGAGGTGAAGGACGCCACAAGAAAACATACACAATCAAGTACCCTGGGTCCACAGGGGCTCACTGAGACTGAACCACCAATCAGAGAGCATGCACAGGATGGATCTAGGGACCCGACACAACAGATGTGCAGCTTGGTCTTCATGTCGGACACCTAATAGCAGGAGCAGGGGCTGTCTCTGACTCTTCGGTCTGACTTTGGATCCCTTTTGCCTAACTTGTCTAGTCTTAATAGAAGATGTGCCTAGTCCTACTGCAGCTTGATATGGCAAGGTAGGTAGCTATCTATGAAAGGCTTCCCCTTCTGTGAGGACAAAGGGAAGATGGATGGAGAGGGGGGAGGGGAAAGGGAAAATCTGAAGGGAGGGGAAGCGGAGATCAGGATGTAAAGTAAAACAATAAATTAATAGTAATAAAAAAAGAAATGCTATTATTGCTGACAAGGAGTAAAAATGTATATAAACAAGTTCAATTCTGCATGATCGGTGAAGTTGTGCAGACAGATGGATTTGTGCATATTCATTTGTACAATTAATTTACCAAATAAATATATAGTTCATTTTAAAAGCACATGCTAGAGTCAAAATAGACATGGTGAAGCCACGAGGACTTCTATTCATTTTTAAAATTGATTTGTCCCAATTTAAAGTGGCCAATCATCACAAGGACAAAAGGGTTAAATATATTCAAGATATGAGGACTCTTAACCATGATGAACAAGAAAATTAAAAGCAAACCAAAACCCCTCTCAGGTGTGAGTTTATCATGGATGAAAGGAACAGCCACTTGGAATCTTTACTTAACATCTGGCTGAACCTGAACCAGACACACTTCATGTACAGACAATCAGATTAAGCTCAACATCTGGCTGTTTTAAGTGAGTTCAGATAAAGCATCCCAACTCCGTGGCATTTGTTCCTCTTAAGATTACTTACAACAGAACCACTTGTAATGCTCTCCCTCAGATGTACTGAGCTAAACATCTATAGAGCAGCTACCTTACATGTGAGCTTTATCAAAATGTCTTTCATAATTTACATGAACGGGAAATTTGGAAACCAAAATTTTAAAATCTCATTTTCCTAAAAATTAACTGCTTCAAATTCAAATGGTGAAGGAATGCTTACTGTTATTTTATTGTTTGGTATATGAGAGAAGTGTAGGATAGGAGACATAATTCTCGTCCTCAATAAGCTCGGAGAGTGAGAAGATGAAAACCTGAGAGAAAAGATGAGATACAGTATTGATTTCCTGGTATGAACAAGAATGTGCTGGGTTCTTTTGATGTGAATCACGGCTGGGAAACATCACAATACCCTTGTAAGACAGATATTTTGAGTTGAGTTAGGTTGAACTAGTGGAGGTAAAAATGACTCATTAAGTCAGGAGAATTCTGAGAGGTAAGTGATGGACATGGTCTGGGATCAGTTTGCTCACACTCTCCACAGAAGTAATTGTGAGAAGCGTGCATTCCCAGGACTCTCACTCCCTGCGGAAGGAGAGAATGCATCACAGCATTTAGAATGTTATTGCAATTTCACTGAAAAGGAAAGAATTTTTGATAACTCATACAAGGAAACAGCACCAAAAACAGTAGGAAAATGAACCCAACCAGATTTTCTTTGGGGGGGGGGGTCAGCTTACAATACCCACGTTACACTACATTGATAATGGGAGTCAGCATAGGAACTCAAGGCAGAAACTGAAGCAGAGGCCACAGAAGGATGCTGCTTACTGGCTTGCTCTTTATGGCTTGTTCAGCTGGCTTTCTTATACCATTCAGGACCTCTTGCCCTGGGTTGGTACCTCCCACAGTTGGCTGGGCTTTCCTACATCAATCATTGATTATAAAAGTGCTCCAACGACTACAAACCAATCTTATGACAGCATTTTCTCAACTGAATCTTTCTTTCCAAATGACTTGAGCTTATGTACAGATGACATAAAACTAACCAACACAGTTTCTTTTTTTAAAAAAATTATGTGCATGTATGTCTCTACACATCTGTGTCCACTCTTCAATTACTTATGTAATTTGCTATGGCTTTGGGGATTTTGTTATTATAATATTTTGACTTTTCTTAATGAAGCTAGTCTTTTCTTTTTTAAGCTTTAATGTCTGACAAGAACTTCAAGTCCCTGAAGAAAGAAATTAAAGAAGATATCAGATGAAAAGATTTCTTATGCTCATGGATAGTTAGGATTAACACAGTGAAAATAGCCATCTTACCAAAAGCAATCTACAGATTCAAAGCAACCCCTATCATAATTTCAACAGAACTTCTTATAGACCTTAAAAGAGCAATTCTCAACTCCATATGGAAAAACAAAAAACCCAGGATAACCAAAACTATCCTGAACAATAAAAGAACTTCTGTAGTAACCACCATACCTGACATCAAGTTGTACTACAGAACAATAGTGACAAAAACTGTCTGGCATTGGTAGAAAGACAGACAAGTGGATCAATAAAATCTAATAGAAGACACAGAATTAAACCCACACACCTATGAAAATTTGATTTTTGACAAAGAAGGCAAAACTATAAATGGAAAAAAAAGAAAGCATATTTAACAAAATGGTTCTGGTCTAACTGGCAGTCTGCATGCAAAGAATCCAAATAGATCCATATTTATCATCCTGCATAAAACTCAAGTCCAAGTGGATCAAGGACCTTAACATAAAACCATATACAACAAATCTCATAGAAGAGAATGTGGGAAATAGCCTTGGATATATTGGTACAGTAGACAATATTCCTGAACAGAACAGCAATAGCTCAGGTTCTAAAATCAATAATTGATAAATGGGACCTAATGAAACTGAAAATCTTCTGTAAGGCAAAGGACACTGTCAATTGGAAAAACAGCAGCCTAAAGATTGAGAAAGGGTCTTCATATACCCTAAATCTGACAGAGAGTTAATATCCCACTAAGTTTTCTCATTTAACCCCCAAATTAGATAAGAGTTCTACGGTCTGTTACCATTTGAAGTGGCTTGTGGGTCTCTCATCTCCACAAAAGGCAAGTGATGGACCCTTCTGTTGTGGGGTATTCACCAAAGCAGACTGCTCAGATGTGGGTTTATGCCCAAGGGAAGTTTTTATTGGCCATCCAACAACTTCACTGGGTATTCTGAACCCCAATATAGCTCAGACCCTTTCTCAGGGTGAGCTTTTAAGCACAAAATCTATTTCCTCAGTTGGCACACTTCAATTAACAAGAACTGTTTGCCAGAAAATAACTGCACAAGCCAAATGCACAGTTAGTACATTGAAAAGCTTTCCCATAACTATGTTCTTTGATATATATATATATATCTTTGCCTTCATCCTTGGCTAAGGTCTGGGGACCTACTAGGATCTGGGGTCCAATAAACCTTTCATATCACCACATGTTTAAACTGGCTATTGACATAAACTACTAGTCATTACAGTTACCTGTACTGTAGTTACTCTGTATTCCACAAAAGCTCTCCCACTGCACCAAAACCTTCTTTAAAAAAAAATAACATGTGTGTATGTGGGAGAGGGGGTGGTGGGAGGAAATTGATGGTGTCCCAAAGTCCAACATATTCTCTGCCTTCGTGAAAACACAGGAAAGATTTTAGAGGTCAAAATCAGGTCTTGCCTTTTCTCTGCTTAAAAACATTTAATTTCTCTCATTGCACTCAAGTTTAGGCAAAAATCGTTGAGATGGAACACAAGGTCCTCATAATCTATTCACTCATAAATCTTGGTTCCACAACGATACCTTTTCAGCTTGTCATTGCTGTCTCTTCTCCTGCCATGAGTCTCCTGGCTACCTTAATATGACAAACAGGATCCTAAGTCAGGCCTTTGCAGCAGCCTTTCATGCTGCACTGCTGAGTGGTACTATATCTGGATCTGAATGTGGTTCAGTCTCTCCATTCCTTCATCTCATGAGGACAGTTCTTCTTTATCCACATCACACAAAAATCAGCCTGTTCCATCACTGCCTCCTCTCTCACTATGTCTCTTACATATCATATTACTGTCTGGCCACCTCTATTTGTTCATCTGCAATCTTAGTCTGTCCATGAAAACCATCCTAACAGATGTCAGCTCCTGAGATGCTTTCATTCCTGAAATCCTTCAAGTTGACTATGCACCAACTCACTTACAGTTGGTGGTGACGCTCACTCTCTGTTAAGTTTAAGTGACAGTGTTGTTAGCTGCTGTATTTTTATTTTCCTTTTTGTTGTTTTGTTTCCTTGACAATAAATCTATATACACCCTGTAGCAAGAATTGCTTTTTATTGGTTGGTTGGTTGGTTGGTTGGTTGGTTGGTTGGTTGGTTGGTTGGTTGGTTGGTTGTTAAGCAGGGTCTCACTTTCTAGGAATGGTTAGCCTAAAATTGTCTCTGTTGACCAGGCTAGTCTTGAAGTCACAGAGAACTAGCAGCTTCTACCTAGGATTAAAGATATACCAAACACATTTGGCCCAAAACAATAGTTCTTTTGTGTAGTCTCTCGTAGTTCCAAAGACAAATGTATTTTGATTTCAATAAATAGCATAAGGGGTGAACAATAGTAATAATTACCATTGGATGTATAATTAGCAAGTCCCAGGTCAAGGAGCCTGTGGATAACATAATATCATCACCTTGTGCAGATGAAATTCAGGTAGCCCACACATGTTCTGAAGCCTGTCTGAGATGGAGAATAAGAATCAAAGCCTTTTAAAGTCCACAGTTCACAATCTATTCCTCTAACACTGTCCCAAATTAATTATTTCCATTTGTTAAGCATCTACTATGGGCCTGGGTATGCCTGACACTTCACAGGTTAGTTCACACTCAGAAAAACACAGTTGGCAAATAGTATCAATTTTGCTTTAGGAGTGAGAAAACCATAGCTTTGGGGGTTCTACCACCTGACTAAGGAAGGACACCCCAGGAATGGAAGCCATGAATGCTCTACTTGGCTGCACAATTGCACTCACTGTGTATGTGCTGCCTGGCAGCTCAAAGACCTGTTTAAATAACATGTTCTGCACTGAGGTCAGTGAGCTTTGTCAGAGAGCGGAGTCCTTATTCTGTGAGATTATAATCACAGAAGCTGCTTCGTCTGGGGGCAGGGTCTCCCTTTTGCCTTCTTTCTTGGACTGGTGTTAAACTTCAATACCAAGAGAAAAGAATTGACAGGTGACAACAAGGAAAGGGGTTTCCCCAATCCCTTTGGTTTTGGCAGGGTTTAGGTTATCTTAGCATATCTTTTCTTCTCTCATTTACCTATATTTCCCAGACAAGATTATGAAAAAGATGGAGAAAGTTAAAGAGGTGACCCTTCCTCTATGCCTTAATTACCTATATATTTTAAAAAAAATGGCAGCTGGACAGTAAAACCCTTTGCTCCCAGTGTGACCCGGAGTGGTGTGACTGACCTTACAGAAGCTTTCTAAAGACTGCTTTTTAAAAAAATCATTAAGCATTCATTTTTAAATGTCATAATAAACAAAAATGTTTACATATGTATATGCATGTATGTTTAATCCTTTAAATTGTCATATATACATGTATGAATATGATCAAAACCTCTTTTGATACTCACTCCAAATCCCACCAGTACTCCACAACATATTTCCCTCCCAGTTTCAAGTCCTCTTTTTATAATTTTTATTATTTATTTATATTTTCTCACTGTGTCCAGTTATTGCTGCCCATATGCGCAAGGGTTTGGAATCCTCCATTGGGGCCACACTCCAAAAAAAAAAAAGTAACCATCTTTACAGATGAGCACTCTCAGCCAATTATTTTCAGCACGTTGGACGGTGACGCATCTCTTCATTAACCACACCCACTGCAGTAAGAAGTTTCTGTGATCAAGGACGATCAATCACAAATCAATGGGTATAAACATATATATTTATAAGGCAATGTGATTATAAGACCACTTAGAAAAAACACCAATAGTTTCTCCCCTAGAGCCTTTAAATCCCCTAGCCATGGATTTGAAAATCTTTAAAGTATATGAATTTCTGTCTATGGAACAGGTCTCAAATTAATTCAAATAAGTAGGTGGTTACTCCTATATGCAATCCTGCCACTATTGCAGTGGATACATAATGACTGGCAAGTTAGTATTGTAACATACAGGGTGCATACCTGGGCGGGACCATTTATGTCTTTTATCCTTTAGCAGCCAGCACAGCACCCTCCAGCCTTGGAGTGTTAACCAGTAAGGAGCGTTTTCCTGTCGGCTCAAGGTTGGTTTCTTTGTGTGCCATAACTAAAGCATGCAGTGTCTTCAGCAATAGGTGTTATCATCTAGCTATGGTGAACAATCAAGAGCAATGGTAGTAGCCTGACATGATTCAGGTGACCCTTGTGCATTTCTGACTCATAGGGAGTTAACACTTACCAGACACTGAGATTTTCATATAGTAGACCATGTCTTCTGAAACCCAGATTTCTTATTTGTTCACTAATGTACTCTAGATATAGATATAGATATAGATGATATAGATTTTTATATATTTTTATATATATTTATTTTTTATTTTATTTTTATTTTTTTATGCCTTTGTGTGCCTGGAGCATCAGGGAACAAATTCAAATTCTACACTTAAGAATCCAGAATCCAGTCTTCAGAAGAAGACTTTGAAAATAGAATAAATAAACCAATAATAAACAAGGAGGATTTACTGAGGAGAAGGATGACTCCAGGGAGTATCGGGAGCCCGAGCCAAGCTTCCCAGCACAGTCCTGAATTGCATGGCTGTCAGTCAAGCCTTGATTCCCCTGTGCAATAGATCAGCAAAGCCAACAGCTTCATCTTCAGCATCTGTACTTACACCCTGCTGGGCTTTGCTTGTGCACTGGCTTTGTTTGCTGGGTCTTTGGGTGGGTGAGTTTGCTCTGCTTTGCTTTATTTCAAAGAAAAACTTCAGTTCTGAACTTTGATCCTTATACAGCCAATGCTTTGATAATATCAGAGGCCAAATATGTCTTATCAGTGTAGACAAAGCCCTAAGGTTTCTAGCAGGCTCTGTCTGCTCCTTCCCACCCCCACTCCGCCCCAGCCTGCATATTAAAGACCTGAACTGAAAACCTAAGTCTTTCTGAGCCTTGCTGTCTTCTGAAGCTTGATCCCCACCTCCAGCACAAAGGAGTTATGAAAAACGTCTTTAATTCAAGAAAATACTTTGTGCAATTTTAGTATCTGCATTACGACTTCTTGTGACCGATTTTCACAGAAGCAAGTAGGGCTTCTCAAAATTACATCTGTAAACACAGGGACAGTGGGGGGTATGGAGGGGAAGACCGAGGAAATGAGCCTATAATAAGTGGAGAAGGGAGGGGCAAGGGGGGAAGGAATAAAACCCGGGGTTTTCTGGATGTTTTTGTTTCTTGCAGCTGGATGACGGTATATTCTTGTTGTTTACTTCTGCCATCTAGTGGTGACTACAGAGTAATGCCTAAATCAGAGTAGTCTAAATCTAACACCTTTTCATTAATTTTATTTAAAAATTTTCAGACATGTACACATGTATTTTATCATATTCAGCCCTCTCTCCCCTCTGATATTCCTTGGGTCCTCCATTCATACTATTCCTAACTGAAACCGCTTCTAATTTTATTTGTGCATTGTTTTCAAGACTGATTAAGTCCAATTGGTATTATCCAGTATTTATCTTTGCAAAAAATCCTGCACCATTCTGTCTGTGACTGATCCATGTTTGTCATTGTCAACAGGAAGCCATATCTTGAAAACAAAGATGAATTTGGAGAAGTCACAGATTTCTCTCAGCCAGCATCATTCACTGGGTAAAGTCTCTCGCAGGAAAAAAAAAAATGTATTTTAAGTTCTAGTGGGTCAACCAATCGCTTTTTCTAAATATTGAATATGCATTTTAACTGCTAATTGTATCCTCAAAGCAAAACAATTGAACAAAGCAATAAAATGGAGCTATAGTCTCCGAGTATTTTAGTTAAAAATCAAAAATACATGTATTGCCCCTTTTTAAAAGTTATATATAAACTCACACATATTTTATATAATCATTTATATCAAATTTTTAAGTTTGATTTTAAATAACTTATTTTAAAATTGAGAAAAAATTGAAATGGGAAATATTCTTAGAGGAGGTTACACTTGACACATGGTTGACAAGGCCGTAAAGGACAATAATACACAGGTAGAAGAATATGTTGATTCAAAGATCTCCAGGCAGACCCAAAAAGTCCTGTTATGTAGATCAGTCTTGCTTTGAACTTGCAGTTTTCCTGCCTATAGTCCTCTGCATTTCGGTTTACAGGCATGCACTGCAATGCCTATGTAATTTCAAAACCATTCTTTGGGGGCAAGGAGGGGGGAATCTCTCCATGATCACCAGCAGGTTCTGCTGAAAACTCAGCAATGTAGAGCAGGGTGCAGTGTTTCGCAGTGCTGTGCAGCAGGGTGCAGTGTTTCACAGTGCTGTGCAGCAGGGTGCAGTGTTTCGCAGTGCTGTGCAGCAGAGTGCAGTGTTTCACAGTGCTGTGCAGCAGGGTGCAGTGTTGCAGGTTGCTGTGTTTCAGAATGCAAATCGCAGGGTGCATGTAAAAGGGTGAAGTGTTGCAGGATGCAGTGTTATAGGAATCTGTGTTACAAGGTGCTGTGTTGCTGTGTGCAGAATGCAGGGTGCTGTGTTGCAATGTCCTGCATTGCAGGATTCACTGTTGCAAGGTGCTGTGTTGCAGGGTGAAGTGTTGCAGGGTGAAGTGTTGCAGGGTGAAGTGTTGCAGGTTGCTGTGTTGGAGGATACAGAGTTTCAGGGTGCAGAGTTTCAGGGTGCTGTGCTATAGAGTGCAGTGCGGCAGGATGCTGTGTTTCAGGGTGCAATGTAGCAGCATGCTATGCTGAGGGGCAATGTGTTCCAGGGTGCTATGTTGCAGGGCACAGTGTGGCAAGGTAGTGTATCAGGCTGCTGTGTTTCAGAGGCCAAGTTTCAGGATGCTGTGTTGTGAGGTACAGTTTTGCAAAGTGCTGTGTTCCAGGGTGATGTGTTGCAGGGTGCAGTGTTACAGGGTATTGTGTTATATGGTACAGAGTTTCAAGGTCCTGTGTTGCAGGATGTGTGTTCCATGGTGCTGTGTTGCTGTGTTGCAGGGTTTCAGGGTGCAGGGTTGCAAGGTACATGGTTGTAGGGTGGTGTGTTGCAGGGTGCTATGCTGCAGGAGGCAGTGTTGCAGGATTCAGTGTTCTAGGACAGTGTGTTGCAGGGTTCTCTGTTACAGGGTAATGTGTTACAAGGTGCAGAGGTGCAGTGTGTTATGTTGCAGGATGATGAGTTTCAGGATGCAGAATGCAGGATTTGGTGTTGTTGTTACAGGGTTCCAATTTACACGGTGCTTGTTGCAGGGTGCAGAGTTGCAAGGTGATTTGTTGTGGGTTATGTGCTGCAGGATGCTGTTTTGCAGAGTGCTCTCTTGCAGCATGAAGTGTGTAGGATGCAGTGCTGTAGGGTGCTGTGTTGCAAATGGTCATGTCACATGGTGCAGTATTGTAGGTTACAGTAATGCAAAATGTTGTCTTGCAGAGTGCTGTCTTGCAGCATGCAGTGAGCGGCGTACAGGGTTGCAGCATGTGGTGTTACAGCATGCAATGTTGCAGTATTGCAGCATTCAGTGTTGAAGTGTGCAGTTTTGCAATGTGCCATGTTGTGGGGTGCAGTGCTATAGGGTGGTGCATTGAAGGGTGCTATGTTACAGGGTGATGTGTTGCAAGGTGCAGAATTGCAGGGTGCTATGTTGCAGGGTGATGTGAAGCAAGATGTTGTGTTTCAGGGTGTAGAATGCAGGGTGTGATGTTTTAGAGTGCAGTTTTGCAAGAAGGTATGTTACAGGGTGCCATGTTACAAGATGCCATGTTACAGGGTGAAGTGCTATAGTCTGTTGTGTTTCAGGGTGCAGAGGTTCAAGGAGATGTGCTGCAGTGTTATGTGTTGCAAGATGCTGTGTCACTGGGTGCTGCCTTGCAGAGTCCTGTCTCGAAGCATGCAGTGTGCAGGGTGCAGTGTTACAGGGTGCTTTGTTATAAAGGGTCATGTCATATGGTGCAACATTGTAGGTTACAGTGTTGCAAAATGCTGCCTTGTGGGGTGCTGTCTTGCAGCATGCAGTGTGCAGGGTGCAAGGTTGCAGCATGTGGTGTTACAGCATGCAGTGTTACAGCAAACAGTATTGCAGTGTGCAGTTTCGCTAGGTGCCATGCAGCAGGGTGCAGTTTTACAGAGTGCTGCCTTGAAGGGTGCTGTGTTGCAGGGTGCAGTGATGGCAGGGTGCAGTCTTGCTGTGAATACAACAGTGCACTGCAGAAGTTGCTAAAGGATCAGGAGCAAATCTAGCTGTGGAAAAGAATTGCACACCTACCTGCAGTGAGAGGTCTGCACTTTAAAATCAGAAATAATGCTTCTTTGTGTTAAAGGATAAAAGAAAATACAAGGAAAGCTCTGTGTAAGAAGTAATAAGCTATACACATGGCTGGCTTTCTGGAAGAGAATTTTGCAATAAAATAGACTCAGGTTTAGACATATGGATGACAAGCCCAAAATTGAGAAGTGGCAAGCAAAAGCAGAAAAGTTTGGTTATGTTTCGAAAAATAGAAAAGTGGGCAGACAAGCGTTGACCTGGATCTTCAAATATCCCAAGGGAACTTTTTAAATGTAACTCACACATACAGATATAAGATATATCTGTATTTTCTAGCATAAAAGAAACAATTATTGACTTCCTGGAGTCCCCAGATAGGTCAGATGGGAAAAGTAGGCTTGTGCAACAAGGTCGTCTGTGCATATTTTCACCACCAACCAGATTTCTCCAAGGACTGCTTCCTAGTGCTATCTATGTTGGGCATCGTGTCGTTTGTCCTTTTCTGCCTTCTTCCATCCTGTTCCAGCTCTCTGAGCTACCTGTGTTTAACCATTACTGATCCCTCTACACTATTTAGTTTTTCCCAAGGACCTTGCCGCCAGCAACTTTTCTATCTGCATACCTTTCGTTTCATCTCTTTTCAGTTAGCAGTAGTCCAAGTTTAAGTGAAGCTGAAATGAGAACCTTAAACTCTGTTTAACATCAAGCTCTGTGATTTCAAACTTATAGCAATGGAGAGAAGAAAAATTCTACTTATTTCCAGGAATTCTTCACTTAAGCTTCAATGAGCCACAAGCACTTAAAAACCTATGAACCTTCAGTTGATTGTCCTTTGGTCCAACAGGACCTGGCATATGTTGTTATGCTAGTCACCCTGTAACTGAATGACTTTTCCATGTCCTGGATCCCTGACTGCAGTACCACTGCAGGGAAATTTCTTTTTAAATGTCTTTACTGGTTTCGTAGTATTGGGATCGTCAATGATCACCATCCCTTGAACAGTAGTTATGGTCTTGTGCCATTTCCAAATCTAATGTCGTACTTCTCACCCAATGTTCTACTTTTGTTCCATCAAACATATTATTTTTATAAAGATGATGACACAATTATTTTTGCATGTCTGTTTGTTTAGTATCCATGTTCTTTTTCCTAGAAGAAAAATAAGGCATAACATTATGTTCTCTGAAAGCATGTTTATTGCCAAAATTAATCAGAGCCACCACCATTCCCAACAGGAAGCACATGAATAATTATCTGAAGGAAGTTTAATAAGGAACTATTGGTAGAATGACTATCACTTAGTCTCTGCCTAGTGGGGGATAGTACCAGGACGTACTCTTTTCAATCTCAGACCTGAAGGTTGGGAAGAAAACACAACTAGAAATGAGGGACCAGGGGACTTAAGTGAAGAGGTCTCAGGCAACAAGAGCAGGGACCTGCAGTAGAGGTGCACTAGCCTTTGGACACTCTGTGTGTAAAAACCATTGCTTCCACTTCTCTCTCTTCCATAGACAAACTTCCCTAACTGAGGCTACCTGAGGCCAAACCCCAAAAGAAAGCAAGCAGCTCCTTTAGATCAGCCTCAAGGACACAGAGCGTGGTGACAAATAGCTCTGCGAGAACACTGAGAACACATCCAGAAGGTGGCCATACCCAGTACTGCGAGAGGGTCTGACCTGGAAAGATCCTAACAATGCGTGTGCAGTCTGCAAATAGCATCCTGCTTGGGAATGCAAACATGAACAAAACTCCTTTTTAAAAGCTGGAGGCTAGACCCAGCCTCTGTTAAGAACACTTATGGTGCCAGGCAGTGGTGGCGCACGCCTTTAATCCCAGCACTTGGGAGGCAGAGGCAGGCGGATT
>NC_034606.1:11369886-11373256 GCF_900095145.1 Mus pahari | reverse complement strand
GGTCTACAAAGTGAGTTCCAGGACAGCCAGGGCTATACAGAGAGACCCTGTCTCGAAAAACAAACAAACAAACAAACAAAGAGAAAGAAAGAACACTTACTGCTCTTGAAGAGGACACAGATTTTTCAGTACCACGCAGGGCAGTTTACGATCATCTGTAACTTCAGTTCCAGGTGATCTGGCACCCTCTTCTGGCCATTTCTTTACACTGCATGCATGTACATACAGGTAAAACCAGTTTGATTGCCCTGTAGACAAATTTTCACCCAGCAGGAGACTAAAGATACCTGCTCCCAGAATGGCACAAATGAGCAAGTCTCATGGCTGTGAAGGACAAGCGTCTGGTTGTGCCGTGTATTAAGAACACAATGATAACCTTTCGGAGAGCTAAGACTAGGACTGAAATTGGAAGAGAGGGACTGTACACTAGAGGGCAGTATCGGCCGTTCATCAATGTCTGAGAAGCCTTTGTAGAAACGTTTGAGGAGCATCGTACGCCCTGTCATTCAAGTCTCAGCACCTCACAGCACATAGCAAGGAATTCCTCACTTCCAAAGCCAAGTTCACTTGGGCCAAAACAAGTGCTTTATCCAAGATCATAAAGCTTTCTGGACTGGATACATATTCCGTTATGGAGAAATGAAAAAGAAACCCACAGGAAAGGGAAATCTATTAAAAATGCAAGCACTGAGCAGTGAGGATGGGGCTAAGTTGAAGATGATGCTTCAGAAGTGACTATTCTGCTATGGCAGCCTTCGACTTTCATGGAAGCCTTTGAACTATCTGAATTAGTGAGGTAAATAAAAATGAAATAAACACAGACGCCATGAAAAGAGAAAGTCAAAAATCTATGTAATCTGTCTGAATAATTCAAAACCTAAGAAGATAACACCTAAATAATAATAACAAAAATGCCTTCAAAATGACCGCTTTCCTTCCTGCACCTAAATCAAGGCCTTGGAATTTGAAGTAAGATACAAAAATATGCTTTTCCATGTGACAACAATCCTTATGAAATACTGAGAAGTAGGCTTTTATGTCTCAAATATCAAATCTGTCCAGATAGTAGAGGTCTGAACTCTCAGGGGCAAACCATGAAACAGGAAAGTGATCTTTAACTATTTGTATTCAATCATTCGCACTAATCTGCAATCAATTTCACCTGTCTCCATAACACGGGCCCTAACATTAGAATGCCACAGTGACGTTTGTTGTAGAGCATGAGATATTCTTTGCTCCACCCTTCCTGCATCTCCACAGATGTATTAGACCCTGGACACCGGCTTCACTGGAAAACCTCGATGAGACGTGGAACAAAGATGCAACTGCAGGGCTGAGATGACTTAGCCTGTAAAGGGACCAAGCCTCATCGCATAAGTCCAAGCCTGGTCTACGTGGTAGAGAGAACTGACCCTGCTACACTGTGTTCTGACTCCAACACACACACACACACAAATAAATAAATAAATAAATAAATAAATAAATAAATAAATAAATAAATAAGAAAAGAGAGAGAAAGAAAGAGAGGGGAGAGGAAGGAAGGGAGAGAGAGAGAGAGAGAGAGAGAGAGAGAGAGAGAGAGAGAGAGAGAGAGAGAGAGAGAGAGAGAGAGAGAGAGAGAGAGACTTTACTGAAGTTCTGAAGTTCTGTTGCTCCTGGAGATCCGTGAAGAACTAGCTAGCATCGATCTGTGTCCTCTGCCACAGTTTAAACATGCCCTTCAGAGAAGCCACAATCATCCCAGACTTGCTGCATAAGCCTCCATGGCTACATTGAAATTAGCACACCAGGCGTGACTGCCTAAGACTCTCGAAGACTGCCCACCAATAAAAACCCTTCATGTGAATAATGTGTAATAAATAGATACTTACAGAATAAAACAAAAACAATCATCTTTTAAAAACATCTAGATGTATATATCCTCAAGACATATGCATTGATGAGAATCTTCTCTGGCGGCGTAGACACTGATTTGCATTACCCAACAAACTTCACTGCTATTAATCTGAAATCCTCGCTCCTTTCTTTTCTATTTAAGCTGAACAGCATGGGACAAAAACAACTGGAAAATGAGCCTTCCTGCTTGATTATTCACAAGCTGTGCTCCACAGCTGCCACTCATAGACAGGTTTGTTCTGAGACCGCAGGCAATTAAGTGGACAGAAAGTAAGTTCTACAGTCTCTGCAACAGAATTAAATATTCTGAAAGTTCATATTATAGCTGGCGATGTCTTTTAGAATACAGGTTGAACCTTTTGCTGCTCAGTTATCCTATTTACAGAAAGAAAGTTATTACAATATTCAATAGTAAGACTCACGAATTAGCTGGAGTCAGATATATTGACACATGCTTTTTTAGAATGGGCACTAGAAAATGAATAAATAAACAGATTAAACACTGTTATAGGGTGACTCAACTATCTGTTTGGGTGCAGTAGAAGTGGAGTTTGTATTTAAGTTAGATTGGGGTGTAGCTTTAAAGACTACTCATGGTTCCCCCGACTTCAGTTTCTTCATCTGTGAAAGTAGAATAGCTGTACATAGGAGTGTGGATGGCTAAATGACAGAAAGAGGGACTATGTGTAGCCTACGTGATTCTGGGCCCCTTGGGACACGGAAGCCACATGGCTCTCCCATCCCATTTGAGTCAGAAGCAAAGCTCTCTCCTCCTAAGCTGGATTCTCCAGCACACAGCAAACGTGCCCAGAATCCCCCTTGCACAGCTTCCTTTCCTCTGTACTCTGACCCCTTTGCCCCAAATCATCTCTCATATCCTATTTCTTCCTTGGGGTTGGGGGTGCCGGGGTGACCTTCACATCTGCAGGGCTCACCTTCCACTACCCCAGCATCCTCTGAAGCTCTGCAGAGAGGAAGGAAAAAACAAAACAAAACAAAACAATAACCTGAGGTGAGGACAGGAAAGAAGTCTGAGCTCCATCACAGAAACGTAGAAATCATCAAGCCTGATAGAGTGACAGGCTGTTTGTTTCCTGGAGCATCACTTGACTGTCCTTCAAACACCTAGCATTGCTTTGTCCCTGCGACTGTGTCGATTGGACATGAGTACTCACTTTTAATTTATTTTTGTCCTTCCACTCTCATTAAATCATAAATATTTGGGGGTAAGCTGATATACAGTATGACTCCCTGAAAAAAACCTACAACAATTAAGATTTTTGTTATGTTCTGCCAAATGAACCCTCACACCCACCTTAGACGACTCACTACCTTTTCTATTTATTGCATGCTTCTCCCACAGTTTCCAGTCACCTGCCCCTAGCACAGCTAACCTTTACCATTCCTTGTGTAACTCTGACTGTACCTTCTCTCTCCTTTATCTACAAATAAGTCATACCAGCCACTTGAAAGA
>NC_034606.1:11366024-11369595 GCF_900095145.1 Mus pahari | reverse complement strand
CTCCCTCCCTCAGTCTTTTCTCTCCCTTCCCCCTCCCTCTCCTTCCCCTCCCCCTCTGTTTCCTTTCTTCCCCAACACATGAAAATTAGGAGACAGACACCACAGAGAATAAATTGATTGCAAATTAAAACTGGGACTTGGAGCTCCCCAGATTCATCTGCCATTCCCAGTTTTCACAGAGGATTCCCAGCTGGCCCTGTTCCTGTATTCTCTCTCATAACACCGCTTCACTATTACCTACTTCTTTTTGTATGTGCTTCCCATTTCCTAGTTTTCATTCAGGATGTTGGTGTAGCTGTCATCCACCTACCTCAAGTAAAACTCCAGATCTGTCTTCAAGGCACAGAATTATTTACTGCTAATCAAAACACTGTCTACTTATTTGCGCATTTAACTATTCAGATACCCAACAGGACATCCTACATTTCAGGATATGTCGATTATCCAGCCTCATTGTCTGGGTGGGATCCCCCTTCCCCTACTTTGGTTTTAAGTTTTCTACCTCCAAAACCCACCTACACACTTTCTCTTTCTGAGGACACAGTCGATGATCCTTAGAGAATACAAGACTGGCCACATGAACTGGCTGTATTCCTGATAGAATGAATCTGGTTTGTACATGTATCCAGAAGTGACCATTTAACATTGAACATGCTACGTAGCAACAGGTTCCCAGTCACAACTGTTCCCCCTCTCTCAAAAAACACTGGGCATCTGTAACTCTTTATCCAGGGGTGAGGTGATATGGAATTTCCCAGTCCATGTTAAATGAATATACAATGCTTATGTTTGATTTCCCACCCCTCCCTGCCCCCCCAAATGAAAAGGTATCTTTTTTGTTTTGTTTTTTCAATTTCCCAACCTATATCGATAGAGACTGGTTTTCATTTTATAAATTTTCTGTAAATTATACAAGCACTTTTCTTTTTTATCTAAAAATTTTTCATACAAAGTCTTTGATCATGGTTGCTCTTCCCCAGATCCTCCTGACGTGCTCTCTCTCTCTCTCTCTCTCTCTCTCTCTCTCTCTCTCTCTCTCTCTCTCTCTCTTAAAAAAGAAAAGAAAAGAAAGAAAGAGAGAGGAGGAGGGAGGGGGAGGGAGGGAGGAAGGAAGGAAGGAAGGAAGAAAGGAAGGAAGAAAGAAAGAAAAGAAAAGAAAAGAAAAGAAAAGAAAAGAAAAGAAAAGAAAAGAAAAGAAAGGAAAACTACACAAAAGAAGAGGTAGAAAGATTGTAAGAGCCAGAGGTATGGTTCCATAAACAAAAGGCGGATACACATCTGACCTCGCACAGGCTATGGCAGCCCATAAAGACCCGACAGATTCAAGCTAGACAAAATCCCAACACTCAGACGAGGAAGTAGACACAAAAAGTCTCATGGCAAACCAAGCAGCAATTTTCCGTTGCTACCTGCTAAGAAGGGAAAGTCCACTTTCTCCAAGGGAATGTTGTTGGGTATGCCAACCACACTTCAGGGCAGGCCAACACAAATGAACGCCATGGGGTTTTGCTTGCTTGCTTGATTACTCTTTAGTGGGCTCTATGCTTTGTTTTGGCTTTTATTTATTTATTTATTTATTTATTTTGGTCTCATTTTTTAAAAACAATCTTAACATTCTTCAATGCTCTTTTTATTCTAATTTATGTTTTCTAGGGTTTTTTTTTTTTTCAAAAAAAATACATTTTATTTGATGATGTGATTTTGTAAGCTAAAAACTGCCAAAATAATGAGGTTGAATTAATAAACACGACTAATATTTCATAGCATGATGCTGCCAGTGAAGAAAATATGTATGAGGTTGTTACGTCTTTTTACTTAATCTTTCATTAAATGAATATTTTATTGGAATGTAGCATATGTACAGAACACCAGAATATCATATTTTCTCTCTGAGCCATGATTTCACTTTTGCTTTTAAAAGACAGTCTGGATGGATTTTTCCTAAAGTTTTGAAAGGCTATGTAGCACAATCATCAAAATCCAACTGAGATGATACTCAGCCCTCCACAACCTGATTAGTTAGCAATGGAACAGGGAAATCGATTCATCTTCACGAGCTCACTCACCTAGTAGGCACTTAGACTATTACTTAGGCTAACGCACGCATGTGCATAAAGCCTGGATTAGGAAAGAACTGTATCTGCTATGATTATTGCCTGGACTTTCTTGAAATACTCTGCTTACATCTTCACCTCATCTTAGGCTACTTCCCTACATTTCACTCTATGTCACAGCCAGAACTCGGGGTGCAAGGCTTACAGTGCACATGACCGGGTGCCAAGCCCATTCTCTCTGAAAGTCTGAGCCCCTTCAGTTCACTCCATTACTGTTCTCAGTTTCCAAATTCCATCTTCAGACAAGACTTAGCAGACCCTCCAAGCCCGGAACATCTTCTATCAGCTCCCAAAGCAGACAGTACTCACTGTGAACACGCATATTTGCTCTAAGTAGCTTACTTTCCGTGTTTACCTTAGTTGTACCAGTCTGTAAACCCTTTGAAAGCGGGGAGCTTCTCTCCTTCATGTCCCTAGTTGCAGTATCAGGCACAGTGCCAGTGTTTGATATATCACAAATGCCTCTTCAGTAAATATCAAAAGCCAAGAAAGTAGACAAAACAAAGACACATTTTACTCTTCACACACCTTTTTAATACTGAACATAAATACTTATAAAATTTTAGTCTACCCCCTTGTTGCTTTAAGTGGTAGCACCTCAAAGTGAGTCTGTAAGACCTTCTTTAGCCCTGATCATACAGCAAGCTTGATGACGAGAATGCAAACGGAAGTAAGTCATTGCAGATGAGCAGATCTGCTCTTTCCCAGCCTGTGCTGTGTACACACTGCGCACAGCCGACCTGGCTGAGCCAGCCCTTGTGGCTGTCAGAGAGGAACAAGAATTATGGGTGTTTGCTTGCTTGGTTGGTTTTGTGAATGTCACATCATGTAGATATCTATGAACTTCCATGACAGTGATAAAGAGACCGCTGAAGACTGTCTACTGAGCTGCACTACAGGACACCCGAAACTGTCCTCTCGGATGTAGTCCTCTCTCCTACCCACTTCCTTACCAAGTGCTACTGAGTCCATCTCCTTAACATCCAGTAAGCCTACTTTCTTTTCTGCATCATCTTAAATTTATTCAAATCTATTTCCGTTCAGTACTAGACAATCTACGTGTAGCCACGATCTCAACAATACACCTTTACAGTCCATTTCTTAAAGCAGTGGCTCTCAACCTCCCTAATGATGTAACCATTTAAAACAGTTCCTCCTGTTATAGTGACCTCCAATCATAAAAAATGTTTCCGTTGCTATTTCAAGCCTATAATTTTGTTCTTATGACTTGTAGAATAAATATCTGTTTCTGATTGTCTTGGGCAACCCTTGTCAAAGGGGTTGCAACCACAGATTGGAAACCACTCCTTTAAAGTGTATAGCAAGAAACACACACACACACACACACACACACCAAGTGAAGCCATTTACTAACTCTTGAGTGCCCTAAAGAAAAAGGTAATCGCCATCTCTCAATTCAAAAGAACTTTCTACTTTCTGCTCACCACCCACACCTC
>NC_034606.1:11364833-11366013 GCF_900095145.1 Mus pahari | reverse complement strand
CAAAGTCACCAATAAAAGGGGAGGAGGGGGGGAAGAGGAGGAGGAGGAGGAGGAGGAGGAGGAGGAGGAGAAGCCCTCATTCTCAAATACATCTTTTCACTCTTTTAAAGTATTTAACTCCATCTGCTCCCCACCCAAAAACAATGTATTCTTAAAGTAAAACCACAAATCCCTTAATACACTATACAAAAGTTTACCTTGTGTTACATGGATCTAGTCTAAGATTAATTTTCAGTTAATATTTTGGTTTATACATCCAAATCATACCTGAATTTTTTTCAGTACCAGCATTTGAAAACAAAGTGCCAATAATAGCAGTATTATACTAGTCTCACAATATCTAAAATGCATAAAGTCATCCAACTGTGAATATATATGTATACATATGTGTGTGTATGTATATATGTATATATGTGTGTGTATACACACACACACACACACACACACACCAAGTGAAGCCATTTACTAACTCTTGAGTGCCCTAAAGAAAAAGGTAATCGCCATCTCTCAATTCAAAAGAACTTTCTACTTTCTGCTCACCACCCACACCTCATGTTACCCCCACACTCCTACACTACCCTGTCTTTAAAAGCCCTCCCATTTCAACTGCTCTTTATAGTTCTTTGTACGTTTGTCTTCAACTTTTAGATCTCATATTAATGACTAAGAAAACCTTATTCAGATTTTCATATAGAGATGAATTTCCCAAGGATAATTCCTACATTCTGATACTTTATAGTACCTTTTCCATTGAATAATATCAATTTCCTCCTTAAGTACCATGAGTTCTCTGTTTCATCAAGATAAGTTTAGCCCTTGCAGTAAAACAGTTTTTCAGTAGTATTAATTGCCTTTGAAAACAAAACAAGTCTTGTCAATGGCATTATAAATGGTTTTTCTGGGTCTACCAGAGAGAGGGGGAAGGGAGGGAGGGAGGGTGGTGGTGGTGGAGAAGGACTGCTTGTGGACGTTGTACATCGTGGTGCGCACTAGGCTCCGCACCACGATGTACAACGTCCACAAGCAGCCTGCTGGCCCTTGTAGCTACTGTTGTCTCATGATTCTAACTGGACCAAGTCTGGAAGGAAGGGAGGGAGGGAGGGTGGGAGGGAGCTGCTTGTGGACGTTGTACATCGTGGTGCGGAGCCTAGTGCGCACCACGATGTACAACGTCCACAAG
>NC_034606.1:11356518-11364628 GCF_900095145.1 Mus pahari | reverse complement strand
AGTCTCACAATATCTAAAATGCATAAAGTCATCCAACTGTGAATATATATGTATACATATGTGTGTGTATGTATATATGTATATATGTGTGTGTATACACACACACACACACACACACACACATACACATATATATAAAACACAATTTGTTAATGTATAGTAAGATACCAAGAAAGAAAATACAAAATGAATCCTTGGAAAAGATCTGTCCTGAAATTCTAAAATTAACCACAAGAGGACAGACTTGACTCAGTTCTGGAGTTCATGGCTTTCAAAGTGCTTGGAGGAATACACAGATGCATGACAGATGGGAGTATAAATTAGTAAAAAAAAATTTTAAAAGCAGCAAAAATAGCATAGGTTCATTTACAGAAATAATAAGAATTCTCACCATACTTTGACTTGTTTTCAACCAGATAAAATGCTTTATAAAGCATGAGCCTTAAACTCATGAAAGATACACAAGAAATAGTCCTACAATACTTGTAAATACCTCAGAAAAGTGAGAATAACCAAAAATTTAAAATAAATGAATTGACTATATAGCAATCAGGATAGTTGGGTAGCAGTTAGCCTAAACATGACATAGTAAACAAAAAAAAAAGAAAAGGATGTGGTATTTGATTTATTCTGGATTGAAAACATGCAAAAAATCACATCCAGAAAGAAGTATACAAAATGAAAACAGGCTTTTAGGAAGGTAGAATTTTCAATGATTTCTTATTTTTAGTATCATTATAGAGCCTTATTTACACCATGCATTTTAATCTCGTCTAGAATAAAATGTGCATTAATACATATATACATGACCTTCTTCAGTAAACTTTAATGCTATAAACCAATCTGAGCATAACCCACACAGGCTGGTTGGCACTGGGAAAAAGCACAGAGGCCAAGGGCATGCACTCTCTGATCAGCTGACACAGAGGGTGAGGGTCATGAGCACGGAAGGTTGCAGGGACTGAGGTTCCAATACAGGTAAAGCACAGAGCTTGTGTCCGGACAGTTTATGGTTCACCAGCACCACAGCCACAGGAAAATGTGGCACAGCCATATAATTTACTTCTTTGATACAGTAATTTCAAAAGGACCTTTGTGTTTACCAACTTTCCATTATTATAACAAATAAATAGGTAGGCTGAATCACTTACATAGAGTAAGGGGGTTGGGCATAAGATTTTTCACTTACATAGAGTGAGATGGTTTGGGAACAAAATTTAGGAAAGTTGATTCTACCCATTGGTTTAGTCTTGTTGCAAAGCATCATCCTGGCAGGAGTATTTGGCAGAACAAATCCCATCTCCATCACAGCTAGGAGGAGAAGCAGGACAGACTAGAAAGGACATACAGCCAGTCCCCTTTAATGGCATGCCCCCTGTGACTAAAGACTTCCACTTAGACTATATTGATCTTCTTCACCCTCTTCCTAGATTTTAGACCTTCATCCCACTGCCCAGAATTTGACTATGATATTTTATGTGTGTTGTGGTATGAATGTGATGTTTTCCCCCACAGGATTATAGGTTTAAATACTTAGTATCTGATTGGTGAACTGTGGGGGAATCTTGTGGGCACATTAGGAGATGCAGCCTAACGAGAATGTAAGTAAACTTGGGAGTAGGGCTGGAGATGATGCCCATCTCTGGTTTCCATCCTGGATCTCAGCCCCATAAAGCTTCGAGACATGAACATGTCCAGTTTACGTACCCAACATGCCATGCTTTCCTTGACATGATAGGCTATGGCCTCTGAATTGTGAGCCAAGTAAGTCCTTCCTCCACTAAGTGTTTCTGCTAGGTATTTGGTCAAAGCACTGAGAAAAGTACTCTGACCAAATAGTGCACTCAGCGTGCTCTGCTCTGCTCCTGATCTCTGAACTCACGAGACTGAATTATTCTTTGTGCTTCTCTGCCAGCATTCCAGAAGAGCTTGGGGAGTGAGGAGAGGGGCTACTCTGTCTTCATTTCCACTTGGTTCATAAGAAAAGATCAGATCTATCCTGTAGCAAGTGAGCCCACCAAGGAATATTGATCAAGAAGCCTGGGGAATGTGTCTTTGACTTAGTATGGGAAGAAAAGTCATGAAACTAATTGTATTCAAAGCACTGAGATTCTTATTCAGTTTTTACTTCAGTAAATATTAGTTGATACCTACTGAAGGTCAGAATGAAATGAAGGCCATACAGAAAGTGAAAGACAGCTCTTGTTCTGTGGGGAGCAAAGGCTTGTGCTTACTACAGTCAAGTAACTGTACAGGGGGAACATGCGAGAGTAACAAGGAAGCTTTTAGATTAAACATTTGAGAGAGATCAGCAATGTAGATCTTGTATTGTCCTGGAAAGAAGAAGAATGGAAATTTAAAAAAAAAATGAGCCATGTGAGAAACTTTGGGTAGTTAACTATATCTAAGAACAAATAATAGCAGAGACAAAGCTGACAGTAGAAACCAAGGTCAATAAAATGCTATGACAATTTGCCTAAGGTCCTAAATGTCCTAATGATGAGCAAATGACATTGGTACATGTCAAGTATGGAAATAATGTAATCAAAGTGCTACTCTAAAGTGACTGCTCAAATCTTATTTTGGAGAATGGGTTAAAATTGTATTCTGTTACATTAACATTGACACTAAGATACCTACAGGATGCATAACTAAGACTTTCATTGCATGAGCCTGAGATAATATGTATGAAGAGAATAAACTAGCATATTGTGGGTAGGAAAGCAGCCATGCAATAACAGAAGGAGTATATAAACCTTATTTTATTTCATCAATATATCAATTATGCAGAATATTTACTGGAACTGTCTTATAGAAGAAAAATGAGGGTATGAAGGTTATGTAATTTATTAAGGACTCATAGATAGCAAGTAACAGAATCTAAAATCAGAGCTAAAATGCTCTGAATTTTAAAGCAGGGGACCCTGAACTCCCACTCTATATAGCCCTTTGTCTCTGGGCTATTTATTTGGTATCTGAGTTCCTACTTAGCAAAGATGCAGACAAAATACAGAGACATGAATATAAGTACCATCTAAACGTTCAACTCTCTGAATCCACAGCTTTTCAGTCATTGGGCAGCTTATAGGACCAGAGCTAATCCAGCAGGGCTGACAGCAGGAGGCAAAAGAAGTCATGTGGCCCTGCAGGTCTCTGAGATTACTTGATTTCCATGCCTATTAACTGGCAGTCTGAGCCACATTATTTGGAATAATTAACTATGTGTCTCTAAGGAATATGTCCATCCCTCCTCTCTTGCCTTTCTGATAGAAGAATGAGTCTAGGAGAAAGGACAAAATATCTCCATGGAAATGAACCTTCTGTCTCATTTCCAACAATGAGGCCATCTTTAATTTTTTCCTGCTCATCCTCCTACACCTTGATAATGTCATCGTTTTTATATGATTCCTGAGGATAAGGAGCTCTGAGGAACCTGTATTAAGCAATTACCCCAGGGATCAGCAAGTACAAGCCCGTGATATTTACTTAAAATTCTCAATTTGGTGGATATGTCAAGGTCTTTATAAACAATACTGACTTTTTCCACGTTAGCAAATTAGTACCGTGTCCAGAATAATCATTCCCACAAGGAGAATGACATGTCCTTATATCCCATTTTCTTCATTGATGACAAATGCCATTTCAAGCAATTTGTGGAATAAATTCTTGATTGCATGGGAATAATTCCTAAGTTGCTTTGCCATGAGATAAGAAAAACAAAACAGAAAAAAAAAAAAAAACATGATTGTGTGAAGCTAAAAGGGAAAACAGAGGGTCTATCCTGGAGGTAGGCAGTACAGAGCTATCTTAGTCTTTGACAGATTTTTGTCTTCTTACAAAAAGCATTTCACAAGACAGTAACATGCAAAAAGCACTTTTGAAAGCTTTGTGATCACACAGACGGCTCATGTGGAGTCCTATCAAATGAGATGCAGACAATAAAATCTAGGAACCAAGAACGTGAGTATGCATATGACAAGTGTTTTTCTTAATAAGCAAAGGATACCAATGTAACATTTTAATCTAATAAAAGGAGAGCTTTCCCACAAATTCCACTCTTAGTTTTATTTTGTTTTATATCCAGAATAGTTAAAAGCAGCAATTTAAACAGCAATATTAAACCAATATTTACAATAACATTATTCACAATAGCTAAAATAGTAAAAGCAACCAATTGCCTACCTCTGGATAAAAACATAGAAGTACCATATAGAATGCAATGGCTTAGTATACAAACATAAAAAGGAAAGCAACTTGCTTATACATACAACAATGTAGATAGACCTTGAAAGTAGTGTAACACTGAAATAAATCACAGAGCAAATGCCGTGTGTATCCACTAGAAGAGGCAAGTCCACAAAAGACAGTAGAGCAGATGCTAAGCTGGGGAAGGAGAAAGAATCACTAGTTACTGGGTTCGGAAATTTCACTGGGGATGATGAAAATTTGGGATGTAGACAATAACAGTGCTTACACACAATTGTGATTGTATCTAAAGCCACCCAAGTGTACAGTTTCAAGTGGTTACAGCATACTTTATCATAGTATCTTCTAGAAAGAAGTCTATCTGTTCTTAAACTAAAAATGCTTAGAGTCTTCATACTGTGGTGACAGAAAGTCCAGGGCTCTGAACCACAATAAAATGAAGAATCACAAAAATCATTTTCAAACTTTTTTTAATTAGTGGGCTCCTGATGAATTTTCAAGAAATGATGGAGCCTCTTTCTGGGGAAAGCAGTATGAAGAAAACATAAAAACACTGTTGTAGGAAATTTGGGAGCAAATTTTATGATCTCCGGAAGCCCCCTCACTGAGTTTGGTTTGGAGATTAGTCATGTTGCAAAGACACCAGATGTGAGGAGTTCTAGTCATCTGCTCCTGCCACTGACAACGTCCCCCTCCAGGATAGGCACACACCATCTCAAACCAGGAGCCAAACTAAAGCCGCTTTCCTTGTGTTATTCCTATTAGATGCTTTATCACAGAGGCAAGAAAAGTAACCAGAGAGCAACAGCCACAGAGAGAGGATTCTCACTGACGTGTGATGGTCGAGTTTAACTGCTGTCCTCAAGAAACAAACAAACAAAACAAAACCAACAACAAACAAACAAAAAATAAAATCACAGAACAAAGGGAACCCCATCCAAAGTGCATTCATGAGGTCTGAGCTTTGCCATGCTGAGTCTTGCAGCCCACATCAGGCACGGGGAAGGATAATAAAGTCAGTGTAAACGATAAGGCATCAAACACTGTGGCTCATCTCATTGCAATACAGTCTGTTTAATAAGCTATTGCATTCATTTTTAGGGCTATTTTGAGACTTCTCTGCACACAGCTGTCTTCTCCCTGCCCCCCAAGGAAAACTTAATAACATGCTTTCTGTGTGAAAAGCGGTTTTTTTTTTTTTTATTTAAATCCGGTTATAATTTGAAAAGGAACAACTAAAATTACACATGTTGAAATAATATAGGAAATGCACTCCCCTTTATTACTGGTTACAAAGTTCTATTTTTATACTACTATCTAGTGTGTAGTATTTTCTGTGGGTTTCTAAGACTGGGAGCATTTTTACAGAGTTCATACAAATTGGTGCTTGTTAACCTGGTTTTAAAAATTCACCAAATTTTAAATATTTTAAATAATAATTTCTTTTTCTCTAGCTTCCAACATATAAGAATATCCAGCAGGGACCCTGATATTGCGGCCTCTTGTGAGGCTATGCCAGTGCCTGGCAAACACTGAAGTGGATGCTCACAGCCAGCTATTGGATGGAATACAGGCCCCCCAATGGAGGAGCTAGAGAAAGTACCCAAGGACCTGAAGGGGGCTGTAACCCTGTAGGTGCAACAACAATATGAACAACCAGTACCCCCTGAGCTCGAGGCTCTAGCTGCATATGTAGCAGAAGATGGCCTAATCGGCCATCACTGGGAATAGAGACCCCTTGGTCTTGCAAACTTTATATGACCCAGCACAGGGGAAGGCCAGGGCCAAGTAGTGGGAGTGGGTGGGTAGGGGAGCAGGGGCGAGGAGGTATAGGGAACTTTCGAATAGCATTTGAAATGTAAATAAAGAAAATAATAATAATAAATTTAAAAAATGAAATGTAAAAAAAAAAAAAAAGCATATACAGCGAAAACATTCAAACACGAGCTATTTCTATTGTACCTCTACTAAGTATACTAATAGCAAATACAAATGTATACAACAGAGGCTACTGAGAAGTATTTTGAACTGTGTATTTGAACTTTTCCAATAAAAGTCCTCTTAAGAGTTTTCTAACTCTAAGCACCGCAAAGCCAAGTGGCGTATACGTTTAAGTCCAGTCTGGCAGCCGCACTTGAGCATCCCCAACCGTGACTATGGTCTGAGTTCATGTGCATTCTACCCCATAATCTACCACACCTGGACTGATGGTAGAATTTTCCATGACAGCATCTGCCTCTGAGGGCAACACGCCACTTTCGCTACTCTGCTGATGCCATTGTCACTTCCGTGTTTGATGCTTCCCTCTCTGAGTTAAGACAGACACCGCAGGTCTGATGGCTAAGGAGAACGTTTATTGGTTTATAAACATTAGAGTGCAGCCCCAGCAGAACCGACCGGATCCCCTGGCACAGTATTAAGACTGACACCACTCGTTCAAACTAAATGTGGTACCAAAAGGCATATCCAATGGTTCATAAATTTACCCTTCCATAACTAGAATTATATAATGGCCTGTAAATATTTGCCATAACTTCTCTCTGTAACTGGGATTTTCAATGATGCTATCAACAGTGCTGGTGAGTGGTGTGTAAGAGCACCAATATGCCAGTGTTGTTATGCAAGATGATATTAGAAAATGTTGGGTGCAGACAGATTTTTATAGCAATTTTTTTTTATTTTGATGGGTTTCTCATATCTGTTACAAGTCATACTGAGTTTCCATTTAGTGCAGAAATACAAATGTTCTTTTTAAAGTAGTATTATTTAAGTTAATAATCATCTATAAGTTAGTGAATGTTATTAAGAAAACAAGATATATTTAGTTTGCTATAATACAAAGAAAAATATATACTCCATGGTTTTCTAATGAAAGAATAAGTGAGTGTATTTGAATCTAGAAAGATGGGCAAGAGTTTCTAAGAAGACAAGGAAACCAGAAACTCATGCCAGTCAGCCAGGACGAGCACTCTGAAATTAACACGATTAGAGAGTACTGGACAGCTGAATGAGAAAAAAACAAGGGACCAGATCTCAAACAACTTTACTAAGCTAAAATCGTATCAATAATGAAAGAGCATGAGAAGCTATCAGAATGTTACAAGCCAGAATCAACAGGGCTGACTGAGGTCGGGGAGGGGGGAATTGGGGGAGGCAATTGAGAAAGGGCAAGGAGACTGTGAGGTTAATTATGAAGATATAAAAGGAAAGACCAGGAGGTGTTACTTAATTTAAATAAAAAATTGAATTCTTAAAAAGTAACAGCATAAAGCAACTTTAATTTAATGCATATATTTAAGTGAATTATGTTTATGGTAATTCATGAGAATGATGGGTAGTTCATGTCCTTAGTGGCTAAGAACACAAAAATGCTATTTTCAGGACATAACACAATTTGCTGATGTTCAGAAAGTGGCACATTAAACAATAAGGCATAACCATTTGAGCATTAGACTGTTGAAAGCAGATGACAGAAGAGTGTAAATAAAAAAGTTTCTCTAGGACGACAGTGAGAGAATAAGATGATCTGAAGAACATGTGGTCATTAGGGAAAAACTGGTACCAGTGAGGCTGCAGTTTGTCTTTGAACTTGAACTAATACATTTCAGCATATTTTACTAACAAACGGTTTATAAGGGAATGGGAAACCGAGCTATGTGTTCCGTGGTTAACTCTGCTTAATGAAACATATCTGTCGAATAAATCACTCATTTCCCTGTTCTTTCAACTTCCATCCTCTATAAACCAATAACTGAACTGACACCCTGAGTAAATACAGGTGGCCATGAAAAGCAGAGGAACAAGCTGGTATATGTGTGCACCATTAAGAATCTATACATATTGACAAGAACTTCAAACCCCTAAAGAAAGAAATTGAAGAAGATCTCAGAAGATGGAAAGATCT
>NC_034606.1:11351179-11354553 GCF_900095145.1 Mus pahari | reverse complement strand
TAGGGGAACAGAGGTGGGGGGAGGGGTATGGGAATCTTTCGGGATAGCATTTGAAATGTAAATAAAGAAAATAATAATAATAAAAAAAAATGCAGCAAAGAAAAAAAAAAGAATCTATACATATTTATTAAATGTATATTTAATATAAATATACATTTAATATATATTAATTAATTAATATATTTAATGAATATATTTAATATATATATATATACATCCTATGATACAATCGGTACAAGATAAAATACAGTCATTTTTTGAAATTTCCCAAGAGTGTGTAGTATGAATAAAGAAGACCCACCAAGGAAAAGCTTTCGGAATACCAGCATGTTAATTTGAAAAAAGGAGGGAGGACCCACACCAAGGAGGACCTCCTGGAGCACATCTAGACTTCGACAAAGAGCACTGTCCTTCCCTCATCCAGCTGGTCTGGGAACCCACACCTGGTCTCTGTTACAGCTGTGGCCAGGTGAGAGCCTTTCTTAGTCTGTGTTAACATGACACTCACCACTACTGGACAAAAGTGTGAGTGTAAGTGAGTCAACACATCTTCTTTGTCTGTATCAGAGAGTGTGCCCTCATTTACAAAGAGGCACCACACATACAAAAAAAAGTAAGTCTTAGTGACCATATGGGTTCTAAGCCCAGAAATCTTGCTCTCCAGATCCAAGCAAAGAAATTATCAGGAGGCCTCGTCTCTTTTCTCATGTTTTATTGAAGAGCCTACACCATTCTGCATACACACAAAAATAATCATATTAGTCCAATTGGATTAGTTCAATGCATATCATTTGTAAAGCCCTTGGGGGGAAATGGCGAATACTTTCCTTTGTTTTGAGAAAATCTGATTGAAGCAGATCATACATATGTTTGCAAAGGATAAAGAACCAGATTAATTTAAATAGGGAAAGCTACAGGGAGCATTAGTCATAGGCATTATTTTGCTAACAAAGGCTACCAGAAGAAAAATTAAAATAAAAATCATTGATGGGTAGCTATGATGCATTAAAATATAACCTAATTGACAGTTCTTACATAATAAATCCTAAAGTAAATTTATTTACAAAATCAGATTCTATTCTAGCATTTACTAAGACTGAATCCCATGGTAAATTTAGTTATAAAATAAAGCTCTAATGAGACAAAAATATAAAACAGAATAAAATATAGGATAAAATTAGTACAGTGAATTATACAAAATATGCTGACTATTCTGACATTTCTTTTGTTTGCAATTTTTTAATTAAATCTTAAATTTTAAATTTTGTATTTATTTTTAAGTTAACCTCTAAAAATAAAATATTGTTATCAGAACTGTGTAAGAACTATAGAATATTCATTTGCTGAGTCATGGTCCAAGCCTGACCTCTCTAACTACATAGAAATGTTTGTTACAGTGCTTTTATTATAGTTGCATTCACACACATTTCAAAACTTTATGAAAAATAAAAGTATTCTTTATCAAAGTTCCGTGTCTCATTTTAAGTCATTTTCCCCAGAAAACTGATAAAGAATATTTTTCACCCTGTTTAACCAGGAAACAAAATATTGCTCAGTCTCAAGATTGGAAGGCAATGGATTTCCATCTATACTGAATGACATTTTTAAAATCTCTGTTCCCTATGCCTTCCAAATAAACATTGCTCACAACATGAAAGAAAGGGATCAGAAAGAAATAAAGGTCTGAAGAGGGGAAATTTGAGGCAGGATGACAGGCTCATTAAAATGTGCAGAAAGCATCTCCAACTCCCTGGAGAATGCTGCCATCATGAAATAATCGCAGATGAATGTGGAAAGAGTGGACTCTGGCAGGCGCCTTATATTGCACCCAAGAAGTTGTTGATTATATCCTGGAAATGTGACCCTATGAAAGGCCAGCTTCTTTGTTGCTTAATAGAGTTCACAGAAAATGCTTGTCGCTAAAATGAGATTTCGCCCATATTCACTGTGCAGCATGGACGTCTTGACAGGATGAGTAGGGGGCCATTTCTTCTAATCAAGGGGGGCACGTGAACCCCTGGGGGTGGAAGATTGCAAGCAATCAAGATCAACAGTTACGGCAAAAGCCATTGCCTTCTGCTCCATTGTCAAGTGGGCATAAAGCAAGGGTGAGAGAGGCTGCTGGAACTTGGTAGAATGAGGGATAATAGATCAGATGGAGCCATTTGTCTTAGTAATCATCCCATTTCAGTTACCAAGGGTCTGGGAAGTATTCCCTCACTGCCTGGATAGCCTATTTATGTAGCATGTTTAACCCTTAATTAAAATCCCCACTTTCTCATCCAGTTAGTTCAAAAATAAGAATATTTCATTATGAAAACACAATCAAGGGTTTCTAAATTGTATGGAATACTATGTTTTACCTCTTGGTGCAGCTGAAAAACAGCAAAGACAATGTAGGTGCAGGTCAAAACTGCACCTTAAGAGGTCTTTGGAAAAATGTCTCTCATTCGATTTCCAAAATGGGGATATATTCCCAAGCATCATGGTCTCTGATTTAAATATTGCTTGCTTATATTTTTAAATAAAGCTAAAATAATAGAAAATCAGACTTTGTAATTTCTTTAATTTTTGGTAAATTATATATTTAAATGTGTATGTACACACACACACACACACACACATATGCTCCAAATAATAAAGTATTATTATTGCATTTATGAGGCCCTAAGTTAATTCTAAGCATGTGTGTGTGTGTGTGTAATACATGCATATGTGTATTCACTTATTACTAGATAGGTTACTTAATCTTTAAAATATATATATATATATATATATATATATATATATATATATATATATAATACAATGATTAGAAAAGTAGTTCAGTATTAATACTGGTTATATTTATAACAGGGTCAGTAAGTGTGGAATCAGGAACACTACTAAATAATCGAGTATTTACCTTGCATTTATGAAGCCCTAAGTTCAATTCCAAGTATATAATGTGGTATGTATGTGTTTGTATAATACATACATGTGTGTACTCACTTAGTATTCAGATAGGCTAACTAACCATGAAGATATGTTTTAACCATGGTTATTCTGTAGCTGGACTTGCCTAAAGCTATATTAGAGTACAGATACAACCCGAATAAGGTAACTAAAGAGGAATTGCAAAATGAAGCTTTACCAGTGAGGGTTCTACCATATCCAAAGGTTCTCTGAAACTAGGTTTAGTATGCTGAAAGACTGGGATGGACAGCTATCCAGCCCTATGTTGTAGTTTGTATGTGAAAGTTCATGTGCTGCCAGCAAGATTCTGCTGAAGGGATCCTGATATAGCGGCCTCTTGTGAGGCTATGCCAGTGCCTGGCAAACACAGAAGTGGATGCTCACAGTCAGCTATTGGATGGAACACAGGGCCCCCAATG
>NC_034606.1:11343809-11350914 GCF_900095145.1 Mus pahari | reverse complement strand
AAGAAAGAAAGAAAGAAAGAAAGAAAGAAAGAAAGAAAGAAAGAAAGAAAGAAAGAAAGAAAGAAAGAAAGAAAGAAAGAAAGGAAGGAAGGAAGGAAGAAAAGAAAGTTCATGTGCTAAAGGCTCAGTCTCTGGCTTGGCAGCCGAATCTGAGAAGTGATGGAAATCTTTAAGAAATGAGGCCCAGGTGCCCCTCTCTCTCTCAAGGATCACACATCTTTCTTTTGATGACCGTGTTCTTCTAATCTTCACGCTGAAGCCTATGTTAAAATAAACTTACTAATATTTCCAGTATATCTTCACTAAAAAAGAGAAGTACTCTCCTGTGGGAGATCTTAGCTCATTAGTACATGACCTCAAAAATAATTACAGGATGAAGCCCCTGTTCATCCTTCTTTCCTATGTTTCCCAGCCACAGTAAAGTGAGCCCCATCCTGGCCTCCTGCTGTGATGTGCCACTTTATCACAGGTACAAGGCAGTATGACCAGTTTGACAAGAACTTAAGTTTCCCAACCATAAGCTAAATCAACCCTTTTTGTTATCTCTCAGGTGTTTCCTTACAATGATACAAAGCAGACTAGCATACTTTTGTCTCACTAAATATTCCTTAGGCTAAATTTAAAAGTGGTCTCCAAATGGTCCTTAACTCTGTTTAAAATATGCCAGTCTTATCAAGCTGTGGAAATCAGGACCCAGTCTTGTCATAATGATACCTCCATAATCAGTGTGGTTTCTCTAATATATGTATAAAAAGCTCCCCTATTTATAAGATTTAAGGGAAAAATACTATGTTTCTTAAAGTAAACTTTCCACAATCATAGCTACTAAGATACAATGCTAGACAGTTCAGAATGTAAGAACTGAGATATAACTCGTTTCCTAACCACCATATTAGCTACTTCTTTTGTATAGTAAATCCTAACAAAAAGCAATTTAACGGCAAAGGGATTCATTTGACTTAGAGTTTCAGACAGGATACAGTCCCTCCTGATAGGTAAAGCAGGTTAGCAGGCACACAAGGCTGGCCTACCAGCCAGGAAGCCTGCTGATCATATTTTATTGACACACAAGAAGCAGAAAATGAAGAGAAAGTAGAGTCAAAGTTTCCTACCTCCTAAAGGTTCAGTAAATTATCCAAACAGCACTTTCAACTTGAGACTGAGAATTCAAACACATAAGCCTTTAAAGAACAATTCTCATTCCGATTATAGTACTAATGGAAGACTAAGGCCTTGGCAGCAAAACTCATACAACGCTTGCAGAAAAGGCTAAGGCACTAAGCAAAACTATTCTTGATTATGGTTTTGTTTTGGTTATTGTTGTTTATTTGTTTGTTTTTCCATCTGACAATAATTCTGGATGTCATGAATCATCGGGTCAGTAATTTGTTGCAGAGCAGTCATTGACTAAAGATAGGGTTCCCCTACTTATCTCTTGGGCATTTCTCTTATTTCTCAACTTATTCCTTGGGTACTGGCCCTTAAGTCAAGAATAGTGTGAGTAACAAATGGGTCAGAAAGTATTATAAACTAGAGCCAGGTATCCAGGCATTGATATTGTCCTCTCTTTAATGTCAAGAACCAAGTTGGTCCAAATCACCATGTGCTTCTTCTAAAGAAGGCTAAACTGCCACCAAATGTCTAAAAAATCCTTTTAAGGGAATCCATTATACTAATATCTGACTATTAGAAACTGAGTCTCATTTAACATGCTTGATGCCCTCACTTAAAGGCAATAATTACTAAAAGGGGAGAGTTGTATAAACCTGTATCCAGCATGTAGGTTGATATGACACCCCACTGGTTCTAATGCAACCATCAGGCAGAGCTTTTTAAATTTAATGTTGAACAAATTATCCTTTGTAAAAGGCAGATTGAGGACTCTGGCTGTCAATCTGCTTTCCCTAACTGCTTTATTTCCATTTCATAGAACACCCTGAAAACCCATGCTGAAGGAGGCAAGGATCCCTAAAAATCACACAGCAAGAATAAATCCAAATAGAAAGGGGAGCTCCACACTGAGCCAGTGGCAGGAGAGTGCCCTGTAAGTTAGCATTCCCTCAAAGATTGACATCCAAATCCAAAAGGAGGAACTCTGTGCCCAGGGCAAGAATCTCAAGAGAATTAAGGTTAGGAGGGTTTCACACAAACAAGGAGAGAATGGTGCCTGCAGTATATGAAATGTTTTACATTGCAAGGCAGAATAGAATTAAAGGTAGGAGATAGTGCAAGAGGTTAGATCTGGTGACCCTACCATGGAAATTTCCATCCAGATGGAAATTCCAGCTCCATGTGATTATCTTTAATATTGGGCCAGGCAGCCTTCTGAAGTAGGGCTTATGTTTGTCAGCTTTCTCCCCATATCTTCCCAATAATGAACTACAACCTAGAGTCTTTTAATTTCACCGAATTTGACCCTCAGGGCAATATATTCCAATTGATTGTGAACCATAAACTTGCTCCAGGAAAACAGAATTTCATAATCTTCTTTACAATGTTACAATCACTTTAGGAAGAATAACATAAAATAATAATCTCTTCATTTTACATGAAACCAGTATTAAACATTCTATCGGAAAGTAGGTTTCTTTAAAAAATTTTTCACTTATTTAGTTTTTTTATTTTCTACCTTTTTAATGAGACATAATCTCATATAAGCTAGCATTAAACTTGCTATGTATCTGAGGATGACCTGGAACATCTGACTCTCTTGCTGTCTCCTCCCAAGTGTGGGGATCACATGCTATGCCACTGAGCTTAGCTTATGTAGAAGTGGGGTCAACCCCAGAGCTTTTTGCATTAAGCACTCAACTGAGCTAAATGTTTGGCCTCCAAAAAAAGTTTTGTTATAATTATAAATATATAGTAAATCTATAAAAGACTTTTAAAGATTTTTTTTTATGTCTGCGAGTACTCTAGCTGCATGTACAACTGCATGCCAGAAGAAGGCATTAGATCACATTATAAATGGTTGTGAGCCTTCATGTGATTGCTGGGAATTAAACTCAGAACCTCAGGAAGAGCAACCAGTGCCCTTAACTGCTGAGCCATCTCTTCAAGCCCCTGAAAACAAGTGTTTATTTCTCCCCATTTATTAGTTTTTACTAATGTTTTTGGTCATGCAATGAAATGCTTTATATTTATATTTTATGTAATTTTGTGAAAAAATGAATTTTGAAAAATAAAAAATTTGTTCCAATATTAAGAAAAGGACTTACAAGACACAGAGGATAAAATAATAAATAACATCGATAGCCAGTTTCCACCTCCAGTTCAGCTAATTAGAAGTGAAACTCTAGCACGGGATTCTATCATACACCATATCTGTACCACTAGTAACAGGCCCATGTGGTTCAACCTTCAGACTTCTCAGGTTAAAACTGCTGACAAAGACAAATTTTATAACGCCTTTGCCTGACAAAGGGCCTGTATCAGAACATATGTAGGCCTGCTACAGAATACAGACACAGACATACACATACACAGTGCAAACTGTAAACAGGAACTTCACCAAGAGCACATATCCAAGTAGTAAAATAGGTCCTCATTATTATTAGTCATGACATGAATGCAAACAACAGTGTTCTATTATTTCACAACACATGCCATGGAATGTCCAAAATGAAGCCAAATGTCTCCAATAAAGATGAGCTGAACTCTCAGTTGCTGCAGATGGGGGAGCGGGTATGAATGTTGCAGAAGACTGATGGCAGTACCTGCTTACCTTATGTATTTGAGCTTTTCTGGACCCTCAATTCCTAAGCATTGGTGCACATAATCTCCAAATAACAGGTGAAGGTTATCTACTGTACTATTAGTAATGCCCACAGATTAAAAAAAAAATTAAACCTTAATGTTGCTCTACAGTAGAAAGGGTAAATTATAGTATATTTATATGAGGGAATCCTACTAGCAATGTCTATGGGTAAATAACAGCTACGTCCTTTCACATGGATTGATTCTACATGGTTCGTATGGCAGCAGTGATCTACAAAGAGTGAGCCTTTGACAGTCCCATTTCATGAAAGGGAGAAACAAATGTCTAAAGTTATAAGCTGAGACAGTATTTAATTGTGAAGAAAACTTGTGGGAAAAAGGCAAACAGAAAACCTCTGGCTGCTGGTAAGAATTTTATGTGGGAGTTGGTTGTATGAGTTCTACATCTTGTAAATCTTAAACTTTTCTAAATGTAGTCGTACTTCAAAAATAGCCAACACCCATCACAATAAAATAACCCCTTTCATCAGAATGGTTTTTTATAATTAAAAGCTGTTTTCATATATGTTACCCTGTCACTGTTGTGTGAGTCACCAGCTTGGTTACTCATTAGTCGGAGATTAAAGTGTCTCATCTGTATGAGGGACTATGCCAGATGCTGTAAGACACAAAGATCAAAACACCTAAACACTAAGTAGCCACACAGTTGTGCACACAACACTAGTTCGTTCTGTTATGTACCAAGCGTGTTAGCTTACCACATTATCATACTCTTACATCAAGAGAAGAAGGATCCTCATATCATGTTTATTATCCTCTTAGCACATTATTATATAAAGGAAAATATCATGACATGTGTGGAGGAAAAAAAAACCACAATTCTGTTCCTAATTCTGAACATAACAGGGAAGATTGTGAAAGAAGTATAACAACCTAATTCCCAGTGATTTCCTTGGCTACTTCAAGAATTAGATAAATTGACAAGTGAAAAAAGATAAACACACCAATTCTAAACCAAATTGTGTTTTGATTTCACTATTTCATATATTAATACCTAATAGGAACTATGTGATCATCTAAAATTATTTCTAAAGTTCAAGAAATTTTAACTTTTAAAATAAGGTATCAGTCTGAGAAACTATGGGAGAATCTACACAATAACTATGAAGGTTAAATTATGTGTTTCTGAAAAAAATGTTATACTTCCATTTATTAAAATATTGGTTTTATAAATGTATTATTTTCCTTTGAGCTAATGCCTTCTAATATATGTGACCATTTACATCAGTGGTTTAGCCTTTTATGTAAGTGACATTTTCAAAAGCTTATGAATATATTTTTTAAGACTAATCCTCTATAGCCCATGGGATTTTTACTGATTCCAAATGTAGTAATTTTTGTTTGACATTTAGGTTTTCCTTTCTAGTCGTCCTATGGTGACCTTGCATTGATTTTTCCAGGCTGGTCCTATTCATACCATTTATGTATCTTCTACTGTATGCTTCGGAGGAACACTCTTCAGGCTCCTGAGGGAAACACACACTGAGCTTTACAGTTTGCAAGAGGGGCTGGCAAGATGGCTCAGTGGGTAAGAGCACTTACTGCTCTTCTGAAGGTCCTGAGTTCAAATCCCAGCAACCACATGGTGCCTCACTATGACCCGTAATGAGATCAGACACCCTCTTCTGATGTGTCTGATGAGAGCTACAGTGTACTTATTTATAGTAATAAATCTTTGGGACTGAGTGAACAAGGTTGATGGGGCCCTTTGGGTCGAGGGAGGTTGACCAGAAGGAGCGGGGTTGACCGAAGAGAGCAGATGTCCTAAAATCAATTCCCAACAGTCATATGAAGACTCACAACCATCTACAGGTACAGTGTACCCATATACATTAAATAGATAGATAGATAGATAGATAGATAGATAGATAGATAGATAGATAGATAGATAGATATTTAAAGTTTGCAAGAACAAATGAAATGATGCCCCTGCTTTAGAAAAGTTTTGACATTAGATAGTACACAATAATGTGTGGAGAGTGTGTGTGTGTGTTTCTTTTGTTTAACTCCAATTTATTTGTCTGCCTGTTTGAGAGAGAGAGAGAGAGAGAGAGAGAGAGAGAGAGAGAGAGAGTGTTAAGTGGGTGGGTGGGTGGGTTGGTGGGGAGGATATGGGAGAAGTTGGGTGTGGGGCAAACCATGATCAGATTATATCGTATGAAAAATATTTTCAATAAAAATACCTTTCAAAAACCTGATACTGATATATGAATACCATGTCAGAGCTCTGTGAACTGAATGCTTTGGTACATGAAAGATAACAGAAGCATTATCAGGAAGTGCCCCTTAAGCTGGTGGTGAAACCAAAGAAGTGTAAAGGTATGGGAGAAGTCTCTACTCCCTTCCAGACACAAGGCAGGACTCCTTAATACTTGTCCCCTCCTCCCTGCAGACTGCCAGCTCTCAGGATCTGGAACCTCTCAGAAGCAGCTGTTGTAGCCTGTGCTCACTTGCCACTGTCTGCACACTCTTATTATAAAACCTGAGTTCCGGAGCACAGGTTTCCCATGAGCACACATTCCTTCAGGTGTTACACCTGTGCCTGGGTGGTAAGATCACAGTCACAGACACTTGATCCAAGCTTATCTATAGATCCATGTCTTGTGTGAGTCCTTTTCAGTTGATAGAGTCTGAGAAGTAGGCTTAGTGTGGTCAATTACCTTCAAATGGTAATGCAAAGACATGCCATTGTGTCAGCTTGCTGCCTGGGGTGGTTTGGATAAGGATACTCCCCCTCCCCAATAGACTCATACATTTGAATGCTTAGTCCCCATGGAGTGACACTATTTGAAAGTAGGATTAGGAGGTGTGGCCTTATTGGCAGAGGTATACCTTTGTTGGAGGTAGTATGCCACTGAGGTTGAGCTTTGAGCTTTCAAAAGCCCAAGCCAGGTCCAGTGTCCCCACTCCACATCCTCCTCTCTCCCATACCCCTAGCCTGGGATACAAGGATGAAGCTACCAGCTAAGGTTCGAGTGACATGCGCACTGCCATGCTTCCTGACATGATAAAGGAATAGGCCTCTGAAACTGTGAGCCCCACCGCCAATTAAATGCTTTCTTTCATTTGTGTCTCTTCACAGAAATAGAATAGTGAACAAGACATTGACTCACAAAAATGGTGGAAAAATTAGAATGATGGGGGCAGGGGACTGGAACAGCAGCTGGAAGACAAATTTAAGAGTTATTGTCACAAGGAAAATTCATTTTATCTTTTAGACAATAATGAAACTATAAAGCCAGGAGGTGGCGCTGCACACCTTTAATCCCAGCACTTGGGAGGCAGAGACAGGCGGATTTCTGAGTTCGAGGCCAGCCTGGTCTACAAA
>NC_034606.1:11314370-11343799 GCF_900095145.1 Mus pahari | reverse complement strand
AAAGAAAGAAAGAAAGAAAGAAAGAAAGAAAGAAAGAAAGAAAGAAAGAAAGAAAGAAAGAAAGAAAGAAAGAATAAAAATCTTTAATTGGAGTAATTAGATGATTGTATTAACTCTGTTCATAAAATTATATGTTGATAGTTACAGTACATTGTGTGTTTTGATATATGAGTATTGGGATATTGATGTGTCCTACTTAAGTATAAAAATGATTTGGATTTAAATTCCTATTGGGCAATGATCTATTGCTATCAGTTGGTAATTTGACCTCTTTCTAATTAAATGGCATTTATTCTCTGTATGCAGCTGGTATTGACTCGAAGGTTAATTAAGTGAGAATCTAAATGTAAAGAACTTACCATTTGGTACACAGATAGCAATGGCTACTATTATTTTTAGTGAGATTCATTATCATTATAGTCTACAATATTTTAAGTAATCACTGGCTTAACAAATGTAGCTCAAGCTTTATTTCAAGAAGCATCAAAAACATTTTGGAAAATACATATACTAAGATATCATCTAAATATTCTCATTCAGTGTCTCTGCAGCAAGCCTGTGTATTTACTTCAGGTTCCAGGATAACTTGAACACATAGTCACAATCAAGAATACTTTATTAAATGCTACTGTTAGATTCATTCAGATAAGCCTTGCTTAAAAAGCATAGCAGCTGAACTGGATTTGGTCATTTCTTCACTTCAGCTTTTACCATCCTGAGGGAGTAGGAATAGGGTCCTTGTGCAAAAGAAATGATTACACAAGGCCTGGCTCACAATCAAAGAGAATAATACGCAAAGCAAATTCTGATGAAGGGGAACCAGATGAAGAGATCAAAAGTAACTATATTACATGGCTCACATTTCAACCACACAAAGGAGTCAAAGGTCTTGATGTTGCCATCAGTTCAAAACCAAGACACAAGGAAAAAAAATATATCAGTGACTATGTGGGCAATTAGAGCAAACAGCTGATGAATGAGAAGGAAGGCAGAGATGAACTGGAGGCTCTCAGAGCTGGAAGGCAAGGCAGGTGGTCAAAAGCTGAGGCAGGGCAGCAGGAGCCAGGTGATCTGTAAGTAAGGTGAGCGGAACAGGCACCAGGTCTCCCCTAAGGGAGAGCTTGATTCCAAGGCAATCTTCAGTCCCTGGCAGGAAGCTTCTTACAGACTTCCCGCGGTAGCAGGAACCAGTCTAGGCCTGTAGGTGGAAGCAAGAAAATGCATGAAAATGGAGAAGACAAGGCTAATGCAATGAGAGCAGGAATAGTATAAGATCTCTGTCACAAATGTAGGCACCCACACCAAGACTCAAAGCCACAGAGAAGTCATAGTTATTACTGAAACAAGCAAGAAATTATAACACATGCCTAAAGTATGTTACCATAACGTATACTTTAGAAGAAACGTGGAAATAGTAATTCCACGAATTCATCTGTTCATTCTGATGAAATGGCAATGACTGAATTGTTCTGATTGTCAAGTCCCCGGCAGAGTCCTTAATGAGGCAACAAGGATAAGATTCATCCCAGTATGATGCAGGACTCTTAAGATACAGTTGATACTAGGTTACAAGGAAGACTTTTCCCTGAAAGTAAAGCATTCAGTAGCTGACCATAAATAACGAGGACATAACGAGGACACTTTGGATAAATAGCATGCATGAAGACACAATGGTAGGTAGGGTCAGAATAGAATGTTTGTGGAGAAATCATTAAGTAGTGCTTCCAGATGTGTTACACAGTAGAAAAGAATGGAAAGTTCAGACTATAGACAAAAGAACATACATGGCAGGCCTTGTTAAAATTCCCAGTATTAAAGAAAAAGAAGGGACATGAAGTCAGACAGAAAAGTGGCAGAAAGGAGCCTGGAGTGAGTTAGCAGGAGAAGGGGGTGATTATGACCAAAATTCAGTGTATACAATATATGAAATTGTCAAGGAGTAAATAAATTTCTACAATGAGAAGTAAAGAATTAAATATATATGGATTCTAAGTAGCACACATAAATTCAAACATACACATAGCATGCAAAATGGAGTGACATTTATAGTCAAAAACAAACTGGTTTAAGCATTTCACAGCATAAAATATAGACAACGAATTTCTGAGTGAAATCTATTGCACAGGCAATAGGTCCAAGATTGACAAATGGGATTATATTAAATAATAAAGCTTAAGAGCAGTAAAAGACAGAAAGCATCAACAGAATAAAAATAATGAGAGAAATATTTGACTGCTGTATTTCAGGAAGGAGATTAACATTTACACTTTACAAAGAACAGCAAAAATAAAACACCAAACAAAACTTCTAATCAATAAAAGGGCCAATTTTCAGAACAGATAGTTCTCAAAAGACAAACTACAAATAGCTAGTAAACACACTGAAAGGCGTCTAACAATGCTAACCATCAAACAAATGCAGATTAAAACCATTTTAAGATCTTAGCACATCCCTGCCAAAATGGCCAACACCAAGAAAATAGCAGCAACGGATGCTGAAGATACAGGAAGGAAAGAACTCACCCATAATCACTGTGGGTGGATGTGCAAACTTTGCAGCCACTGTGCAACTCCAAGTGGAGGGTTCTCCAAAATCTAATAACAGAACTACCATATGATAGAACTTTATCATTCTTGTGCATACACCCCAAGGGCTCTATGTCCTACCACAGAGATACTTGTAAAACCATGTTTGTTGCTATTCTTTCAAAGTAGCAAGGAAATAAAATCAGGCTAGATGCCTACCAAAGAAAATGTTAATGAAAATGTGGTACATATACACAGGGAATTTTATTTAACCATAAAGAAAAAAGAAATTCTGATAAAAGTAAATGGAACTGGAAAATATTGTATTAATTAATGAAACCAGGGCCCAGAAAGACAATTACTGTATTTTCCCATTGTATTAATTAATTAATATAACCAGAGACCAGAAAGACATATATCTCACACATATATATGGATCATAGCCCCAAACTGTTAAATGTGTACATCCAGGTGAATACAGACATGGGAAAGGTCCGGGAATCTATATAGGGACCCAAGTGACTGGTGACTAATGAAGTTTCAACGAAGGAAGAGGAGATGGCAACCTAATAAGACAAAAGGAGGAACACTGGGGTTAAAGGACACAAGGGTAAAAGAAAGGCTAGGAAATAAAGGGGAGCTGGGGGGATTAAGCAAAATGAAATACACGTGGAAACCCATTACTTTGTAAGCTAATTTTAAAAATAAGAATACTCAAGGAAGTTAGTCACCACATGCAGCTTGATGCTTATTCTAGTGAACAAGTCTAGTCTTGATTAACCCGTCCTATAATGAGTCTAATCTTGGTTAATTAACCCCTCCCAATATTACATCCTTTAAATTTTAGTGGAGGGAGTCTATCCTGGGAAAAGATTTCTACTTAGTCTTAGTGTGTTACTTGCTAATCTGAAATAGGTATCTTTGGTAATACATTAATTAGTTCTAGTTACAATTTCTCTTATCTAAAAATAAACCAAGTCTCTTAAATGCAAAAAAAAAAAAAAAAAAAAAGAAAAAGAAAAAAAAAGTAAGTTGGTTTAGACCAATGTTGAAAATACGAGGGAGTCCTTTTCTGTCATTACTTACAGCACTGCCTGCTCTGAGTCCAATTCCTCCACCATCATGTCTGCTACCTTCATCACCTCTGCTTTTACCACCTGAGGAGCAGCACCACTCCCAGCATGTCTGACATCTTCACCATCACTTCTACTTCCTCCACCAATGTTGGTACCACCATTAAATGGCTGTAGTGGAGGAACTGGAGTCAGTCCAAGGCAAAGTGACAACCTAAGGTATAGTGATCATCGGGATGGATGTTCAATAGCAACAATGAAAGGACTCATTTTAAATATAGGACACTTGATCAGGTTTACCTACTAAGGAGAGAGATAAGAAAGATACGACAACTCTACTGGTCCTAGATTAAGATGGACAAGAATATTAGAATGTCGGTATAGGAATAAACAGGGATACTGCTTTTTACAACTATAATTTCCATACCATGCCTAGCTGCAGTTCCCTACATGTATTGTATAGCTCTGTGCTTGCCTCTATGTTTTTCTATTTCGCAATACACTCTCAGCCAACAGGACCTTCTCTCTTTAATCTCAAACATATGACCTCTCATTTTTCTGTAAAACAGGACTCAGAATCTGCTTTTTCCTGGAAACCTTTTCTAGTCCCTTCTTCTAAGAGAAGTATGATGTTCTCTGGTTCTAGAGTCACCCATGGCCCACCCCAGCACTTTTCTATACTCTATTTTAGTTATTTCATCTCCAAAAAAATCTCAAAGTTCCCAGACTGCATAATGCATTCACTTATGCACTCAAAATTAATAATGATAATAATAATAAACAACTAAAATATCACCACCACCACCACCACCACCACCACCACTACTACTACTACTACCATTTTTACAAAACTACCAAAGCTAGGTTTGTAATCCTAGTATGAATGCAACCAAGTAAGAAGATTGTGAGTTCCAGATTAATCTGAGCCACACAGGAAAACTATGTCTCAAAATCAATAAAACCAACAAGATTTTATTGAACATTTTCATGTCAACAAAGGTTTAACCTACTGTTCTGTTTGGTAAATGGAAATGTTTGGAACATAGGCACATGTAATTATTTTCATACTATCTATTGCATCTATCACATTTCAATCAAAACTTTAGCATCTATGGCAGAGACTGGCCCACAGGTCCTAGAATGTCTGTCTATCCCACCTCTTTACAGAAAAGATTTGTCAATCCCAACTTTAACCAACAGATACAGAAATGGTGATTCAATCCTACCCTATAGGACTCTACTTCAGTAGGATATAGTAATAGTTAAAGCACATAAATTCTTAAGGTGAGATTTAAAACCCTGTGGGAGCATTTAGGAGAAGTACTTGATGTAAACTTTGAGACTTTAGGGATTTCTGGATGTCGCACCCATCACTCTCTAGAATATTTATGGATGTTCATGAGCCATCTTGCTGAGAAGGCAGAATTCATTTAGAACATAAAAGACTTGAGAGAAACTCTGACGCCTATGTCTGGGCCACCATTCCAAAGCACTACAGAGATCTCCATTAGTAGGATCTAAATTAAGATTCCACTTAGTTAGAATGGTCAGTTTATTGTCAAGTTAATATGTCCAAATAGCTCAGGCTATTATCCAGTTCTAAGAGATACGATTCCAAGTGGGAACTCCATATAAATAAAATAGCAACTCTGAGACTGGGGATTGACCTGAGAGGCTAGCTTTTAGAATTGCCTACAACTGGAAAATCTATATAATACATATTTCTCTTTAAAGTCTTTTCAGAATTTATTGTCAATTTTAATAACAAAGCCAGGCCTAAAAATATGACATTAATAATCCCTTGGTTTTTCTTTTTTTTTTTCAAAAACAAATTTTATTAGATATTTTCTTCATTTACATTTCAAATGCTATCCCAAAAGTTGCCTATACCCTCCCCCAGCCCTGCTCCCCAACCCAACCACTCCTGCTTCCTGGCCCTGGCATTCCCCTGTCCTGGGGCATATAATCTTCTCAAGACCAAGTGCCTCTCCTCCCAATGATGGCCAACTAGGCCATCTTCTGCTACATATGCAGCTAGAGACTCGAGCTCTGGGGGTACTGGTTAGTTCATATTATTGTTCCTCCTATAGGGTTATCTCATATACATAGATACATAAATATCGACACACATACAAATACATGGGTACACACAACCTGAAAACAAACACATGTGCCCATATAAATACATAGCCTACATGTGTCTTTGGTAAATATGTAATTAAATCTAATGCATGTATGCTTACAAATTTGTCATTATTGAAGATGGCTAGTAGGTTCTCCTAAAGTCTTGATTCAGTTCATCAGAAGGACTGCCCATGAACTCTGTCAAGGAAGCAAAAGCATGAGGCCATCTTTGAGCTAATAAAGAATAGCATTAATAGTTTCTTGCTTCTCTGGCAGTATCTTATTTGGATACAGGGGATGGAGTTAATATATTTGTTATCCTGCCCTTAGAAACTCCATATGCTGACAGACTTTTTAAGTATACTCCAAATCTCACAGGTAATGGGTTAGTGACTGGCTTTCCCAAGAACTGAAGCACAGATCTGCAAATAAAGGATGAGATTTCTCCAAGGAAGTCTCGCTGGAGGAACAAACCACTCTTAAGGGAAGGCTCCATGCCCAGCAGTAGATGAACAGCAAAAAATGAACTCTATCATGAGGGTCTTTGTCTCATAACACTGATCCAGGGCATTTTTCCTTTTCTTACCTTGCAGGTCCTTTGTGTATTCATATTATGGCTTTTAGTTTTGTGTTTTTAGGGAATTCTTGTGTGGAAATATATGTGTCTCTGCATCTATATGTGTCTCCTGTACCTTTTCCTGTTTGTTTTGTCCTAGTCTGATTTTTTTCCTTTTAGCTTATTGTACTTTATCATTATTCCTTAAATGTCTGTTTAGTTTTCCAAGGAGAAAAAAAAAAAAAAGGTTTGAATCCAGATGGGAGGGGATACAGGGAGGAACTTGGAGAGGGAGGGAAAATCATGAGAATATATTGTATTAAAAAATCTATTTTCTATAATAAAAATCCATTATACTGTGTTTAGATTTTATATTAAAATATATTTTTCTATAATAAAAACAACTGAGATAGATGGAAAAGTTCTGGATGCAGATGAACTGGATGGAAAGCATAAGAATAATATCTTAGATCTACAAAGCCCTGGAGTGATTTCAGCGTGTCTTCATGGGTTTCATCTTACTGACATCCATAACTCCCTTTAAGTCTTAGCGACTCTACCATGGTCATGTATAATTTTTCCAAAGATTACCACTCTGCCAGCTTCAGGGACAGGTACCTTCCCAGGAATTTCAGGGAGCCCTCTGCTCTGAGATAACATAATATCACATTTTAAGACACGGTGAGGGAATGCGTTTTCATTAAGTACCTATTGTTTTCAAGAGAAAGTAACAAGAGTATATTAGGATTGTCTGAATACCGTTATATAATTGGAAAAACATAATGCAAGGGTTTACTGCATTCAAGTGTCAGATAGATAATGTGACACAGACAGCCATTACTTTCTGTGCCAGGCACTGTGCAAAGTAACAGAGACAGACACAAATAAGAAGAAATGCCTAATGGGAGGAACTCCCAGACAATTTTTTTTAAGTTTCTCAATTCTTAGTCTCTCTAGAAATTGCATATCCAAATTGTCCCAAGAGAAGTGTGTTAAATTTCTAATATGCTATCAGGCAGTGGGGACGCTGGAGAGGCTGAAGCAGGTGGATCTCTGTCAGTTCAATGACAACCAGGGCTACACACAGAGAAACCCTGTCTCGAAGAACTAAAAAAGAAAAACATTATTGTTTTATTTTATTTATTTTATTTACATTTCAAATGTTATCCCCTTTCCTGGTTTCCCCTCTGGAAACCCCCATCCCCTCCTCCCTCCCCCTGCTTCTGTGAGGGTGCTCCCCACATACCCAACCCCGCCTCCCCATCCTGGCAGTTTTAAACTTTAAATTTGTACACTTTGAAGCCATGACACTAGCTGAGCCTCGTTTACCACAGTTTACTTTGAGAATCTCAAAGCCAAGTAGGTCCTGGGTCTCACTCATTTTTTGGAGTCTGTATCACCTGGAGTGGCCTTTACACCTACGCCTCCATAGTAGCCACACTGAAAAAGGTTCTGGTTGTCTAGCAGCATACAACCCTTTCTGAACAACATTTATAACTATGGCTAAGCTGCACTTGAGCATGACTCGGCATCACCATGGTCACCACCCTCATCTCTTGTGTCTACAATGCAGAAACTCGCCACTGTGCTGTTCCCTCCCTCATCGGTCACCTCAGTATATTATTGGCTTGCCACACCCTGCATAAAATTATTAAAGACATTAATTCCAATTTGATGAGAGTCTGTTTCTCCTTTACATGAACCTACTGCACTGTCTGCACACGCCTTTTTAACCCAAAACTTCATAGGATGGCCAAATACGATAACAGGAAACTGTTACAATTACACAGCAGAACCAACAGTCAATAACACAATTCCCAAGTATTGATTCCCAATCTGGCTGAGTCTTCTCTGAGCTCCAGATTCAAGCTCTAAACTCCTTTGTCTGACTTGATTATTATTTGAAATGTTGTATAAACAAAGAAAAACCAGTCATTTCTCCTAACCCTATCCCCACCATAGCTATAATCATGTCTCATCTAAGGAAGCTGTCTACTTAATCATTTGGTCATTCAGGCCAAATAGCCTGGCATTCTTGACTCTTTCTCATGTAAACCACTGGTAACTCCCGTCAACCTGACATCTGGCCAGTCTGAAATATTCTCATGCCTTATCCTTGTTAGCCTTGGAGCTCCTGACTATATCTCCAACTCTAAGAACTTTAAGATACTCACTGGCTACGATGACTGCTTGCTTTTTCCATTAGGGTTTTAGATTTTAGAAGGCAGGAATCATAGTTGTCTTGTGCTTTGCTGCATTTCTGGCAATGAGCTGCTGTATAATAGTTACTCAACAAACACTGACTCGGCCACTTTCCATGGAACCATCTTTCTGACAGAATTTTTGATATTATAATTTAATTACAATATATCTCTCTTCCTTACTCTTCCTCCAAACCCTCCCAAATATCTCTTTCCAGTCTTTCTTCAAATCTGTGCCCTCCTTTTTCATTGGAAGAACCACCTTTTTTTATTATAAAATTTTCAAAAGTATTCTTAGCTGTGGGAATATCACTGAAGACAATTTATGGGTATTTGCTTCTTCACATACAAAATGAGACAAATTAAATAATGTATAAATTCCCTATCCATGCAAAAAAAACTATAACTATGTGAACCTGTGGAACTGACTAAAATTATAGAATATTCCTTTTCTATTCATTCCATTGTGTGAGGTCCCCTTGGCTTCCTTTTACTATTATGTCTGATGATATGCATGCTGTGCTAGTTCACAGAGCACTTTTATTTCTGTTGCCTCCTTTGACATTGACTCGAAACTGCCAAGACATCCTATCATTTCTACCTCATGGGTGAGAGTCTACAGACCATGAAGTTATGAGATTATTTTCAAATTCTTACATGTATCTCATTTCAGTTAACAAATCTATTATGTATAAAGCATATTATCTAGTACTTGAAGTTTTTATAATCATGATGTGCACCAGAAACTGTCCAAAATGTTATTTTTAACTAATATTAATTGCTACCTATGTGGCGCTAACCCAACACACCTTTGCAAGAGTAAGTGCTATGATGGCTAACTTTCAGGGTGAATTTGAACGGACTTAGAATCATCTAGGAACAGACATGTGAACATGTCCCTGAGGGAGTTTCCAGAAATATTTAACTAAGGGGAACTCACCCTGAATATGAGCAGCACCTTTTCATGGGCTGGGATGCAAAGACAAATAAAAAGGAGAAGGCAATCTGATAACAATTGCTCGTGTCTCTGCTTGCTAGCTGCAGTCGCAGTGTCCCCAGCCACCTCACGTGCCTACCAATGCGTACTCTCTGTTCTGCTGGTATCTTCTCAAAAGATGGGCCAGAATATATCCTCTCTCCTCTGAGTTTTCTTCTTGGGTATTTTATCATAGCAATGAGTCCTGAAAAGAACCACAAGACCAAAACTACCCTCTGGTCACCACAAGAGCACTGACTACCTATCCTACTTGTGTATTATCTTGAATAAATGATTGTCTCAGAAAGCTGCTGGAAAGAGTAGGAGTATAGAATGATTTTAAAGGTTTAACTACCTGTTAGCATCCCTGTACAGACAGGGGGAATTCCACATATTTCCACCTCTAGGTAGAATGCTACAGGAATTCAATGACTGCTGAGAGAAAATCAGTTTCCCCCACAGATGACCTCCTACATAGATTCTCCAATCTCAGCCCTAGACATATATATGTATTAAAAAAAAAAACACTAAATTGACTTAGTGGGGTGTATATACATGTACACATATATACATCTGTATGTGTGTGTATGTGTGCATGTATATACACATACATATATACCAACAATAACATCTTCATCATCATCATCATAATAATAATAATAATAATAACAAGATCATGAATTTTGGAAAGAGAGAAAGGACAGGAGTGGTCAGCTACTGTACTCATATGTGAAATGCTCAAAAATTAAAGTTAAATAAAAATAAAAATTTAGCTTCCAGGGCTGGAGAGATGGCTCAGCGGTTAAGAGCACCGATTGCTCTTCCAGAGGTTCTGAGTTGGATTCCCAGCAACCACATGGTGGCTCAGAACCATCTATAATGAGATCTGATGCCCTCTTCTGGTGTGTCTGAAGACAGCTACAGTGTACTTATATGTAATAAATAAATCTTAAGAAAAAAAAAAGATTTAGCTTCAAGTCAGGCAACAGGTATGTTATATCCTCAATTTTGAAAGACCTTTTCATATCTATGCACTATGCTGCCAAGGAATGATGAACAAACTCCTGCTGGGAAGCAATCCATCCTGGTTCCACAGTGTGATCAGTCCTGTACCCACTCTGCTGAAAAGCATTCCGACCACAATTTCCCTTCTCATCCTTCCATATCTACTCTGGATGGTCTGGTCTGGAGCACACGCACTTCCCACTCCTTCCCACTACCGCTTGCACCCAAACTCTCAGGCCCAATGTACCACACTCTGTGGTTTTAACGTTTCAGTCTTCTCTATAAGAATATAGTGATGTTTCCTTCCAAACAGGTAAAACCTATGTTGCAAGGGCCAAACTGGTTCATTTGAAACTAACCATCTGAATTTCTATTGTTCTTTTCTTCTAGCTCCACAGTGATCTTCGAAGGACTGACACGTAGTTCAAGGGACACAATATCTGACACAGACACCCTGGAAGCCTGGGATGTAGACAGAGAAAACCAAATCCCAAGGGCACAGTACAAGGAGATCCTAAACCAAGCTAATGAAGACTGTACAGGAAAACCAGCAATTTTAACCAAAACCCACACTGGGAATTTGCATCCATCTATCACAATTTGAAGGTTAAATTCAAAGGTCGGAACCTGGACAGAAGTGGAGCGGGTGGGGCAAAGTGCATCTATTAATGTCAAGATGTAAAGGGAAAGAGAGGTGGAGGGAGAGAGGCAGCACAGGTCAAGGAAGTGGGAGGGGGTTATTTAAAACGATCTATGAGCAGAATAGGGAAAATGGTGTTATCCAGAGAGTTGGGGGGATGAGATATGACAGGAATAGCCTTTCTTACAGAATGTGTCCCACAGGGACACAAATACAGAGTACATGTAAAATCAGAAAGAAATTCCCCGGCAAGTATTTAGCCAACTATGGCGGATGCCCTTGCTCCCTTAGCTTATGGGAGGAGGAACCATCACACTCGTTCTGAATAGTTTTGAAGGACTTGGACTTTTTGTTGCACTACCTGGAACTGCACTTTTGATGAAAGCAAACACCCTTCTACTAGTTTCTTCAGAATCTTACCTTTCCAGAAGAGCAGGTAGAGAAGTTGATGCTTAGTTTTCTATTTGTGCTAACAAATTGAAACACAATTTCTCGGCCGGGCGGTGGTGGCACACGCCTATAATCCCAGCACTTGGGAGGCAGAGGCAGGCAGATTTCTGAGTTCGAGGTCAGCCTGGTCTACACAGTGAGTTCCAGGGCAGCCAGGGCTACACAGAGAAACCCTGTCTCAAAAAACAAAACAAAACAAAACAAACAACAAAACAAAACAAACAAACAACAAAAAAAAGCACGATTTCTCTCCAGTCTCTTGAAGGTTTTCATCTTCTAAAACCAGCACAAATTCACTCTCCATTTCACTAGATGTTAAAGAATTTGTTATTGTTGTCAACTCTATTATCTCCTAATAGCCAGAAAGTAAATGACTATGTATGTCTCCAGATCAGAAATTAGAACAGTTAGATAGATACCTTGTTTGGAGGAAGTGGGAAAGGTAATTGGTGAACTTGGAAAGGGCTTGCAGATGCATAAATGCTTGTCCCTAGTTGGGAATGTTGTCTCCTTATGTGAACCCAAGCAGCCTTTGATGAGGGAATTTTTCCAAGGGCAGGATGTTTCAAAGGCCTCCTTAGGTTCATGCTGCGGTTTCCAGGGTTTTAGATCTCCTGCTCCGAGATCAGAATACTCCTGCCTCAGGCCCACAGACACCCCCAGGGCTTCCCTGCAGCCCTGCAATACAGATAACCCATCTCCCGCCCTAGATGGGGCTCCCCCAACTGGCGGGAAACGGAGGCACTGCAGTGCGACACCCTGCCGGGAGCTGAATCTGAAGCCCGAGCTTGTGAGCCACACAGGCCCTGGTGACAGCGGCCTGACCTTGTGTTTGTGAGCCCTAGAGCAGGACCCTAGGGGTAATCGGTCTTCTGGTCGCTAGCGTCTATGCGCCCCCACCTACCCGTACAGAGTCTCCAGCCTCCGGCGACTCTCCCCACGTGTTCCGAAGCCCCAGGTGCCGCAGCGCTGGCTCCAGAAGCCAAGAGGCCGAGGGGACCGGAGCGAGCTGGCAGCTGCTGCACCACGTGTGCTAACCGGGCTGGCGCGGGCGGAGCGGGCCGGAGCTGGCCCCTCCAGCCCCAGCGCAAACCCGTTGCCACGCGCTGTGTCGCCGGCCGGCGGCCCAGTCTAACACAAGCCTCTAGGGCATTTGGGGACACTGTCTGGACAGCGCAATGGACACGGTCTGCAAAGGAAACGGTAAGATGCACGCTTTGGTGTCAGTGTCTGCGGGCACCGCAACCAATGCCTTGGGTTCAGTGAAGGCAGAGTGGACTGCTGACTCCAGAACTTTCCCTTCCATTGAAGAAGGCACCCAGGGTGCTCTGGACAAACTCAAGGAGGTCATGGGGAATTGGACACAGAGATGCTCTCCACAGAGGGACACCAAGGTGAAAGTGCCCCTGTCTGATTGGTTATTGAAAGGATCTAACTGGAATCTGCAACAATCAGGTTGGCTAGACCAGCATGTTGGCAATCAGTGTTGCATGTCCCTTGCTTGGTGTTTCTCAGAAGCCAGGCTTGGAAACGGCGCCTTTATAAAGCGAAGGTGTCTCCAAAAGGCCTCTGGGGGATGGATGGTTCTCAAGTCTGCAGTCTTCATGTTTGTGTTTCCTAGGCGATTTTTTATAAAGATTACCCAAGGTGAAAGATTAATCTAGATTTCATTGCTATGTTATTGAAGAGGTTGAACATCTCATGATGGGTGGTGTAAACAGCTTATAATATATAGTAGAGCTGTAGAACCAACCAAACGAAGGAATATGGAAACTTCAGTTGGTGTGAAGGGAGACACCTACATCTTCAAATGAAGAACACACTTTTTTTTTCCTGGTGTGTTTATCTTTTCCAGTGCAGTAGAACCAAGTGAGAGACTCTACTGCTGACTCTCAGGATCCTTTCTAGGAGTCTTGCTTCATGACCACATAGCATGGCAATTCAACTCCTGAAGGTCTTTTTCCAGAAAAGAGCCAAACTTGAACCCAGCGCAGCTCAGAATCTGCATTTTAGACTCTGCTGTAGCAATGCCAGCTCGGTGTTTCCTGAGGTATATTTGGGGGATGGTGACTTTTCTATCCCCAAAGGAAACCCTTGGATCAAAAGAAACCAAGCAGGCTTTCTGTGCCACAATTTCTCCATGTAGCATTTGAGAGAATAGTACAACACTTGTTACTTTGAAAGCAGCATATTTTGGTTGCACTGTTTAAATGAAAATCCATGCAAAGAACACTGTTCAATCTATTTTAAGTTATATTTCATTAACCTAATGTGGACTTTATAGTTACGAACCTTAAGGTAATAAAACTAAACAACCAGATATATTAAGTGTGCCATTCTGAAAACTATTGGATTTCGATTTCATTTTATTTATTTATTTATTTATTTATTTATTGTGTGCACATGCAAATATCCTTGAGTGCATTTGTCTCCTGGAGCCTGTGTAGAGTTCCTAAGACAACTTTTAGGAGTTGGTCCTCTCCTACTACCTCATGGGTTTGGGGGTGAAGCTCTGGTTAGTGAACTTGGAGGCAAGCAACTTTACCTACAGATACATATGACAATCTCCAGACTTTCATCTTACAGATGAGCAACTGAGACTGGCCCAAAAAGTCAACAGGGGTGTGAATAATTAGCCAGTGGCAAATTTCAAACCAGCACACGCTAAAGTCCAGACATAGGCGTTTCTTTATATTTTTGTAAGTTAGTGATTTACAAAGCAGAAGTGATTTACTGAGCTTGGCTACAATGTTACAGAAAAGTGGTCAGGTGTGAGGGTAAACTCTGAGATGATGGCGTGCTTGTGGGTCTTGATTGTGATGGCGTCACAAACAAAATGACAAAAGGTCAGACCTCTAGACATACTGCACAATGTCAATTTCCTGATATGTTATGCTATAGCTCTATAAAATATAGTTGCTGGCAAAAAAAAAAAAGCTGGATGAAGGGTACATGGGGCCTCTCTCTTTCTTTTTCTACTTCCTATGAAATTATAATTATTTCACAAAAAAAGCCTTTCTTTAAAGTCATTTTACAAGTACACCAAATTCCAAATATTGTCTATTTTTATAAATACAAGTATCCACAAAACGTTTTATATACATACATGTTTGTGTGTTATAAGACGTTTACTACATACTTAAAATACTTGTTCTATAAACTAATATTTGCATACTTCTTTACTGGTGTTTTTAAAAACCAATTTTTGTATATAAGCTGTTGTATTATAGAATATACATTCTTAGGTATTAATACTCATGAAGGATACCAACATAGAGTAATTCAACAGAATCTTGGCAGTTTACTTAGTGGTATGGGGGATTTTTCCTTAATCTTGGGGGAATGGGGAGCAAATAACCTCAGAAATGCCTCCTGAGTTAAGTTAGCAGCCTGCATGTTTTCCTTTGCTAGCATATGTTTTCAATTGAGAATACTAAGGTACTGAATCTATGCAGAAATTCGTTCTTTCTTCCCCCCAACCCCATGCTCCCAGAAATAAGGCTCAGACTGAAAGAAGCTATATATAAATACCTTGCCCATATAGATAGGCTCTTCTCTCTAGATCATAGTTTAATAGAACTCATTCATTTTAATCTACATTCTGCCACAAGGCTGGTTACCTGTACTCAGGTACCATAGGTTTGCCTTATCACTTCTTCCCTGGGCAAATCTCCTGAGTCTGACTCTATCCCAGAATCCTCTCTGCCTCCCAGATGTTCCACCTTTTATTCTTTCCTTTCCTATAGGCTGTAGGATTTTGGTTTGGTTTGGTTTTGGTTATTTGGGTTTTTTGTTTGTTTGTTTGTTTGTTTATTGGCAGGTAAGACATCCAAACAGAAACAAGGTATTCTCTTTACAAGTCTATAATTTTCTGTGTCTTGGGCACCTGAATGCACAGCCACCTCCTTACAGAATTGATAGGAGGGGGCAAATTTTCTATAGAAAGAAATCATGCTCATAAATGCTTCCCTCTTTACAAAAAATCAGGAATATAAATCAAAGTTGGATTTTAATATCTACTCTTTTAAGGAGGCTCTACTTTGAAGGTTGACAACCAATGGAAGAAGCCCCACAGTATACTAATGAAATTTTAAAGCAGTCCTATAGACTATGTTCTTAACAATTCTAAACAAGTCTCCAGGGCTGGTGAGATGGCTCAGTGGGTAAGAGCACCCGACTACTCTTCCGAAGGTCCGGAGTTCAAATCCCAGTAACCACATGGTGGCTCATAACCATCCGTAACAAGATCTGATGCCCTCTTCTGGAGTGTCTGAAGACAGCTACAGTGTACTTACATATAATAAATAAATAAAATTTAAAAAAATAAAAATTAAAAAAATAAACAAGTCTCCATTATAGGCTTTCTGCACACTGAAGACAGGACACTGAGAATGTCAGTTTTACTGGTGTTCTTTATAATTTCCATGAATCCTGACTATAAGCTACTGTATTTACTTAATATTAGTTAAATACACTATGTTTTATTAGACTTTATCTATGTACTGAAATGCACAAAATATCAGTTTTTATATAATTGTAGAAAATGCATACATAACTTTAAAAGAGTTATCTAGGAATCACCTAAAATCATTGCTGTACCCCAAGTTGTACACTTGGCACACTAGGAGAAAACACATGGTTTGAGGCATGATCTAGGGGGTGATGAGAGAGGGCAACCTAGTTCTACACAACAACAGGAGAAAGTATTGATACCAAGTCACACAACTGACTCCTATGTTTCAAATGGTTTTGCAAATAGCCTGGTTGTAACTGGAGGAGTTCTGTGCTAGGACAGCCCTTTGCAGCAGTAGAAAAAAGTAAGGATCTTTCTACTAAAATTAGCTAAGAACTCATGCAGTCACAGTATATCTACTGCACCCAGTCAGAAATTCTTAGTAATAATATCGTGTGACTCTTTCCAGATGCCTTGTTGAAGAACACTCTTTCCACATGCCCCAAGATGACTGTCTATGGGCCAGCTTCATTCCCCAAATGTGTTTACTTCATTTAAAAATCAGGAAGACATTCACTTATAAAAAGCTGAAGTAAAAACCTTTAAAAATCAAAGAGAATTTGCTTTGAGAAATGCAAATTTCTAGCTTCATCAGGTCTGGCAAACTCTAGTCAGGGCACAGACTTTTCTTTCTTTTCTTTTTTTTTTTTCATGTTTCTTTTTTATTTATTTATTTATTTTTATTATTTTCTTTATTTACATTTCAAATGCTATCCCAAAAGTTCCCTATACCCTCCCCCCACCCCTGCTCCCCTACCCACCCACTCCCACTTCTTGGCCCTGGCCTTCCCCTGTGCTAGGTCATATAAAGTTTGCAAGACCAAGGGTCCTTTCTTCCCAATGATGGCAGAATAGGCCATCTTCTGTTACATATGCAGCTAGAGACACGAGCTAAGATGAACGGATGGACTATCCAGAGACTACCCCATCCGGGGATCCATCCCATCATCAGCCACCAAATCCAGATACTAATGAACATGCCAGCAAGATTCTGCTGAAGGGACCCTGATATAGCAGCCTCTTGTGAGGCTATGCCAGTGTCTGGCAAACACAGAAGGGATGCTCACAGTCAGCTATTGGATGGAACACAGGGCCCCCAATGGAGGAGCTAGAGAAAGTACCCAAGGAGCTGAAGGGGGATGCAACCCTGTAGGTGGAACAATATGAACTAACCGGCACAGACTTTTCTAAAGAGGGTGTCCACTGTTTTTCTGCTGATGATACACTGACTGCCAGCTCATATGTATTGACTGCCTTAAACAAAAGTGTCTAAGCTTTGTGACTTGTGCCCTAAGGCACCTTCCAAATGTGCTAGTCCCATTCCATCTGTATAAAGTGAGTTACTTATGGCTCAGACATTCCACTGAACAAAAGCTGATCTCTAAGCACCAGTGTTTTCTTCACTAAGTGTTCAGAATGCACTGCTTAAATTGCCAGGTAAAATATTAAATATTTAGAATATTTAAATACCATACATAAATGTTTAAATTAAAATGTAAATAAAATTAAATATGCAAAATGTTTGAATATCACAAATATAAACAAATATAAGTCTCTACAGTTTAAGAAGCTCTTCCTTCTATCGTTTTTGAAACCATCTGATTTGGTGAGGGTGCAGGGGGTGTCTTTTCTCTTCCCCAGGGTTCTTTTGCTGCTCACAGTAGTGCCCTGATTCTGTTCTATTGGTAAAAGATGCCACCATAAACCCTGGCCACATTATCTGGCTGTCAAACGAACCAAGTGCTTTCACATAGCATCCAGTCTACATTTTATTTCCCATTTGTAAGCATTGTTCTGCAGTTTTTACTTTTGAAATTATTTTTGTTTCCTTCAAATATAATTAAAACGAACAGGTTTTTTTGTTTGTTACTTAATATTTCTGCAAGATGTAGTTGAAATTCATTTCTAATCTCCTTGACACTCTGAAATTAAGTGTTATTGTATCACATGTTTCTGAAATTAAAATTCTGGATTTTTTGACTATTCACAGTTATATTAGTAGTTATAACTTTCATTATCATAATGTTTAGCTCAAATATTTAACCAGCTAAACATTGCTATCGATTTTTAAAAATTGGTATTTGAATGAAATAGATAATGCAAAATAAGAACATCTTGAATGGTCCTCTATGCTGAAACAGACAAAGAAAAAACAATAATAAGTTATCTATTTCTCAAAATATAAATATATAAAATATAAATTCAATCTCAAACGAGAACATTCTATCTTATTCCCCTAAGAAAATGATGAACCTTTGATGACCCAACCAAAGACAATTTCTTGAGTTAAAACCATAAAAATCATGTTAGGTTCAATCTACTAACAGTACATTTTCTTTCCCTGGGGCAAAGTGACATAATTTTGTAGTATGAATGGAGAGTCGGATAGAGGGTAATATTAACCAGTCTTCTCCCTACTTTCTTGGTTTAACTTGTGCCCAGGGAAACCCAATTTGTAATTTCATCAATTTCACACCATTAATACACATTAAACTAACTTTAAAAGGTACAGAATAATGGTCTGAGTGAGTAGGTGCTATTAAATCTAATGACACTTTAATGTATTTATTAAAATGATGCATGCCTTTGAAAGGGCCATTATGTTTCCATAAGATAGCAAGGGGTAGACTTGTAAACTTTATATCATCTAGATGAACATCCTTCCATATTCATTTGGTTCTTGGCATGATAAAAAGGAAAGTGACTACTCTAGTTATTTCTTTTTTGTAATTATTTCTATAATATATTTTGAGATTACAGTATAATTACATCATTTATCTTTCCCTTTCCTCCCCCCCCCCAAGTAACCCTGTGTGTTCCTTCTTGTTGTCTTTCAAATTCATGGCCTCACTTCTCACTAGTTGTTACATACATATATGTAGATACATATATACTCTTAAATACATAAATACAACCTGCTCAGTCTGTATAATTTTACTTGTTTTTATGTTTCAAGACTGATTATTCATTATTGGATAATCAAATAGTATGTTCTTCCCTGGAAAGAGCTTTCTGTCTTCCTTAGTTGCTTAGAGTTCTTCGTGTTAGGTTGAATATTAGCATGCTTATTGATATTGTCCTTATTCAGCTCAAGACTGGGCAGTCATGTTGGTGAGACTTTACATGTGTACTTCTAACTTTCCTAAGAGGCAAACTCACACCAAACTCTCTGATCCTCTGACTCAAATGATTTTTCCACCTCCTCCTCTGTTGGTCCCTGAAATCCTCTCATCTGGTACAACAATGCTCCCTCTAAAAGCCAAAGACCACATAAGAAAAACCACAGTGCCAGTCATGAGAAGCCCTCTTTTGAATTGTTGGTCAGAATTGTTCAAGAAAGCTTTCAAAATATTATAAGCTATTGTTAATCCCATTGGTTTCCTCACCCTTCGGGGGCAGGGAAGATAAGTTCCTATTGATGAAGACACCATGTACTTCAGATACAGGACCCAGAGGCCCTTGAGCTAAAACTGAACTCCATGCCCCTACCTGAGGAATAGCTTTCATGGTGCCAGAGAGCATCAGGTAAGTTTCCAAAGTAGAGAAGCAACCAACTGTTCTGCACAACTATGACTCTTATGAACCACAACAACCACATCATGATATGATAACCTGAAAAAAGTGTACAATAGTGACACACATATCCTGGAAGTAACCAACAGCTCTCTAATTGGATTCAGCACTCACTCAAGAAGAAGAAAACCACTCCTTGTGCTGGAAAACCTAGCAAGGCTAATAAAGTCCTGGATCTTTGTGGAGTACCCACAAATGCCACTTTATTAAACCAACACAACCCTTAACTATATTCTAAACATTTGTCCTTATATCCACAGATAACTGTAGTGTCCAAGCAACATTAAGGAGATTACTTTTTGCAACAAATACAGACTATTAGAGAAGGCCATAATCAATCAAAATGCAGTGCTGTGGAATCCAGCTCAAACTGACACATCTACAAAATAGCTCACACCTATGGCTATTTCTGTTTTTATTACTGAAAATATTACTATTACACAATACATTTTGATCATGGATTCTTCCCATTGCATCCCAAATCATCCCTCTCTCCTCCCCTATCCAACTCCTTTGTGTTTAATAGGTTTTGTTTTGTGTTTGTGGGGGGGGGTTGTGATTTTGTTGTTGTTTATTTGTCACTCTGGTTTCTTTCTTTGTTTTTATTTGGCTGTTTGTTTTTTAAGTTAATTTCTTAACTCTAACCCACAGAAATGGTTCTTAGTAGCTCTTGTATTGAGTGTTCTATCCATGGTGCTGAATTACTTTCTTTGGTTGAGATACCTCCCACCCCAACTACAAAAGTAAACAATGAAGAAGGGAACACTGATGTTTCTCTTGGTCAACAATTTAAAATAATAATAACAATAATAATAATAATAAATAATAATAATAATAATAATAAATAATAAATAATAAATAAGGCTGGGAGATGGTGCTGTATACCTTTAATTCCAGCACTCAGGAGGCAGAGGCAGGCTGAACTCTGAGTTTGAAGACGACCTAGTCTACAGATCTACAGAGTGTGTTTCAGGACCACCAGACCTACACACACACACACACACACATACACACACCTGACTAGAATAAAACAAGAGCTTTGATTGAAATTTAGAAATTCACATATTGTACAATTTTGTACTTAGCCTAGAAGATATGAAAACATTATTGACGTGTATATTTGAGGAATTTGAAGTGGGAGCAGAAAGTATTGGTTTTTAGCTTAATGTTCCAACTAGGCATTTGCATCTTCTCACTCGTACTATTCCTCCATTTACAAGTAATAGTCTCGGACTTGTGTTCATTTACCAGAAACTTTTCAGTGTATGTTTTGAGAGGCCAATACTTTGAGCATTCTTCATGTAATTTCAGGCAAGGCAAAGTCATACAGTTTCTAATAGTGAACCATAATTTGCAATCCTCTTTATATACCTATAAAATACTTATGATCAGTTTCAGATTAATTTGATGAGAAATATAGCCCTGAAGATTACAAATGATTTTAACATACAGTGCTTGCCACAGGAAGCCAGAAGTTAATAACGGTTGCACAGATATTGAAAATAAAATGATACCATAAAGCAGTACAAATCACTAAAACAACACCAGGGAGGAACTGAGTCAGTTTAGTGTTTTCACTATCTTATTATCTCTATTTCCTAACAGTTATTAACACATAGTAAGTAGGACCTATTACTTGCATGAATTAGAATCTGAATGTAAGAATACGTACGGAAGTAAAAGAGATGGTAGCACTGATCACATGGCACAAGCTCACAGGTATCAATTAGCAGCTTAGACACTTGATATCTGTTATTCCCAATGCAATAAAATATTTAGAGCAAAGTGTGTCTATTTTAGTGCATATTAAATGATACATATGTGGTATGCTTTCTCTATACTATTCCTTTAATATTTATGTACCTATTGTCTTTTTTTTTCTTCAAATATGGGAAGTTAAGTGACTTGTTTAAGAACCAAGTAACTAAATAAGAAAAGTTCTTAAATGCCTAATTTTGAGTTTTTAAAAAACTTTAACATTTAAGTGCCTTCTTAATTTTCATATGACCATCTAAATTAAAGCTCTTCAAAAAATCTATTTCTTGTAATTAGTTTATGACAAGTTTCTTTTGCCTAGATACATTTCCTTTCCCAGATATCTGGAGTTACCTGGGAAACAGAGAAGGAAAATGGCATTATGGGAAATGAATAATAGTGCTTTCAGTTAACAATGTTTACTGACACTCCACTGGAGGAATAATTCTCCAATAATGTACTCTCTCCTATAGTAAAGTAGACATGGCATGATGTCCAGTCACAGACTGAGGAAAGCGCTCTGTGAATGGAAATGTTTCAAAATACCTCATGTTTCTCATTGCAAAAGGTAAACAACAATCTGGTTTTCTTTGGTGAAATGAGGTTGGACCTCTGTTTTAGATGAAGTGACTGATAAGTTATTTATGTGCTTAGTCATCCTGTATGTGAATAAATATCCACAGAGATTTATAATAGATAGATAGACAACAGACAGACAGACAGACAAATAGAGATGAATAGATAAATGATAGAGAAGGATGTTGATGATGATAGCTCCATCACTTGCTCTAAAAGGCTTTGTATATTTTGTTGTCCAATTATCACATATAAGGAGAGGAAAATGAACACTTGTCAATGAACACTAAGAAAGGGAAACTATGAAAAGCATTTCAAACCTAAAAATTTTAAATAAGATAACTTGCTTAATGTTTCATGCTAACATGTAAGTAATGTGGCTAGCTGTTTTGGATTGGTTATTTTTTTTATTATTTCATGGTGTTAACTTTTCTCAGCATTCTTCATCATGTTGTGCTTTCATCTATATTTCACTGTCCTTAGAAACTGATTTCCTCACAGCTCTTATACATGGCACTGACAAATTTTTGCACACTAGGGAGAAGAAAATGGTTTAAAAAAAATTCAAAAACCTGTCCTTGGATTTCATAAGGCACATTTAAAGTAAGCAATAATACAATGTTTATAACATATGCTTCATATAAATAAGAACAATAGCAACATGATAACAAATTTCTAACTGGATTTACACCCATTGTGGGACTGGCTTTGCTGGAGTACAAGGAAGGACTCAGTCCATTGGCCTTACTCACCCTATCAGAGTACTTCAGTTGGCAGCTTTGTCAGGGAGCATCTTTGTGCCCTGAGCATGCAGAAATGCAAACTGCTAATTTAGCATTAGTATTCTACTTGAACAAAGGGGTACCAGAAGGCACCATAAATCAACACAAATTTCTCTGGTTTCCAGTTAGAGAGGAGACAAAGCAACCCAACTCTTGAATTCTTTAAAGCAAGTCTCCAAACCTTGCCGCAGAACTAAAATTTTTACTTTTTTGACACAGGATCTCACTATGTACTCTCAGCTAGCCTAAGAACTTTCTATGTAGAACCTGCTCGACTTGAACTCTCATAGATCCACCTGCCCCAGCTTCCCAAATACTAAAATTAAAGTCATTCGCTACCACGCCTGGCAGATGAAATAGTAATTTTTTTTTAATCTAACTTCTTTCTTAATAGGTAAGTTTTCCTGTGATCATGAGTAAGAAATACTTGTTTTAATAGGGGTTATTATCTATCAAAGATTTGTCATAATGTCATAAGAAGTTCAAAGAAAATAGGTTAACTGGGCATAGTTTTGTGAAATGTTGCTGGCTTTTCAAAGTTCAGTTTTGAAGTTAGGAGTCTGTAGAAAATTTAAATTTTCAAGTGAGCAATTAAACTATGAATAACTTACACTGCCTGACCTTTCTCAAAAAAAAAAAGTAAAAATGATGGAACTTACAATTTATTTCAAAATTTCATTAGGGTAGAAAGCAGCTTTGTTTTCATCAAACCACACAGAACCACCTTCTGTCATCTTCACTATGACTGTCTTTGAGCTGACAGGAAAGAACTGCATGTAGTCATTTCTACACACAGCAGATTGAAAGCAGCTGGGGACTGAGCTCCAGTTAGTGTCTATTCTGAGTTTATTTCAGGTCATATGGTTTTATTTTGCAAGCACTGTTGTAGAAAGTAACTGAGAACTAATTATCAGTTTAAAATCATTTTTCATAAATAAAAAATTATTATGATAAGTTGGCTGTCTTAAAGTTGTACAAACTGGTTGTTTCTGCAGTATTTGAGCATTTATACATGTTTTCCTAGTTTGGAATTAGCATAGTTTAGAATTCATTTCTGTTCCTAACTGAAACTTCTGTACCATATTTTTTTTACTTAATGATCTATTGTTTATATTTTGAAAAATACTTAATGTGATTATAATAGTATGATTATAGAACCTATTTGATACTCCTGAAGACAAAACTGGATTTTAAAATGTTTATAGGTTCCAGTGCTATAGGTTCCATCAGGGAGACCCAACATTAAACTTCAACAAAGGGGAAAAACTTTTGACCAATGAATGACCACAGGCAACTCTGTAGTAAGGCTTATGTTTTCCATGACACTCAGAAATCGATTCTGAAGTGATGGAAGTTACTGTGACTGAATTATGACATCTCTGACAACAGAGAGTCACTTAATTACTCTGTGCTTCATTCCTCATAACCATCTGGTAGCCCAAACTTCATGAGTCACAAGAACGTAATAACAAACAATTGCAGAAAAGTGTTTCTAAGATTTTGCGGACAGGACCCTGATATAGCTGTCTCTTGTGAGGCTATGCCAGTGCCTGGCAAATACAGAAGTGGATGCTCACAGTCATCTATTGGATGGAACACAGGGCCCCTAATGAAGGAGCTAGAGAAAGTACCCAAGGAGCTAAAGGGGTCTGCAACCCTAAAGGAGGAACAACAATATGAACTAACCAGTACCCCACCCAGAGCTCGTGTCTCTAGTTGCATATATAGCAGAGGATAGCCTAGTCGACCATCAATGGGAGGAGAGGCCCTTGGTCTTGCGGAGATCATATGCCACAGTACAGGGGAATTCCAGGGCCAGGAAGCAGGAGTGGATGGGTTGGGGAGCAGGACTGGGGGGGGGGCGGCATATAGGGGGCTTTGGGGATAGCATTTGAAATGTAAATGAAGAAAATTTCTAATACAAAAAAAAGAGAGAAAGAAAAGTGTTTCTACCGTGAGAAACAGCTAAGAGCTGTGCATGAGAATCAATTAGTCACATAGTACACACCAAATCATTCTAGTCTTTAGCCTGGCATAAGCCACTGCCTATGAAAGAACTGTCGTTCTCCATGATCTTAAATTCCTTTGGAACTTCTTTTTTTCCTGTACCTAAATCAGGTACAGATAATACAGGTACATCTTTATGGCAAAACAGTAAAAGGCATTTCAAGACTAATAATTCAAGATACCATTCTTGCTATATAGTATGGTGAATAAAATACGTAGGAGTATAAATATATTTGTTTTCAATAATGTGACATAAGATGGCCTACCTAAGTGTTAATGTATTTGGAGTCAGGTCTTAAAAAGCAATTTTTTTCCTTTTCTTTTTTTTAAAGGTTTAAGTAGTGTTAAATTGTATTCCTCCAGATCTAAATGTTCTGTAACTAAATATAACAAAAGCATTCAAGCTATCATACTCCTCCTGTCTCTGAGGTCCATCTCAGTCCACAGTTTGGAAGTCATCACATTGAAGACAGTTTCAATACACAGGGGGAAAATGAGGTTGGACTGTGGATTCAAGGTTACAAAAAGGATCCAAAAGATGATGCCCATTCAAATTTCTAAAGGTGCCTGACACACAGTGGTTACTCATTTCAAGATGGTCTTAACAGTTGTTCTTTATCTTACTGATTTTAACATTAAAACATCTTCTAGCTTTAACAAAGAGTATAAAAAACGTTTATGTCCTGTAATTATAACGATTGTTTGCTTCTTTGTGTTTTCATGTGTGTGATGATGCTTATGTGGAACTCACAGGACCTATGGGCACTGCCTCCCTTTCTAATGTGTGAGTCCAGGGGTAGAACTGGGTTTGTCAGGCTTGGCAGCAAGAGCCTTTATCTGCTGAGCCATCTCACCAGCCCTATTTGTTGTTTTTTAAAATGCAGATTCACTCAAACCTTTGCTGGAACATAATGTGTATTTCTTTGTAACTGTTTTCAAAATAATGAATGAATTTGAAGTTACTAAGATCAAGCAGAAAATGCAAATTTTTTTTTCTACAACACATACTATAAGGCTTTAATGATTTTAGCAGATGACCACTTCCAACATTATCTTCTAAATGCCAGGCTTGCATGTTTCTAATGTCATAAGGAATCCATTCCCTCTCAAGTGCTATGACCATTGTTTGGCTTAATAAGAAAATGGCTAAGTGATTTTTAATCATCATGCAACTTTTACACAACAGAGGAATGGTGAATCTCAGCACAGAACAAAGTCCTTGATGATATATTCTCAAATTGGAGTTACACAGATAGTCGTAATACTGGGGCCCAAGATTCCCAGTTGTCCAGCCACAGTTTATTAAATGCACAATAGACTTAAAATTATTCTATTTTGTACAATCTTTTCTAACAATGACAGTCTACATCATGAGCACTGGATAACTCTGGAAAGAGTTTTCTTAAGTTGATAAATACGACTCTAAAACACATGTAGAAGATGGGAGGAGGAGGTCCCCTCAACATTCCACTTTATCTGCTTCATTACTAAGGTTTGTTTGTTTGTTTGTTTTTGTTTCTAGTGTCAGTTCTGGGTGAACCAGGGTGGCCTCTTCCTGTGTTGTTCAACAGTTCTTCCGCCTGATCCTGTTCTGATGGTGTCTCTCACATGTATAGTGTCTGTGGGAGGAGCTTTAACACATATCGCCCGCCCCCCCCCCTTCACAAATTGGTCCCACCAGATAGACCAGGATGGCCTTGAATTCAGAGAGAGATCCAGAGGTCTCTGCCTCCTGGGTGCTGGGATTAAAGGTGTGCTCCAGCATGCCCAGCTTCCACTTCTTTATTCCTTGTTTGTTGTCTCCTCAAGCATTTTCTCAGAACAATAATCCTGGAGGAAGTGTTTCTGCTTCAGGTGACTACAATTCAGGACGAATGTCTATATTGTTTTCTTTTTTTAAAAGATTTATTTATTTATTTTATGTATATGAACACACTGTTGCTCTCTTCAACCACACAAGAAGAGGGCATCGGATCCCATTACAGATGGTTGTGAGCCACCATGTAGTTGCTCGGAATTGTACTCAGGACCTCAGGAAGAACAATCAGTGAGTGCTCTTAGCCACTGAGCCATCTCTCCAGCCCATTACTAAGGTCTTATTCATTATCCAAATTGTACACGTCATAGAAGACGGGCGGTGGTGGTGCACGCCTTTAATCCCAGCACTTGGGAGGCAGAGGCAGGCAGATTTCTGAGTTTGAGGCCGGCCTGCTCTACAGAGTGAGTTCCAGGACAGCCAGGGCTATACAGAGAAACCCTGTCTCGAAAAAAAAAAATAATTTAATGAAAGAATATTTGCAACCTTATTCTTAAACTACATGCTGTGCTTTTACACCCACATTATTGGTTTTCTTATAAATGTTATGCAAAAGGAGCTATAGCAATAGTCACTTTTTGTTTTTGTAGAGGAGTAAGCTACACCTTTCATTTTTATTTTTTTTTATTTTATTTTATTTTTATTTTTATTTTTATTTTTGATTAAGTAACCACGAACTTTTCCACTATGTTAAAACCCAAATCAGCTACATGTTCTTTCAAGAATCATAAATCCTTTTTCTCTCAAAATAAATAAATAAATAAATAAGTGCTGTAAGCCCTCCCGAAGCTGACTAGCTTTCATTTTTACTTCCTATTTTTACACTTTAAAAGTTTATGAGACACATAGAGCAAACCTAGTTTGAAACTTCTCAAAGACAACTCTCACTCAAATTATTTTATGGGGAAATGCTGTTGGCCTTAATGCACAGGGTGGAAACTTAAACCCTAGTGGATCTTAGGACCCTGTGGAGCGCTACTGCAAGACCTTGCTTAGGAAGGCCGTCTGCTATCCTCAGTGAGCAACATTTCATCTCACTGAAAAAGCACCTTTGAAGTGGAAGCTGCATATACGGCTCAGAACATGTATCTGAACGAGTGCCCATGTGTATACATTCCTGCTGTTTCTAATGGCATGCATGAATAATGAATAAGAAGCCTATGAAATATGCACTCAGATAGCCTTCCTCTGATTTTAGACTTTACTTCTCCGATAAGAAGGAAACAAATGTTGCTAAAATATCAGTCTCAGATTTAATATGATTTACATAAAGTATAGTTTCCTCCATACAAGTTTAGTCCATTCTGCCAAAGAGGAATTAATCTGAAGCAAGAAAACCAGGATCACACATTGAAGTGAGATTTTCATACCTCCTTGCTCTACTGGGAAGAGCAAATAATTTTCACTAGAAAATAGTCTGAGAGATGGTGCTAATCTTTTTATAAAGAATATGCCAATTTTTGCACTTGGAACACAAAGAAGAGAAATTATATGCTAAAGTTCCCATCTTCTCTTTTCTGTTTTTCTTCTCTTTTTCCCTCCCGGTCCTTTCAAATTATTTATTACACACAGATAGAACAGAGAGAGGAGGTGGGCGTGGGGAAAGAGAACAAGAGGAACAGAAGGAAAGGAATAAGAGTGTTGGTGAAAACGTATTCTGGAATGTTGAACCACGTTCAATCTCTACTGAAACACATTATACTTAAATGAAGAAGAAAGCTCTGTTATGGAAGTGAAATATCCTTTAGATTTCAATCAGTAGTATTCACAAGATCAAAAAGTAATTTTACAGAATCCTTATACAGTATTAAATATTTGGGGGAAATCATCATCCTAAGAGGTAAGGTAGTATGCATAGAATATTTAAACAAAGGTAATATTAAAGATTTAATTTTGTGGGATTTTAAAAAAATAAATACTGTAGTCTCGTTTTCAAAATTTTTTCTTCAGGTAGAACTTAACCTGTTTGACACAGTTTTGGTGCTGTTATTCATATGTTCTTATACACATGTAATGGTTATAGCTTATAACAGAATAATAAAAGAAAAGGCTAGTCGCTACATAATAAAGTGAATATATTTGTGTTCTGCTCATACTTTTATTACTATTACTAATTTTTTCTTTGTCTTACCTTTAAATTTAAAATAATCTCAATGGTGATGACATGTCCATCATTATTAAGGGCTAAAGCTCTGTATTGCACACCCACAAATGGATTTCACAGTTTAAATCCATAGCTAGGAAAGGGGTCAGTCAATACTACTTGCACAAAGACAAAGACAAAGATTTGTTTTAGCTAATAAATAAATGTCTAAATAGAAATTTTAAGGTCAGCTAATGTATTCTTGCATGCTTAAATAATACCTGCTGGCTGCCTAGCATTTTCCTTGGACAAATATGAGAAAAAAGCTCTAGAGAGGAGAAAGCCAATAAAAATAACTTATACTGTGATGTATGACTCTTTGTTTCTCAACTACAGCCCAGATATTAAAACATATAGCGTTTGTGTAAAACTGACATAATATTAAATCAGAAATAATAAGATGTTTTCCTGTTGTAACCCAATGCTTTGGTAGACATGACACCCTATAAATGCAATCTATTCAATCAGATTTTATAATTATTTTTATGCCAATGCCAATAAATATTTCCAATTTTACAGATCAGTTGCTTTATAGAACTAAACACATCAGGGAAGCAAGTCTGAATTCCCACCACTATTGTACAACCACTCTGGAAATCAGTCTGTTAGTACTATGTCCAATCAGAAAATTGGACATAGTACTACCGGAGGACCCAGCAATACCTCTTCTGGGCATATACCCAGAAGATCTTCCAACTGGTAATAAGGACACAT
>NC_034606.1:11255575-11313590 GCF_900095145.1 Mus pahari | reverse complement strand
TGAGTTTGAGGCCAGCCTGGTCTACAAAGTGAGTTCCAGGACAGCCAGGACTACACAGAGAAACCCTGTCTCGAAAAACCAAAAAAAAAAAGTGGAAAAGATGAAAAAAAAAAAAAAAAAAAAAACTTCCCACCACTAGTAACATTCAGGTTCTGTCTCATTCTCCATTTATAGACACAGAGTGTCAAAGTGTGAATACATTTTAATCCATTTGTACTTAATATTTAATACAGTTGAATTAAATATATATTTACTATTATTTGCAAAATATCATAACAAAAGTTAAGAGAAATTTCAAACGAGAAGTTTCCAAGATTGGGTTACAAGCCCAAATGTTTTTTTCACTATTGATCTTCTGTTGGACTCTAAGTTTGGAAATAAGATATTTACCATTCAGCATGGCTTTGCCTCAGTCTGAACTGCATTCATCTTGCAGTCTTCTAAAACATATTCATATTTGGCAGGAATGGCCTGAAAGAGAAGGACACTAGTTTGCTATTTTTAAATTATGCCATGAAAATTAGGGGTTTTGCTTTTACTTTTCTTGTTGTAAAATTATAGGTTAACACTCTCCTCAAAACCAACCTTACCCTCTATTTTCCTAGCATGTTTACATACAGACAAATTGATCAAATTACATTATTCTGGGTTCAGGTTTTAGAGAAATCATGAAAGGACAATGAAAATATAGTTAAAATGTCTTATAAAATTCCTTAAATGGCCCATTAAGTTCACCATAGTCATTTTTCTTTTAAAATTAGAAAAGATCATTTTTCTTTAAATTCTAGATAATATTGATATAAATTCCTAGAGCCCTAATATTCAAGTCAGGTCTCTAAAGATTTGAAACACATGGTTACATGACGGGGTCAGGTCATAACATATACACAATTCCTTACCAGCTTAATCTGGAAAGCCTCCGCTACTAAAATCTCTGGCTTTCTGCTTCTGTTTCCAACTCCACTCCCTCTCCACCACACTCCACACCTTCTTCCAACTTGAATAACTGTTTAATGCCTTCCTCCTCCTCCTCCTCTTCCTCCTCCTCCTCCTCCTCCCCCCCCACCACCACCCTTTTTCTTCTTCCTCATCCTGGTCCTTCTCCTTGCACTTTCTTTCTCTTGGCAAAATTCTGCTGCCTTGCTTAAAGAAAAACAAAAACAAAAACAAAACAAAACAAAACAAAAACATTAGCCTCTGTGAAACCCAAAGGCCTGAGGAATCAGGTCAGGTCTCACTCAGAGTCCTCTGGGAATCAGGAAACCTCCCAGAAGGAACTTGAATTTTGGCATTCAAATTGTATAAAGAGAAGTTTGTTTTTACTGGAGTCATCATTTTCTACAAGCAACTTTAACACATGAAGCCTCATTTTCCTTATCAGATGTAGCTTGTAACCTCACCTCAAGCAACCCTTAAGTATTAGATGGGTGAGCATTTGTTTAACCTAGCATAGTGTTTATCAACAAATGACAGCTTTAATATCAGTACTTAGAATAATGACTCTTTAAGGCTTTTGTTAAAGCAAATAACCAAATTTGAGGAAGTTTGCATGAACTGCACACCTTCGAAATACTTCTTAGAGAGTTTAAGCAGCATGCTACATCTTCTCAGCCTCTGTGGTATGAAATAATTGATTTTATACTAAAGTTGACACCCTCATACATATACCAAGTACAGGAAAAAATTACTCTAGCCTCTGCTATGTCCATTTCCTTTATCAATCTGTTTTGCCATTTAAAAAATATATACAACGAAAATGACTAAAATCCACACTATTCCTTATTAATACTATTATTTTTTAACTATCCAAATGTTTCATGTAACAGGAAATAGATGTGCTAAAATGCTTTGTCTAGGCTTACTTTAATGGAACAAAGAAAGAATCACAGAGTTGGTTTTGAGATTTTGTTCATTCCTCATAGTTTATGGAGGTGGAAAGGCTTGTGGTGTCACTCAAGATGTGAATTTTCAAATTTTCTTCTAGTGCTTCCACATTGATGGTAGTGACATAATCTTTGTACTTTATTTGGGGAGTGTGGGTCATTACAAATCAATTTCAGTAAACTTGAATATATATCTAAGAGAGCCCAAGGACATCTCCTTTGTCTTTGATGCATGTGACAATTGATTTACTATGAAAGTTGAGATTCTCGTACATAAACCAATTCCAGATAAAATAAGGTATTTAACATTAAATTGGAAGAAGGGGTATAAGGAAAAGCCCACTGAGCTTGAGAAGGCATAGCAAAAGAGAAAGAACACCATGTAATCTATCGCATTTCCCAAAGGCTGTAAACTCTTACAAGTACATAATGTCTAGAAAATTATCGAATTAGTTAACTTGGCCCTGATATTAACGAAAATGCTATATTTTAAATATATAAAATTTAGACTTTGAATAAAGCTTTGGCCCTCATTTGAGATGAGTCTTGTTTCCCGGGGGACATTTGGGGATTTGGAGGTATGTTTAACTTGTCACTCTTTAACTGAGTTGTGTATGTGTGTGGGGGGGGGGATTGCTAATGAGGGGAAGCTGGAAATTCTAAATATCCTCCAAAGTGGAAAAGAGCCCCACAAACAGGTATTATTTGTCTCAATGAGTTTATCCAGCTGAGATTCAGAACCCAGGAATGAAGCCATGGTGTTTCAAAGAACTTGTTGTGTTGCTGGGTTTTCCACTCCTGATCCTGCTCTGTCCCTGTTACTGGCACAGTGGGCTGCACTTACAACGATGGCAGTTGCATTGGTATTCATCTTTTATCTTAGAGCAGTTGCTCATGGATCCTATTTACATAGTGTGCTATAGATACTCGGTTTCTAGTAGGAATTTAACATGCTTTGGAAACTTAGCAAGAAACACGCAAGCTTTCAGTGAGGAGAATTTGTGGAAAAGAAAAGTTGAACAGCAGGCGTCTTATTTCTCCCCCAATTCCAAATGCCTTTAATGGATCCTAAATTAGAAGTGTGAATAAAACTCGTTTGTCTTTTAAATAGATGGATTTGGGGAGAATTGGTTCAGAGCCTTCAGCACATGAAATCTTCACTGCCTCATGGTCGCTTATTTGGAAATGTGATGAAGTGTGAAGAGACGGCACCAGCAGGAGGAATCACTTAGAAATTTTAAAACATGAAAAATAGTTCCACAGACATGTGCGTGGCTACAAGTCAACTGACACAGGCTGAAGACTTTAGCTACTCATCACAAAGCTACTGACTTTTCTTCCCATCTCAGATGCATCTTTCCATTAATTTGTTTGCATTAATTAGATTATTTGGAAGAAAAATGGAGCTTGTTGCCTTTAAGACAATGTGTCTCTTTACCTACTATCTACTACAGTTATTGTTTTGTAATAGAGTACCTCTTTCTTTCTAGGCATGATACAAGACTGAGTGCAAAGCAATACAGTTTGGGAAGTAGTGTAAGGTGTCATCAAACATCTCTTTTCTTATGATTAGATCCATTGTACAAACACTCCATTGACCTAAAATTTCAAGTTTTTCATTATTGTTGATAGATACACAATGTGCAGAGGCCAGAAAAATACCATCAGCAGCACTGTGCAAAAAGATGAATTGCCTAGCTGAATTAGCTTAAGTGTTCATACTACATTTTCATTGGTCTTATTAATAGTTAATCTTACTGATTATAATCATGATACTATTTGGATATATGCCACATTTGAGTCATTTGGGTTTTGATATTATCTAATACTTTTTTACAATTATGCATGTGTAAATGTGCCTACACTTGTGTGCTCACGTGTGTGAAGTTCAGAGGAAAACCTCAGGGGTCATGCACTTCATGTCTAAAATAGCATCTCCCATTGGCCTAGAGTTCATCAATTATATTTGCATAACTGCCTAGTGAGCCCAAGGAAATATATTCTCATTTGAGACAGAAAATAAACATTGATAGACATTGAAAATAGCTAGTGTGACTATTAAGATATTAGATAACAGCTATGAACCTCAATTAGATTATTTGAGGTAAGACATAATGGTAACATTTAACTACAGTTATTATTATTATAATATATTATAATATATTAATACAGTTATATTATTCTGCAGTTCAGAATCTTTGCTACATACTTATCCTTCTGATATAGATAATCAAGGAAACAAATGTTACCCTGGCTTGCCACCTCTCAGCATAGCACACATACAAACTATTTACTAAAGGTAAAAGCACTTTTTGCAAAATGTCTGTAAAGAATGTCTATTGTAGGCTATTTGGTGGGATGCTTGCCTGGCTTGCACTAAACTACACTGCATAAACCAGGTTGGACTGAGCATAGCTGTGATCCTAGCAGTGGGTAGATAATCAGAAGTTCAAGGTCGTTCTCAACTACTTATCAAGTTCCCAGGCAGCCTGGAGTATGTGAGACACTCTCTGAGAAGGTACGTCTAACACAATTGTCTTCCAAACCTAACCAAAATGCCTCCTTACTTTCTCCCATACAAATAAAAAGTATTGGTTCTGGTTTATTTTAGCTTTAGAACCAATGTAGGAAAATAACTATACTCTTTTTTAATTAAAATAAGCCAATTCAAGTGGGTAATGTCCAAATGTGTCTTGGAATTAGTTATATATCACAGTCATTTCTCAGTGCTATCTGGGTAATTGGCTATCTGAAATAAAACATTAGGATTTCTATAAGTCCCCTCTCTGGCCTTCTTCAAGCAACATTTATATTTATTTCTACATGGTAAATGTAGTTAAGATTTTTATCACTAACCATTTTTAAAAAGAGATTTGAAAAATCATTTTAAAGAGCTATGTGTTTTAAATCAAATTAATAATTGTAAATATGCAATTGGGGCTTTCTCATGCTCACAATCCAACAGATTGCTCCCATTAACAGTACAAAAGAGCGATAAGATTTGGAAAGGGAAAAACAAAAAAAAGTGAAAACCACAAGTAGAAGAGCTGAATGGCTGCTAGTATGTAGAGAGTTAGAGCAGCAAGCAGGACTAAAGAGCTCCTGCAGATCCGGTGGTTGGCTTGTGATGGGCAGAAGGAAAAATGCAAATTGGACCAGTGTGAGATACAGAGCTTCTTTTGCCAAAGTGTCCGGGACTCCTTGCTGGAAAAGAACAATATAAATAAGCACAGGCAGTGAAAAGCAACAAAAGCTGCAAGCCATGAAAAACCCTTGCTCACATGGAGAACATGAACTGCCTAATGTTAGAAAGAAGTCTCACAGATACTTATACAGTCAAGGGTAGCAGGTTGTCAAGATGTTTGCCATTGCCTACACGGCTAACAGGGAATATAGCTGATTTTTTTTTCCCCATTGTCAAACTAGAAGCCTATCATAGAGCAGACTTAAGGGACACCTCATTTCAGAAAGTAAACGTATGGTTCATTTGCACCATTGAGAGAGTCAGATCTCATGGTCACTATTGAGTGAGCACATTTCTTTTCCGTTTACTAGAAACATAAGACTATAAAACAAAAGTGCTTTTGGTGTGACTTTGAGGTTACCAAAATGCTCTGTGTCAGAGAGGTTGCTTTACCAAATGTTAAACTATTAAGCTGAAAAGAGACCAAGTGGATGAGTGCAAAAGATTATGCTGGGAATTGAACCTAAAGCCTTGAGCCTTGAGCCTTACAAATACAAGGTAAGTGTTTTACCACTGGGCTACAACTCGAGCATTGTGGTTCTAAAGAAAGTGCCCTATATATGCAGTCGCATAAGCCTGTAATCCCAACTACATACAAGGTGAGACAGGAAGACCAGGACTTCAAGCCCAGGCAACATAATAAGATTTTTCTCTCAAAAAGCATAAAATAAGTATACACTGTAGTGTATACACGTAAGTACACTGTTTTCATGTGTGATGATATTGATTCTTTTGTAATGTTTTATTATTTATTTTTATTTTATGTTCATTTGTGTTTTGGCTGTGTGACGGTGTTGGATCCCGTGGAACTGGAGTTATAGACAGTGCTGTGTGGGTTCTGGGAATTGAACTCAGGTGGAAGAGCATCAGCGCTGATTCTAATTTTCAATCATTTGTTGTAGTTATTTAAAGAGTTGCTACCTATGAATTCAGGTGTTTGTTTGTTTGTTCATTTGTTTTTCTGAAATGAGCCCTCATATAACACAGGCAAGCCTGGAAATCTTAACAGATAATGATCTCCTGGACTTACTTTCTGCGTTCCTGAATTACAGAAATGCACCACTACCTCTATGTGGGCCTTTGATTTTTCTTTTTTCTTTTTCTTCTTCCTTTTATTTATTTTTTCTTTCTTTTGGGGGTGGGGGTGTGGGGGTGTGGCCAGGAATCATATGGAGAGCCTTGTGCATAATAGGCAAGCACTCAACTGCAGCCTCAACATTCTGTTAAGTTAAAAACACTGGTTCTGTTGACATCACTTCTGCCAGACTAATTTCTCTTACAGTAGATAGTTTCCTTTTGTCATTGTGAATTGAAAATCTTAGTCTTTGTAGAAACAGGTTTAACAATCCCAAATGAATCAGAAAGAATTAAAAATAATAGGACAAGCAAAGGCCCTTCTCATGCATTTCCTGGTTTAGTGCTTTAACTTAAAAGTGAGATGAAATAAGCCCTTTCCTACCCAAGTTGGTTTTGATCACAATGCTTACCACAACAATATAAAGCAAGGTAACACTGAACTTGGTAGCCAGAGTAGGGGGCTAGTCTAGGCTGGTGACAAACGTGACCATGTTGTTTAGAGGGAGGGTGGTAGAAGGGTTTGGAACTTTTGGGCTGACCGATCAAAGCTGCTTGAGGAGGTTAGCCGACCTGACATTGTTTCACACAGTCCACTCATCATGGAGAGATTAGATCTACTCTGCAAACAGCACTGGAGGATAGTGGGATGGGCTACAATCATTTCTTGAACTGTGCTACAGTACCTTAAAGAGGGATGAGGAATGGACCTTACATGAAACACCTAGTGAATGAAGAATGAACACTAAGGCAGTTTCTTCCGGTAGTATTAGCCTAATAGAGAAAAAAATTGTGATATATAAAAAAAGAAAGAAAAAAAAAGGGGGGGGAAGACTCCTCATTTAAACTAATACTATTCAAAATTCTTTGCATCACATTGAGAATCCATATAAAGAAGACACATTGTAGTGTTTAAAATTATTGAGCATAAAATTTTATCAACAAATAAACAAGCCTTAGAAAGATGCAAAGAACTGGAAATGTTTATTAATCTCTTTGAAGGGCTGCTGCAATTCAATCATGTGGATGCCGCCCAGCTGGCAAGAAAACAGGATTGCTCAAAGGTTTCAGATTGAACAGCCTCACACAGCTCTCTAGGCAAGAAGTTTGGCGGTGGTGCTGGGAAACCACAAAGACAAATTCCCCAATATTTATCATATGATTTGTATTCTGCAGCCATTTCCAGTCTCCGCGATAACAGTAGAAAGGCTGAAGTCAGAGTGCAGGAAGAGAATGCGTGAGCATGAAGTTCCATACTGAGCACACCACAAAAGACCTGCTGGCAGCCTTTCTTACTAATCATTAAAACAGACAATTTACTTCTGGGCAAAAACACAACCAGAAAACCTTGGTTTTAAAGGATAACCATAATCTTACTGATTTTTTAAAAAAATGGCATTTCTGCTTAAAGCTCCTGTATGAGCTGTTTCCCTTCATATATCTTTAATTATGGAGAACTGCGTGGTCAGCAACAAAGAGTACTACTAGAACCAGTAGCAAAGGAAGTGAAGGAGCATGGTTCCTAACGCTAGTTTTAATATTTATAGAAACAGCAATGCCTGCGGGAAAGGGAATGAAAAGATTCAGCTAAGAACTTTCTTTAAAGATGTAATTTTCATATGATTATAACTTTTAACTTGAGACAGTAAACACATTTCAGGTTAATAAATTTTACTTTTGTCATTTTTTTTTTTTGTGAACTCATTCTGGGTTTATCTTAAAATATAGTTTATAGCTGGAAATGGGTCCCTATCCTAATATCAAATGGTCATGTGCTCATCCTATGTTAAAATCATTGTAATTTAGTATTTAATTTAAAATCATCACAAAAACAAAACAAAACAGAAAATGAGCTATCCACCCCATGGCTTAGAATTTGAGTGACAGTAACTGTTCCCTCTGATTTCCATGGCCACATAGCAATTCAAACATTGCTTGGGTCTCATGCAAGGGAGTCAAATAATATTAAGAAATTATACTTATTTTCTATTATCATGGCAAATTGACTAAGTTTCTCCCAGTATTTACTGGAATTCTTGGTAAATAACAAAGGCTCAATTCATATTTGTGAAATAAATAAAAATCACATTTACTAAAAGTCTTGGATTCAAGGTATAAGATTTGTATCTAGTAATAGTATCACTGTTAACCAATTCCTAGATATACTTAGTGATCATTATGGGCTTCGTCTTTATTGTATTTAAAAATTAAGAGCCTTCTTGTTTTAGGACAATATTTTTCAAATATCCAATTCTGCATAATAAAAAGGTAACAGGCAAACAAACAAACAAAAAACCCAGAAGACCTTTAATTCTGTTTGTTTCCTATTTCTCTCATTTCGCAATCTGTTTTTGTAAAGGAATTTCTGAACATAGACGTTTGCAGATAAGACTGCTAACATGAGGGTAGGCAGAAATAAAAATAGTACTTTAGATGCAAACCTTCCAGGTGTTTACGAAGGGAACCACAGGCATACTGTTTTTAGAAAATCCACACATCTATATTTAGTATCCCAAGCACTGAGAAACCGACAGCTCTCAAAGAATATTTACAGTAGACTCATAGCATGAGATTGTCTAATAGTCCCTGCCTTAGTAACTAGTTTTTATTTTTCCAAGTTTCAAAATAGGTCTACTGAAATCATACATATATATGCATATATATGAAAATACTGCACTCAGCTGAGTTTATTATGACAAAAATGTAACAATAAAAATATGTGAATATTTACAAATTTAAATGCTGGAGTTTTAAAAAATAAACTCTTGTCTAGAACTGTTTTCTATTTTAATACTAAAATTCTAATAAGTGATAGAAGAAAAGAGGAGGAAAAACCATAACAAGGAATCAGGGGAATAGTTTTTCAAAGCATATTCTTTGAATTCTCACCCAAGAGAATTGAACCCATTAAAAATGAAGCTAAGATTAATATTTTATAATCCATAAGATAAAATATATGTATTTTCTGAGGCAGAATCTTTTCAAGTTTGCCAATTTGGAAATCATTATTTTTCACTTGCTTACTTAAAAATTCTTTTGAATTGCTATTCAACTCATGTGAGAAGCCCTGAAGCTAACCTAGCTTCTGATTATCATATCTTGCATGTGGCTTTAGCTTTCTGTTGGAGTATGCAGAAATAGAGACAGCATTTTTAAACCAAGAAATCATTCTCTACTATCTTACTCTCAGGACAAGGACAAGTACCCCGACTCGAGCAAGTGTGATTGTCTAATGACAAGAGAAACTGGATAGGGACTACAGGTGGAGACAGGGGGTTATAATGGTGCCAGGACTAGACCAGGAAGGCATATGCATACACCTTTATCTCCAAGTCACTGGAAAGCACTGAAAGGATTTGGTTGGGCCTATGGAGTCACACAGTAGATTGGAGACTGAGGTGATCAGATGTGCACCTTAAAGAAACTTTTTGGGTCACTATTTAAGAATTTACTCTAGTGGACAAGTCTGGGAGGCCAGGTGAAGATTGGGGAAGAAATAGATTCGGAGAAATGTAGAAATTCAAAGATAACTAGGAAGTAGGAAAGATAGGATAATTCTTTGTAGAACTGTAGAAGACAAAATAGTTAATAGAGTCATCAAGATACCTGGGTTTGCATGGTGAAATCGTGTATTACCTTAGAGAATGCAGCAGTAAGATCCACCTGCACAGGAAGTGATATACATTCTATTAAACAGAGTGCATGTGTGGGCATTTGGGGACATATAAGCTGAGATATCCAAGTGGATTGTAGAAAATATAATAGATATATGTATTTATAGAATTTATAGATGATCTACCTACAAATGGTTATTGAAGCAATTGAAAAGAAAAGCATTACCCAGGAAGGAAAGATAAGATGAACAAATGAAACAGCCATGCCAATGTTTGAAGGGTGGGCTAAGCACGTGCTGAAAGGTAGGAGAGAATCAGAAGGGGAAGGGTAGATTTGAAAAAAAGGAGTAGTGCTTACTCCAAAGGCTGATCATAAGTCAAGATTCCGGTCAAAGCTAGCCACTAGAGTAAGGGCCCTGAGGCCATCTGGGACTTAGGGCAAGGGCTGCCAGCTAAAAATGGTTAGTACTTGTGGAGAGTCATAGGGCAGGGACAGTCCCAGATAATATACCCAGCTAATCATTCACCCAAAGCATGCAGATAAGGGGAGGGGAGAAAGCCAGTAGCACTCAAAATCAGAAAAACAGAGACATATGTTGATGTAATTTTTAAGACAATAATAGCTAATAACAGTTCACACCCAACTGCATGATTATGATATACTTCAGCTCTTCATTATATTGGTTCACATGATGCTCATAGAAGCCTAGGTATAATTATTCTACTTTATAGACAACAAAATACAATTCTAGAGAGTTAGAGGGGCTGATTGGATAATTTCCTTTACAAGAAAGACATGAAAGGATGGGATTCGATTTTCAGGTATAGGAATTTGCCTTGTAAAACGGGAACAAAACTAACAGGATGGAAAAGCAACATTATAGGATTGGAAGTAGGAGATGTACCTTCTATTCTGTCTGTCCATCAAGGGCTAAGAGCATCAGCCTCAGCAGGAAGCAGCAATAGTAGGGTAGTATGTTTGAAGTACGGGCAAGGTTTCAATAGGCACTGAGGTGAACAGGAAATAGCACTCTACCACTGACAACAGACCACAAAAGGATTGCCACATATTCCTCCAGCAGCTGGAGATCAAGAACAAACAGTACTATTCATCAGTGGGACCATGGGGATCCTTCTGTGCAGATTCAGGTCAGTGCAGAGGTGGCCACACTAAGTCTATCTGAGTTAGCTCTGGAAGCTGGGATGTTGACTATATATTAGAGACACAGAAAATGTTGGAACCATCTAAACAGATGAAGGGATAGGAAGCAGGGAAGATCCACTGTGTTCACACCTACTTTCGCCTTCTTCAAAAATAGAGTATGATTCTATCTAATCAATTAAGCAAGTAGGAAATGAATTGCATTCAAACTATTAAGAGAAAAAGATGGAGCTTATTGTGGGTGTTGATGGCTAGCTTCTGCACTCTCTACTTCATCTTTCTATGAAACTAAAGCTTTATGAAACATCAGCTTAAAAACATCAAGCCTATTAATTTTATAGAAATAGTAGACACATGAGAATAGGTGAAATAGGAGTTATCTGAAGATTGTTTGCCATTATTATTATAGAAGGAATTAGCTCACTGATTAGCTAAAGCTGTACCATATACCTTATCTTCCCCAGGGTTATTATTAATTGGAAAAGCAGAAAAGAAAAGGAGGAAAACAAAGCGCCCTTAATTGAATTCCCAACCTGTGTATGTTTCTGTGTGTGAAAGAGAATTCAGTCTTTGAGGAAAAAAAAAACTTATGAAGTAGACCACATATGCTTTTACAAATAAAACTACAGACTTAGGAATGCTAACTTGTCTGATACAGCTCACCAGAGAGCAGAAGACACCACCTAATGAGAAAGAACACTTCTTCAATCTCCTTCAGGAAATCTCATTCACTGGCACACAGTTATGTAGCCTTACATTTGAAAGTTGTCTGAAATAATGCCAAGAAGGTTTGAATACACCGTGAAGATTTCTTCACAAACCTAGCCATCAAAGTAAAAATTCATTAATGAACCAATAATAGGTGGAAGTATAGCATGAACCTCTTAAAGTTTGTAAATGATATTAATTAACAAAAGCCGATTGAGATGCTACATATTGTACTTGGTGCTGTTTGTACCCAATCAAAACTCTGAGACAAATCCCTTTTTTCCCATAAGATTACAGGCAGTGAGTAGTGAGTGCTTCAAGGGGGACCCAAAGCTTCTGTCTGCACCAATCCATCTGAGTAGCAGATAGTTTACAAGTAGGCACAAAACAAGAAGAGGACAAAGGTCAAAAGAGAAGGAACGGAAAGAGGGGCAGAGAGACAGAAGGTGACAGAAAAGAGAGGGATAAAAGATGGGAGATGAGAAGTAGAGAGAAAAAGAAAGGGGGAGGAGGGGAGCAAAAGAGGCAGGGAGGGAGGAGGAAGAGGAAATAAAGAGATCAAAGAGAACTCTCAAGAAGCCAGAATCATAATTGAACCTGGAGATTTATCAAAACTCATTTCAAAACCTATCCCTAGTTTCCTCAGATCCCAGTCTAACTTAAAACTCTGACAAGCCCCTTTGGCATCTCTCAAACACAATGCCAACTTCCAGAATGGCATGTCATAGCTATGCCCATGCTTCTCTAAGACCCTAAAGAACAGGAGACACTAGCTCAGAGTCGGAACGTCAATGCCACAAATAATTGGGAGAATAGGAGGATGGTAGGTGCCTGGCCTTCCCTCATCCCTTCTGTTTAACCAGTTTTAACCTGTCTTTGGTAGGAATGGCTTGTCAACTACTTTTCCAATGTGAAATTCTGTTCCCTTCTTTTTGTGTAACAATCCATGTAGGCAAGACATTTTCCCCTTTGGTAAAAACAAAGATCTTTAAGATGAGGCAAATTTAAGACAAGCAGACAGGAGGCAGCGATGGTAGTTAGAACAGTTTTATCTGAGCAAGGAAAGGTATCTAGGAAACGCTAGCCATATGCCAGGCATAAATACTAGACTTGTCTAATCCTTCTAACAGTATTACGAGCTAATTACTATTATTAAGTCTATTTTATAGGTGTGAAAATGAAGCAGAGAGAACTCAAGTTTCCTCAAAAACATGAACTAATGCAACTGGGTCTTCCTTTTCAACCAACCTGCACTTACAGCTAAGTCCTGGGGGGGTCCTTAAACAACTCCAGTGGGGGGCGGGGAGTCCTTAAACAACTCCAGTGGGTGGCACAGTCAGAACGAGGCAAACAACTGACTTCCGTTCAGGGCTGTGAGATTCAGGCCCTTGTATCTCTCATTTCCTATTCACCCCACACCTCTGTGCAGGGTAGGAAACTTATTTCTCTCTCCTGTTGTCTCTTGAGGAAGCATCACCAGGAGGCCAGCCAGTAGCTGAGCTTCTTAATATAACAGAAGATACAGGGGTTTTCCTCTCAGCCCCTAATTCAAGGTCATTTTCCCAGTCTTAGTTTCACTAACACTCTACCAGGCAGCTCATCCTAAAATTTGATCTACTATAGCTGTCACCAGGGTGGGGGTGTAGGATGGAGGTGGGGGGGGGGGAGCCAAGATGGAGCTTTCAGGCTTCCTAGAAGTAGTCCCAGTAGTTTGCCATGGTAAAGAGGCTTGGGAGCCCTATCTCAGATCAGATCATGGCCCAGTCAGAGGACGAGAGGAAGTGAGTAACTTCTTGGGAAAACAAATGCCATTCCAGTCCATGGTCCATCAAAACAGCCAGGTATAGTGGTACCCACAGATCCTCAAATGCCATAGGTTACTTAGAATTTTATTATCATTTTTGTGCTGTTTTGATGTACAGTAAATAAGCCTTTGAAATACAAAAGAGAAACAAAGCTAAAAGAAAGATCATGGGGATCACAGATATCAGGACAATGAAATAATGAAAAATTTTACTCTTTCATTTGCCAAATTTGTTGATGATGTCATCTCAGTATATGTAAAACTAATATGAAAGTTATCTCTTTCAAAGGCAATTCTCCTTTGATTAAACGGCTTTCTAGAAGCGACTAATGAAGACACATGGAGAGATGAGACCACATAGTCTAGACTCCCAGATTCTAGGTTTATTTTCTTACTGATTTTTCTTCAGTCGCCTGTGGGAGGAGATAGGTCACAGCAAAGCTGTGTGTTTACTCACTAGGTCACAAGATGACAGCACTGAAGTAAACTGGTTGATAACAATGGCACAGCAAGCAGGCTTCGGAAAATAAAAGCAGCAATCGGGACTGCCCTCAGCTCTACCTCTGTAGAGGTGTACTTGGCTCTCCGTTCTCTCCGGAAAGCACCTCCGAGCTCCCACCTCCTTCCGTAATCCCTTAGGCCTGCAAACAGCTCCCTAACTCCCCCGGCTCCTGCAACAGCTGTCATTGCAGCTCGCCACTAGGGGCGCTCGGTTCTGTTTTGCAAGAATGCTCTGGTCTTTAGAGTAGAAATGTCAAAATCAGCCCTTCCCCCATCCTCTAACAGGGAAAAAAAAAAAGGCAGAATTATTTTTAAAGGGGTGTTTACTAGAAAGTGAATGGTGGGAAAAGTACAAAGTCATATACATAAATTATATTATGGAAAACAAATCCATAATGTAAATCAGATCTAGCTATACATCTGCTTCCTGAAAAGATATTATAAATGCTTTTTCTAAGCCTGGGCTAATGTGGATGCTAAACCAATCCTCAGGGCCCCTAGACGAAGTACCTGACAGATGTGAGAAGTGTCTTGGCCTTCACCCCTCACCTCCTTTCTAGGAAGCTTTGTTGCTGGGTCAGGGGTCTCTCCACTGCCCTTCTTATACCTCCAGACTTGGGTGCTTCCCCCTCAGGCCCGAATTCAACATCTGGATTAAGGCCTTCCGGTGCCTACCTCACAGACGACTTCCTGTGCCCTTTGAGTGCATCTTTGAGGCCCACGGATTGTCTAGTCATCGGAGGCAATTCATTAAGGAAATGGCCAGACTCAGCCTTCTCCCACCTGGATGTTCAACTTTCCATTCAGCCGTCCCAGGCATCTAATTTTCAGTCATTATAATCCATTTTCCCAATCAGTGTACAGCTGCTTGTCCCACCCTCTGTTGCCACTTTGTTTAATACAGTCACCATTCCTGTTTTGGCTAGTTTCTTACCCTGTTCTTACAAATGGACAAAAGGCCACAGACGTCAGATACCATGATATGAGAAACTACCTCACATCTGATTCCCCATTAGATAGGCAGAAAAATACATCCTTCATGCCTCAAAGTCCCCGGGCCCAAACCTCTGCCCCTGCATCTGGACTTAATTTCTCTCCCTCACTTAGAAGCATCTCTAACTGAAAACTCATTTGCAGATCCCAGATAATTGGCACATTCCAAATCCAATGAATGTTCATGCCACACTGCCTCAGGTTACCCACTCCCCTCTGCCCCAAGTACTCTCTGGGCCCCCTCCTCAGGGAGTGATCTTGCGTAATCCTAGCCATCACACTTTACAGCATCTAAATAACTTAACCATAGCTTAACAATAACACACATACAATAAGAGGAGGGTGGATCACTCACACAAGCTCTTACAGGAAAACAGGCAGCTCTCTCCCTGGTAAGAAAAATATGGGTCTCCACCCCACCACAAAAAAAATCCCAGGATGCCCCAGAAAGCAGTTTCTTTTCTTCATGACGTGTTGTAAAGCACGTCAGCTGCTCCTTGTTGCTGTGCAGATCACCCAACATCGGGTCACTGAGAGAAGGCAGCGCTTGCTCGCACAGCTGATAGGATTAGAAGAGCGACCGTGCTTTGTCAGCCCTGATTGAGTCCAAGACAGCCCCGGCAGGCACAAGCAGGTGAGACCGTGAGGGAAAGGGCATGTGTAGGACTATGATTGCATGCTGCGAATGCTTCTCTTTGGCAGTGGCTCTGTATTGTCTTTTCTATGAAGTTTCAGTCTGGCGGAGGTGGGGTCTCTGTCAATAAAACCTGTCCTTTATCATTCATCTGACTTCAGCAGTTGGCCACTTACATATGGCAAAATATTTTTGTGGAACTTATATAAGATTATTATGTGAAAAGGCTCTGACAATGTAAAGTTCTCTGTATATTAAAAGTATAGATCATTTCATTACAAATTTCACATACAGAATACCTAGATTTGAGAAGTAAGTACATGGTCTTTGCTTTTCTTCCAATCCATTACATCGAATCTCCTATATTTCTTGCCAGGATTAGAGAGGTATATTATTTAAAATCTCTAAGGGTTCAAGCCTTCCAAAGCAATTTATGTTTTCTAAAAATCCAGGAAACACTCATGTGTTTTTTTTCCTTCAAGAAAATGCCACAAAATTACAAATCAAGACAATACAATACTTAAGTATAAAATGAAAGTGCTGCATAATAACAGACGAGAGATGAATCTCTTAAACTATATTAAATTATTTCTTTTGGATGCTATAGTCCAAGTGTTACATTTCTCCTAATGACATGAGAAACACTTGAATGAATTAAAGGCAACATAGATAACGATTATTTGTAAAAAACTCGAGTTTTAGAACAGCAGAAAAATAGGCTTGGCTTCCAAAAGTACAGAGCTCAGAGGCATCTAAACAGTAAACCATCAGCCTTTCCCTCGGTAAGGTTGCTATGGTGACAGAGAGGCTACTGCACAGCCTCTCAGTGCCTGCCCTTCTGCAGTAAAAAGCTTTCACTGAACACATGTTGGATTTTTTTAGGCACACATCCCATCATTAAATACAAGGACAGCTTTATCTGAATCATTTGCTAAACAGAAGTTGTATCTATGTTTTCCTCCTGTACCAGTGAGCCCTATAGGGGGTTGTGGAATTCATTCATTTAGCACTTATGCATTGATGCTACTGTATGGAAGGAATTGTATTTACAATGAAGACAAGTGACAGGGGAGTTATGAAGTAGGATCATAACAGCTCTCCTAGGGCAGGCACAGGGGTCCTGCAGGGATTTGGGAGGTTTCCTGGAAGACGATGTCTAAAATTAAACTTACTCTCTTTCAGAGTGGAGGAGGGTGGGCGGGTAGAGTGTGGGACATGTAAACAGGCTATCAGCACTGTGCAACAGTCTAGAGGGAAAAGGGTGAAAGAACATGAGATCTCCAGAGAACTAAAGACTACAATTTGAACAACAGCCACGTGTGCGTATGGAGAGAGAGCAGCAGGCTGAGGGGATGTGGGAAGGGCAGGGAACACCTGTAGAGAAGCAGGAGCAAATGCAGCAGTCAAATCTTGAAAAGGCTAGGTGCCATCTTGAGAGGTTTCAGTACCACCTGCAGGGAAACAGGTAGTTATTATGGAGTTTAGTAGAGAAGCCTAGTCTTACTGTTAGCTTTGCTTAACAGTGGTCACTTTCTTGGCAGAGTACTAACTTAACAAGCACAAGACACCCCCTCCCACTTCAATCTCCTGCACTACCACAAACAAAACACACCAAAACAATCAGAAAAAAAAAAACAAACAAGCAATCAAACCAAGCAAAATCAAGTGAAACTTCGAGCAATTTGTTTTCTAATAAAGCTTTTTTGGAAACAAAACACTCCCCCCCCCCCCAAAAAAAAAAAAAAAAAAAAAAAAAAAAAAAAAAAAAAAAAAAAAACTTAGAAAAGAAGGTTAGAAAAGAAGATGGTAAGCCTGGAAACAGAACAACTTCATTGGCTTGCTTTGGGAATAACTCAGAGCAATCAGACTCCAAATGAAGAGACCAAATGAGAGCAAGGGTGGACGTTGGACCAGAGGGGTAGTATGTAAGTCCTGTTCCCGGGGTAGAATGGAATAAGGTTTGAGTCAGTGTGAATGGTGCTGTTGGAAAGCAAAAGACTGGTTTGGAGGACAAGGCAGAAACTGCTTCTGATCTCAGCAACTCTGTAGACAGTTTCAGCCTTATGGTCTCCACCACCAGTTCTCAGTTCTCAGAGAATGCAGAAGTCCACAGTTGATTCCTGTCTTGTGATTTACAACACTGGGCACATAGTTTTAGAAATAATAAATTTTATCAATCCCCTTAGGCCTACCTTGGTGAGGTCCACAGTTGAGAGTTATGGGTTTAGAATGGTTGAACTAGTCAGTTCTGCTCCAGAGAATCCCAAGAGTATGTCTCTGTTAAGTAGATCGAAAGGGGATAAGGATTTGTGGAATATAATCTCTTGGGGTTTTTAGGAAGCAAACAAGTGGATTCCACTAATCTTTTAACTTTAGGATCTCTGTGAACTCAGTGCATCCCTGGTTTTCGGAGTTGGTATTCAAAGGAAAGCAAGCAGGACAGTGGAATTTGAGCTACATTACCTATAATCTTAATCCTCGAACGTAAGACCCTCGGTGTCAGAATGAGACTGATCACAGCTCACACTGCTATCTAGAATATTCTCTGAGTGAAGACCAAGTCATAAGTGTTGAAAGCCAATCACCAAATAGGATTTGAGCATAGCACAGCAAGACTGTCAATCATTCTATTCTCAGAGACATTTTGAGCTTATTAAACATGAGCTTTTTAAAGCATCACAAATGCTTTTTTCTGCCTGTCCTATAAAAAATGAAATTAAAAAAAAAAAAAAAAAAACAAACAAACAAAAAAAACCTGCAGCTATTAGACTAGCTGGATCTGACCTGGCTGCCCATTGGAAGGTTTTGCTTTGTCAATAGGACAGAGTTATTTTGTCTTCACTTATCCCTCCCAGCTGTCCTTCAGGTCGGTACTATTATCCCTCCTGTTAACAACGGCCAACTTGAAGAAGAGTCTCAGCTTGAAAGAACCGGTGTGCTGTTTCCTCTACACACAGGAATTCCAGGGCCTCCTTTACTTGTAGTCAGGCAGCAGTTACAGAACTGGGAATGAGTCTGCGTGCTGTGTCTCAGGCTCCTGCCTCCTGGTGTTGAGCTGTGTTTCCCTGCCACATTAGGTCCTTCTGATGCAAAAAACCCCTCCAAGGAGAACTGCAGTCTTGAACGTCCTGAAACCCAGAAGCGGTATCCATCCTGTAGCATAGACTTAGCTGGGTTTCAGGAGGACCAGGAGGACCAGGAAACCCCACCACAGGACCACCCTCGGGCCAAGTCTTTGTAGAGAATCATATGTTTACTTAAAACCTAGAGGTTACAGGGGGACAGCGAGTAGGGAGGGTGACTATCTTTCTCCATCTTGCTCTGATGTCGCAGCTTTTCTCAGCCTCTCCACTGGATTTTCGCCCCCCTGCCAATCCTGGACCAGGGGACACCTCTGGGCTGGCAGTACTGCAAATAAGCCTCCGCCTTGCCCGCAGTGGGTCGGGCTAGGCTTGGAAGGGAGGGGCGCTAAAAGCGGGACGTGGCGGGTGACCTGGTGGGTGCTGCGCTCCCAGGTGCTAGGCAGCTGTTCGGGCCGCAGGTGAAGGCGGCGACCGGGTGGCGCCTCCGGAGCGGCCACGGGCGGTGGCACCACGTGCCCGGCGGGGCGGGGCGGGGCGGCGGGCGCGCCCTCGGAGCCGAGCGCGACCGCTGGCAGGGACGCGGCGAGCCCGCTGCTGCTGCTGCTGCTGCTGCTGCTGCTGCCTCACGCAGTCTCGGACTCAGTGCTGTCTCCTCCCTCACTCGGTGCTCACAGGTGCCTCCTCCTGGACGGCGGCGGCGGCGGCAGCGGCGGCGCGGGGAGCCGGCAGGCAGCAGCGAGATGGGGCCTCTCCGAGAGAGCAAGGTAAGGAGACAAGCTCTGTGACAGGGTCCGAGGCTGCTTCAGTAAAAGACAGGGTGGGCATAGCTTGCCAGGAGAGGGCCAGGTGAGAGGTGGACGCTGGCGTTCAGGGTCCAAGCAATGAGTGGTGCTGAGTAGAGCAGAGAAGCAGAGGGTCTTCCGATGGTGATGGGATGTGGCAGATGGGGAGGTGGCACTACAGGAAGAGATTTGGGGGATTAATATGATTTAAAAGATTGACTTTAGAGGGTTAATCCTAGCTCCTGAAGCTGTGGCTTTTAGCTGGTGTCATGTGTTTGCTTGAGTGTGTAATATGCAAAAGGCATTTGGTGTATTTGTGACTGAGAAATAAAAACTGCAGCGTGACAGTGACCCAGCTCATGAGTCTGCAGTGTGCCAAGCAGAGTGACTGGCGTGGGATACCTGCTGGGTGACTGATGGACTAGACAGATCCAGAGGCTGGGTGTGGCTTATAGCCCGAGAGGATGGCACAGATGCCTGAGCCAAATTCCAAGCTGCAGAGGGTTTTCCCTGTGGAGGCTTCTCAAGAGGTGTTCACTTTGGCCTTGACCCTTCCTGGTAAGCTTAGGAAATAAGTAGGAGGTCATGTTGGGAAATGACATTTGCTATTTTAGCCAAAGCCTTCTTTCAGTTACAGAGGTCGGAAGGAACTGTGGAATTTTTGCAAAAAAATAAAAATAAAAAATAAAAATATAAAAAGCTCTTCCTGGGAATCTGGCTTAACACTGCCAAGTAGTGGTGACACCAAAAATGCGCTGTCTGGAATTCTCTCTTCTAGATGATGTTTAGCCTTCACGTCTTTGAGCCTCAGTTTCTCCATCTATACAGAAGTACTTCAATAAGTGTCTGTTGCAGATTGGGGTATAAAGATCCATTAAATGAGCTAATGGTGGAGACAAAAGTTTTTTTTTTTATATAATTTTTATTTGGTTGTGTGGGGAGGCATATTGTGGGTGCCATGGCATGTGTGGATGTCAGAGAAAAATTTGCAGGAGTCCTCTTCTTCTACCTTGTGTCCCAGGGATTGAACTCAGGTGGGCTGGGCCTTTACCTACTGAGCCATCTTTGGTGTCAAGGAAAGGGACTTTTACATTGAAAACATTGTCAAAATATAGCTCTTATGCATTTTTTAAAAACCAAAGTGTGGCAGGGTCTTAAAAATGGATTTCTAAATGGAGAGACTTTTCTTCTCCTGGTTGTCCTTTTGGAAAAGAAAAGGCTAGATGTGATGTAAAAGGTGGAGCCATTTTCCTGGGGATTGGATGTGTTTGCTTTTCTGTTGGCAGCAAGCCTTGTGTACCAGGATATTAATGAATAATTAAGAGGCTGTCCGGAAGAGGAGGGATTTTAAAAATAAGTGTGTGTGATCCATTAGAAAAGAATTGTTCTCGGCATACAGGTCTAGTGTGTGAGGAGACAGAAAAACAGAGGTGAAATTGTCAGCTAATTCAGGAATAACACACAAGAGTCTAGAAAAGATAAACCAATAAATGTAGGTGCACGGTGAGAGCCTTTGAGCTAGAGCTTGAATGTGATAGAAATTTAGTGTGAGGAGGTGAGCCAGGAATGGCTTGGAGATGTGGGATGGCATTTATGGTGATGGGTGGCATGTGTGTGTGTGTGTGTGTGTGTGTGTGTGTGTGTGTGTGTGTGTGTGTCCTGTAGACTTGCACTGGTGATTCACAGGCTCAAAAGGGAGCTTAGTTCAAACATAGTTACAGACTGCTACTGTTCAGAGAGGGCTCAGCGCTCAGAGATATGAGCTCTCAGAAACTAAGGCTTACAAGGGCAGAGGGAAAATGATTGTTTTCTTTTGGCTTTCCAATTTGGAGAAGGAGCAGAGAGCGCAGCATCAGGAGATTTCCAGGAGTCGGATTCCCAGGTTGATTCTGCGGCCCCATCGGCCTCAGCAGCAGCGGCAGCAGCAGCAGCAGCAGCAGCAGCAGCAGCAGAACAAGGTTTCCCCAGCCTCTGAGTCTCCCTTTTCGGAGGAAGAAAGTAGAGAGTTCAACCCCAGCAGCTCTGGACGCTCAGCAAGGACGATTAGCAGCAACAGCTTCTGCTCAGGTACACTGAGGCTGTGAGCCCCTATGGCGGGAAAGATGTGGCCTCTCAGCTAAAATTAGGCTTCTCCTGTCCCCAGAACACTTGCACCGACCCGTTCTGGCTGTTGTAAGCTACCAATACAGCAGTTTTCTATGGTTCAGCCCAGTTAAATTTCTTACCATGTAGAATGTAAAATTCAACTTCTTTCTATCATTTTACAGCTTATTTTACTAAATCTAAAAATGACATTAGTTTCAGTTTTATACTAGCAATATCTATAATGCAAGGTACTCTTGGTTATGAAATACCCTAAATAAACTAACTTCTAACAAATGAAATAAAAATCAAGGACAACTCTACTACAGGTCTGGCCCTGTGGGGAAAAAACTGAGGCTTATTACCAGCCAGACCTGATTCCCAGGATGGGCCGGAATCCCAGACCTACACTTAGATGGTATGTGATCTTGATCAGGTTGCTTAAGTCTGGTGAACCTCAGCTGTTATAGCCATTAAATGGGACAATAAATACTGGTTGAGGATTCCTTATCTGAAATGCTTTGGAACCAAAATGTTTGCAGTTTTAGAGTTTTCAAATTTTGTAGTGTTGTGTATGTATGTGTGTGTGTATGTATGCATGTGTATATATATATATATATATATATATATATATATATATATATATACACACACACACATATTCACACATACATATATGTATATACACATATTTTGTGATAAGAGTAAAATCTAAACAAAGAATTCATTAATGTTTCATATATATACTTCTTAACACATATCTCAAGGTATTTTTTAATGTGTCTATCTTTTGTATGTAATCTGTTACATGACTTTTGGTATCAATTTTTTCTACTCATCGACCATGGGTTTATGCTAGTGCTCAAAAAGTTTCACATATACAGCATTTGGGATTTGGGTTACTAGTATTATGGATACTTAACTATGCCTCTTTTGTAGAGTTTCTGAAAGATTCATTAGTATCATTTACCTAAGTGTTCCCCTAGTACAGAGGTGCAAATTGGAGGTCTTTAATATCTGATGGTTCTATGTCATGAACTACGGTTGTCTCTTCAGCATATAACTAAGACTTTTCTTTAAGGTCAGAAGCATCGTTTAAGGACACAGATCTCTTCATAGTTCCTCAAATCTTACTGGTACCAGTGGACAACCCCTCTGGTACTGAAGCATAACTTAAAAGGCATGTAGGTTTTTTGTTTCTTTTAAGAAATTTTAGGAATTTGGGTAAAATTTAAAAGACTGACTGTCTTATGTTATAAAGGATGTTTTAGAATGCACAAAGTTTTCAAACTGATTAAAACAACACATGTGAGATGGGTGAGTGACTCTGTATGCTGTGACCAGTGTTCTAACTTAGCAGTGTACAACAGTCTACTTCATTCAGAGCAGAAACAAGTGTTCAAAACAAGTGCCGTGGTAACCATCACTTCTAACTTACAGCATGCATTCACAACAGTTGTATTTTAGATATGTAGGTATCTACTGTTTAAATGTTTCTCCTCTATGAAGCCTCAAAACTCTGCTTCATTCTAAGAACAGGTGTCACAGCGTTATACTCCGAACTGAACTTCCTTCCACTGGAATGAACAAATCTAGTTAAAACGCAGTCATAGCTACTTAGCACTCTCCTGAGATGAAGAGGATGACTGGAAGCCACTGGACACATGGCTGTTTACTTTAACACCATTTAACTCCATTGTGGAGTTCTGAGTTCACTCTGAATTGAGTGTACGTAGGGCATGACTCCAGCTCTGTGTGTACAACTGGGTTCCACACTTATTCCTGATAGCCTTTTCACATACTAACACTCCCTGTGACGGACTTCAAGGTGAGGATTTGTCAGAAGATAAGTAGTTCCTTAATTATATATATATATATATATATATATATATATATATATAGCTTTTATATATAATAATCAAAACCAAGTATATATACAGTTTTATATATAACTGTATACATAGTTGTTTTATATATAAACTTATATATAGTGTATATACAGTACTGTATATATAAATATATGTAAATATATAAAAATATTAAGTATATGTATATAGTTATATATAGTATATGTAAATATATATGTATATATTTATACATATATATACTTAGTATATAAATACATATATACATAGTATATAAATTGATACATATAATATGTATATAACTATATATATGAAACTTTATGTGTGCAGTTATATATTTATATGGTTATATATAAATGTATAGTTATTAGCTTTACATATACATAGTTTTATGCATGGTTGTTTTGACTATATATAGTTGTATATAACTATGTATATAGCAAATATATATTATAAAATATAAAGGCAAACAAGTAAAACTGTTCATTTTGATTGAGTCAGTCTCTCCTAGACCCATTTCCAGAATCGCCCCTTCTTCCCTGAAGACCTGTCTCTCATGAAGACCATAATAGTAGACATGAAAATCGAAAGGGGATATTGATTCTTCTGCCATTAACTAGCTGAGAATTGAGTGGTAGACACATATAATTATGGGTGTCTACAAACCAGCCTTTCAATCCTTGGCCTTGTGCCTCATCCCCAGACAGGGATTCCTTCCGCTCCCTCTTCTCTCTCTAGCTTGCTCTGCTGGCAATTCCCCAAGGTTTGGGTCTGATGCCTTCCTTCCCCTGTCTTCCTTTCCTTTCCTGCAGAGCACTGATGAGCTCTACGAAGCTGCTGAGTGCTGCTCTGACTAAAATTGACAGCAGCAAGGCCTTTGGGGGATGTTAATGATGCTTTAGGAGGTCAGTCGGCTGGTGGAAAATAAATGGGTTTGGTTCTGTGGGGAACACTAATGCTGCAGGCAGTGAGGTAGAGAATGTAAAACATGTCCAGCCAGCAGGGGGAATCTCTGGTTTTAACCTAGACACAGGAATACTGGGGCCATGTTCTGGCCTCCCTAGTCAGAGCTGTTAAACCAGACAACAAAAGACAAATGTTGACATGAGTTTAAAACTACCATTATCTGTCAAAATGAAACCACCGGAACAGATAACAGTGGCTAGCCACCAAAGCTTTCAGCCTTGAATGAACCTCTCTACATTAGTATTTGTTTGTTCAGAGTTCTTATAGTCAGTACTGCAAAGGGACCATGGGGAGTTAAAAGAAATTCTAATATTAAGAACTGAAAATTTAGAGGAAGGCATTACTTAAAACATCCTTCCTTAGGTTAATTTGGAACTATATTTTTCCCCAAATTTGGTATCAAAAAATATTAATTGCAAAGAACATCATTTGTTCTAAAATATTTATCTTTTGAAAGGTAATAAGTGTGTAAGGTAATAAATTTATATATTGCTAAAGCTACTTAAAATAAAAAATTACCCCTTATTTTGATAAACTGTTATTCTATTGTTTGTATAAAACCAAATATTTTCATAATAGATGGTCCTTATTTTCTGACAAAACTATGAGAATTCTCTTACTGCTTCCTGTACTCCAACTATGTGTTTCTCTGCTAATTGTGTTGATGAGTGAAATTAAAAGTCTGACACCATTTCCAAAGTGTCCTGCTCGCCTTTACCAAGGGCCTCTTTTTCACCCCTGATTCTACCACACCCCTGCTTTCCTCCCAGGGGAACCTTGGAAAAGGAGCATTTAATGACTGGATAAGAATATGTTAATTTGTATGTTGTGTATATCTAATCTTGGAGGGAAAGAGTTACATATGACATTTTGCCAGTCATTTGGGACGTGTCCCCAAAGAGCTTTTCTTTGAGTAGCTGCACCCCTGAGTGGGTGGAGTCTCAGAAGGTGAGCCGCGCTTCCCGTTTCATCAGTACGTGAGTGTTTTCAGACATGAGCGTGATCCCTACAGCTAACCTGGAGTAGATCCTCCAGAACAGTTCTTGGATTTTTAGCTTTATGTAAATAGTGCACAGGAAGGAAGTACAGTTAATATTGTTAGTATGAATAACATACCTGCTTTCATGTACCTCTAATCTACCCAGTGTTTGTTTCATTTAGTAGAACATGGTTTTGACATTACATCACCATATCTCTGCCCAGGCCATCTTCCTTGTTTCTAATGTAACCATAAGAAGTGATAAAGCCCACATTGGCAATTTGTGTTTTGGGTGTGTTGTATGCCTACGGAATCTAGGCTTCTATTTATTTTTCTCCTTTTGAGGGTGGTAGTGGGTACTTTTATTTATTTATTTTAATTCTTTCTTTAGATTCTTTTCTTTTTATTTTTTGAGATTATAACATATGTTATCATTTACCCTTTCCTGTCTTTCCTACACACCCTCCTGTAAACCACTCCTTGCTCTTTTTCAAATTCATGACCTCTTTTTTTTTTGGGGGGGGGGAGGTGGAGGGAGATGAGAAGGTATAGCTGTGGCTTTTTGTTTGATTGGGTTTTGTTGTTGTTATTTTGGGTTATTAATGCCCTGTTTATTATTTTGTTATCATCCTGGTCACCATTAGGAAAGACTTAGGTAAATGTAACAGCTATCAGTCACCCGCTATAGTTAGCAGCCTGCTGTGCATTCCTCCTTGCTTAGTTGAGGCAATAATTACTCCCTTAGAATTGGAAGCAGATGGGCTGTTGAGGTTTAAGCTAGTTCTCCATGGGGTGCCTTGTAAACATGACAGGTGGAACAGATATTGCATATAGAACACTGGTTGTTTCAGGAGAGACTAGTAATTTCTCAGAATTATCTCTGATGTGCATGTGGAGATGAGATGCCCAAGCAAGTTTATGAGTTCTGTTAAAGAAAACATATACCAAAGAGTCAAAATCAGACAGCACTTACCCTCTAACCTCAAGTGAGAGATTTGCAGAAAGTATTTGAATTTTTACAGTGGCTTGAATGAAACCTTTGACTGGCGCTGACCTCGAGGTAATCATTGTTGCTGTTTGTGGCAGAACAATTAAAGCAAATCATAACCTGACTACCCCTGCTGAGGTATGATGAAACCTTCAGAAATTTGCCAAGCCTTGCCAAGCAAAAATATTTCTGCTTTGCTTTTATCTGGCTCAAGGAAACTTAGCATCTGGATAGAGTGAACCTTTGAACATGATGATTAGAGCTGAAATGGACTGCTTCAACTGACATGAACCACAATATCAAATTATACTAGCATAGAATGTGCCGACCTGCTGTAAACTGAAAAACAAACACCCTAAGAACTGAAGATCACTCGAATGGGTCTGAGGCCTAGACATTATAGCATAATATACATTTCAAGGACATAACTTCTTTAGCCACATAAGTATATACCTAGTGGAATAGGTTATAAGTGTTGTGTATATAAGCATTATATCTTTGGACATGTTACAGATAGTGAAGGATAATCTTCTTCCACTCAATTTTTAAAAAATCATTAGCAATGGGAACTGATGAATGTAACCATACTGAAGATGAGCCACATCTAAGAGTAAAAGAATGTCCCCAACCTGAAGAATCTGTACATTCTAAAGCTCTCACCAGTATGTTGTTTATCTGCTTTAAAGTCCCCAGTAAAACTTCACTTGTTTAAAATGTAGACATTTGAGATCCCTCCTAAACCTGTCATCCTGGACTTTGAGAGCCTGAGAATCTGCATTTTACAGGATTACTGGATTATTCTTGTGCGTGCCCATGCCAAGGTCTCAGCCTCAAAAGTTTATAGTCTGTGTCATGTGGTAGAATTAGGCACAGGGTGGATGGAGATGCACAAAATCACACTGTAAAATACACAAATACCAAAGAGGGTGAAGCTGTCTTTGCCTCAGTATCCCCATTAACTACACTTTCTGAGTCTGTGTAGACAAGCTTCACGCCCACACTCTTATCAATAATGCTTATATTTATATAATGGGTTTAACCTGTGCCAGATGGTAGAAAAATAATGGTGAGGAGAAAGGATTTTCTTAAGTTTTTTCTCTGAATATTTATGGCTTTACTATCTGTCCCTAAACTTTTTACCCTCTTGTTTTCTTTCTTCAAGATGTGAATGACTTGTAGCAGACTGTGAGTGTATGCAACACACCTAGAACAAAGCCTGGGAACTCCATGGCTACAGTGAAAGAAGTCAAGGCAGAGAAACATATGGGTTGTGTGTACTAGGAAACCCATCATTTTACATGTTTCTGGCAACTCAGATTTATCCAGTAGGCATTTATTAGATGCTTGCTACAGAGGAGGAGTTGTGCTAAGACGACAAGAATGAATGGGGCACAACAGGGTTTAGAAAGACCATTCCTTTTATTGCCTTAACTAGGATGCATAAATAATAGGATAACAAACCTTTGGATTGGATCCCACACTGTTCCCTTTATTTGCCCATTTAATGTCCCTGTCCCTTTTACCCATATCCATACACCCTCCTGGCCTGAATTTGAGCCTGTTCTCCCACTTATTGTCAACACTGGCCTCTCACATTCCTAAGTCCAACGTTTCAAAGAATTGTCATTTTGTTAGCATGGTGTACTGAATAGACATAAACTTTGGCATCAGGAGCGCTCACTACAAGCATGAAATGAAGTAGGAAGCAGTTTCGACTAGATTGGGAATAGCTTGCGTGCCATGCAAAAGATTTGTGTGTGAGATTAAGTGTCCATACAGGAGCCAGATCAATGAATGACACAAACTGACAAAAGACACTGGAGGGGACGTTAAAACTAGATGGTATTGTGATACATCTTGGAAAAGATATACTTAGGCTGGAGTAGGAAGTCATGACATGCAAAGCAGAGCCTAGGTTATTTGCCAGTGTTCCACTTCTATATTACTGTGTGACTCCCTAGCATCCTCTATGCAGAAGCAGAATCGACCTCTGTGCTGTGCCCAATCCATAATCAGTTTATCATCTGAGAACATTAGAAGGGAAGAATTACCACCAACTTAAGAAGATCTGTTGAGAAGGGGACCCAGTTGTCGTCATCCTTGAAGTAAAACTCAGTGTCCACACTAATGCTTTGCCAACTTAAGCTGCCATTCCTGTGTTGGCGAGTGTAGTGTCTCCAAACCCCAATGGAAATAAACTCCATAAAGAAGTCACCCTCACTGCTCTGGGTAGCTGGTAGAGAGATAAATTCAGAAAATACTTCTCTCAAAAGTTGGCATGTAAAGGCTTAGATGCTGTGTAAAAATAGTGGCATGACAGAAAGGGAAATCAATGTATGTAAATGCCCTTACATTTATATATGTAGAAGTCTTTAAAGTGCTCAGCATGTGGAGGGAACTGTGAAGAATACTAACTTCCCTGATCTTTCCTGCTCGGTCTGCACAAGCCTGTGCAAAGTCAGCCAGCAGCTCAGAGTACAAGCCTGAAGTCGTTCAGCTCCGAGTTGTATTTCTCAAGCTGACATGACATCAGCTACCTCCATACTTTACCTTCGGGTGCTTTTATTCTGAGAAATTCTGTCTCCAAGCTGCCAAATTAGAGACACGGGGAAGATCAAGTAGACAGAGCCACCAGGCATGCTTCTGTGTATGCTGACATTCCTGACTTTCAAGCAAACTAGTTGCTTCAAAGCTCCCTTGCTGTTCTACTGACCTGTGTCCTATTTTGAAGGTGCAACCCAGCCCTCCCTACATGAGAGAGAAGCCTCTGACTGAGTTGTGCTGAGGCACTGGTAGATCAGCAACCTGGCTTGGGAGCCTCTTTGGAGTGCTTGCCTTGGCTCCTCGAGGAGGCCAGTGGTTTATCTTTGCCGAGAATCCAAACCACTTGGCAGTGTATGCCTGAACTCAATGTGAGACCCGGGCTGTATTCACCCCATCCTGGCAGAGCCTGCCTCCTTCCCTTTGGCCTGATCCTGTGGATTTCTCTGGGTTCTTTCTCTTCAATAACTCAATGAATCATCATCCTTCTCTCTTCTGTGTGGTTGCCTGTGTGGCTGGGATTCCCATGAAACACTAGCCTGCCTGACTCTCAGAATTCTAGAAGGCCCGTGAATCTTCTAGATCTAGGGGGAGGGATTCTACAGTTCATTTTTTTTAAAAAAGTATTCTAATTTAGTTGAAAATTGATGAAAAGCATTCCTTTTTAAATGTGGAAGGCATCTATCAGAATAGATATGGTTTCATTTCTACAACTGATTTTGTTTTGCTTCTTGCCAGGCTGTGCTCGTTTGCTGGGTAACTATGCACAGAGCATGTGCTATAGGAGAGGCACTATTCTAGTCGCTCATCTGGAGCAATAACAATGCTAGTGGGGCCCCGACAGGTACATGCTACCTAGCACAAGCATTTGCCATCCCTTGTCAACATGCAGAAATCCCTTTGCACAATACTCTAAGGACCATTTTTTATTGAAATTGTTCTTCTGTAGACATACATTTTGTACATGAATGTAACTTCCAAAATTCTGAGTTTTGCTTCATGACTATGAGGAATTCGACTACTTAGGACCATGTTTCTTCCCTCATTCTCCTTTATCATTTTCCTCTTTTTTTTTTTTTTAAATGTAAGCTTGTTGTGTGCTTACACCGTAGTAGAGAATCTGAGCAAAGCCTGACTTCTATTCCCTATCTCTAGCAATGATTAAGAGCACTTGCTGCTCTTCTGGAGGCTCTAACATGGATTCCCAGCAATCACATCTATAACTCCAACTCCAGACCACATGCAGACACATGCACATAATTAAAAATAAAATAATCTTTAATAAAAGTCAATGTGATATATATCATATTACCTAAAACCATTACTTTTCCCAAATATTTGAAGTCTTGAATATTTCAAAGGATGACCTACACAAAGAACGGTCCAGTTTTCCTTCTTTTCTGCTGTTTTATACCTTGCATTATTTTGACCACCACTGTCTTCAGATCTTTGGTATGAGAACTAGAGATCAGAGGGAAGGTCAGTACGTTGTTACAGCACAGTTTACTGTGATGCGGGCAACCCCAGAAAGGTTTAGAACTTCTTAAATATTGAGTTCTAGACACTGAGAACTGGCTTCCTGGTCCTGAGAACTTGTCTCTGTCTCTCTTCTCGTCCTATTCTTCCATGTGTATATATAATGTATGTATGTATGTATGTATGTGTATATATATATATATATACATATATATACATTATATATATACATATATATACATATATGCACATATATTTTTAAGGAAAAAAAACCCTGAGACTTGAACAAGCCATGAGCCAGAAACAGTAAACAAACTGACATTGTTAAAGAGAAAGAAATTCAGAAAGATCTGTTACTACCTAAAGCAATGATTCTCAACTTGTGAGTTCTAGCCCCTCTAGGGTTGAGCTACCTTTCACAGGATTCTCCTGAGACCACTGGAAAACATAGAAATTTACATCACAATTCACAACAGTGACTTTATAGCTGGGGGGAGGGGGGTTGGCGGTCATCACAAAATGAGGAGCTGTATTAAAGGGTTGAGAATTAGAAAGGTTGAGAAACACTGTCCCTAAAGCTTCAGTGACCGCTGGACTCAGCATTGCTCCTACCAAGCTTACCTGTATCTCCAGTTTTGTGATTTAAGCCCATTCTCTCCCAGAACAGCTAGGCAAAAGTATTCCTCTTATTAGTTTTGCCTTGATATTTTCCCTCCAGACTCCTTTCCCAGGGACAAGTTAAGCAACTTGAGTCTTGTGAGGGAAACCATGTCACAGGCCTCTCTTTCATACAATGCCCTGGTCCTCCAGCTGAGAAAATGAGCAGACTTTTTCCCATTCAGGCCCCTGTCCTGCCCAGTACTTCACCCATGGACTTTTAAGGGAGCACTCAGGGCTCCATACTAGACCAGAAATCCTGGGAATGTTCACTTGTGAGATGATTAATTTTGTCTCCAAGAAACAGGGGAAGCATCCATTAAATAATTATCCCAATCTTCACTTGTTCTGGGAGACTCTGGTTCCATGACTGAGGGTGAGATGCTCATCTGAGTAACTTAGGCAAGCCATGTCTATCACCGTTGAGAGAAAACAGTCTCTCTAGCCCCATTTTCCTGCAGCTACTATCCAATTGCTCTGTGTTTCTTCACAGCAGTGTGTCATCAGAACTTTTGTCTCAACAATTTGCATCAACTAGTGTGTGCTTGGCCATGCTGGCAAATCTTATTTCTCTTGTCTGCCACATTTCCCTTGGCCTCCCAGCGATGTTCCACAGGCTGTCTTCCTTCTGGGCTTTTGTGACCCTCCTTCCCCAGTGGACGTCCTGCCTGTCCGGTTATTCCATAGGCACTCTATCTCTACCTGACGTACGGACCCCAGGGAATTTATGTAGTCTGTCTTTATGTTCCTGTCCTGTGAAGTATGGTCATATTGAGTCCATCCTTGGACTTCTTGCTCAATCACACATGTATCTGTTCCACATCTCAAAGCCATGTTGAATCCATCCTCAGTGTTACCACAGCAAAATCAGAATTTTTGTTTCACTGTTGACATACTCAGAAACTTGTTTTTCTTCATCCAGTAATGAACTGCCACATTACAACTTCAGGGAAAAATGTGGAATATCACTTTGTTTCTTTGACTTAAGTACGTGTTTTCCATTACTTTTCTAAATGTATCTTAAATACATTTACTTTTCTCATTACTTTCTTTAACATTACCATCCCAGTGAAGGCACTGCTGCTCCTCGTTTATACAGCAGTCATGGCCTTTAGATGGGTATTTGCCTCTGACCTTTCATTCCTAAAGCAGGCCTGCAGCATACTGTTAGAGGAGACTCTGGCCTTGCCTATCTGGATTTAGACCACAATTTACCCCCTCACTAATTACAAGCTTGGGAAGGTGCCACTATTTTACATGCTCAGGAATCCTGCTGATAATAGTGACTTTCTGAGGGGGGACATTGGATTAAATTAGTAAAGATCTGTGTAAAGTGCTTAAAACAGTATTTAATGCTTATTATCAAGATGTGTTATCGCCAACTAAGGCTGTTCTTCATTAGCACTAGACAGATTTTTATCACTTCATGCTTCATGTGTTGAAATAATTGAGATGAACTTAACTACTCCTACAGCCCTGCACATGCCTGGGCTTCAACCTTCCTTAAAGCACAGCAGCATTCATTGTCCCCCTTCGCCTTCCTCTCAAGGAGCCTCAAGGGGCCATTTTATCATCTCAGAAGGGTTATTAATACTCTTGTTCACTTTGCTTGGAATTATCTTACCTATTTATTCTCTAATAGTTTTATTTTGTTCCTACCTCCTTCTTTTCCTTCCTTCCTTCCTTCCTTCCTTCCTTCCTTCCTTTCTTCCTTTCTTTCTCTTCCCCCCCAACCCCCCCCACCTCAACTCAAATGATCTCTTTAGGATCTTTCCATGACAAGCTATCTAATGAGGCTCATCTCCATTAGACAATGCCATGCAATGTGGTTCATTAATAGTACATTACACTCCTAAGTACCCTCTTTACATATTTTCTCACTTGCTTGTGTAATGTCTCTCCTCTCTACCACAGTGTGAACTCTGTAAGGGAAAGCTCTGAGTGCTGGTCCTTATGATGGCTTATAGAATACCCAACACACTAGGAAATCAGAGGTTGTTATCAGATAGGATGGACGGGTAGATGGCATTATTATTTCTCAACACTGAACACAAGATAATAATTGTACTTTGTGTTATTCTGAAGCAAAGTTGGTATAAAGTATTATATGTGTGTGAGTTCTTGCTATGAAAAGATGCTAATGTTGGGAGAATAAATAAAAGGTCTAGTAAAACATAGACTGCCAAAGTACGTTTTCTGCGTAAATCACTCCATGGGTGGAGGCAGGAACACTGCATTCACAAAAATATGGAAGCATTTCTTGCCTCAAATTTTTGTGGTCTGCTTATTATGGGATGACTGCTTGCTGATAGATTTCTCTGTCTGTTTTTAATATGAACGTTTTGAGAACTGCTGATGTTTCCTCTCAGAACAGGAAAGGAAAGGAAGTATTTTAAAGATACATTTTTTTATATAACTCTAAGTCAACTACTTCATCTCTGTAACTAGGAAAATCTCTTCTCAGAGCACTGGGTCCTCTACATAATAATTATATCCTATAATTGTTAGAATTATATGGTAGACATGAGCATGCTACTTTATTTCCTCACCTATGTCCTTCAGTGTATGCTGTGCGGTTAGATTCCACAGCGTCCATATTAACCATGAATTTAAGCTTTGATAGTTTATATGCATCTATCAAACTATCTTCAAAAATACAATATTAGGAACAATTGTATTAACATCATCTGGCACATAGTAGGTATTCAATAACTGTTCGTTGAATGAATGTCAACCGATGATTCTTTGTGAGAATAAAGCAAACTCCATATTACTCCAAGTAATGCCTCCTTATAATGGCAGTGATTCTCCTTTAATGTATGCAACTGAAGTCTGAGCAACATTCAAGCATAACTGAATGTCTCAAGACATTGGGATACAAAAACCGTATTTTCTTCTGGCTGATGTTAAATTTAAATGTGGCTTCTGGAATTATTTAGTTCAACATTTTACAAAGCAAATGAGCTCTGAGATCATCTATATTCAAACCAAGGCCAGAAGGTTTAGAGATATACTTCTTACACTTTGACAGAGCATTTTATTTATAATTTCTGAGAGTTGGTGGAGGGATGCTATTGTTGGTTTGAATTGATTTATTTTTGATTTGGTTTGGTTTGTTCTTTTGAGACAGGTTTTCCCTGTGTAGCACTGGCTACCCTGGAACTTAATTTGTAGACCAGGCTGGCCTCAAATTTAGAGATTAACCTGCTTCTGCCTCTCAGTTGCTGGAATTAAAAGCCTGTGCTACCACACCCACCTCTGAGAGCTGGTGTTTTAATGTTGTAAAATTCTAACAATTCTATGTCATTGGTACTAGGACATTTAAGTAAGGTTTGGCTATCATACATAGCTGCTATCAAGTGTGTTTGGTGACACAGGTTGCTAGGCATATTTGCTAAATGTCAGGAAATTTTATATTACACATTTACACATACATGTAAACATTTTGGTGATATTAAGATTTTAGAAGTACAAATTAACTTGCCAAACTATTTAGTTCTTTCAAATTCTTATGTAAAAGCACTGTAAACCTAAAAATATAATAAAATAATAGTTACGATATAACCTTGACACTGAACTTTTTAATGAATTCCAGATAAGTTTAATAAAAATAAAAAAATGAAACTATAGTAATCTAGAAAATAGTGTGGCTCTTTATTTAGTTGATCTTTAAATAGAAAACAATATTTGAAGCATGTGCTAAAGTATTATATACTTTATAATAATATAAAGATTATTGAAAGATGCTGATATGGTGGTGCACCTCTTTAATCCCAGCACTTGGGAGGCAGATGCAGGTGGATCTCTGTGAGTTTGAGGCCAGCCTGGCCTACAAAGCAAGTCTGAGACAGCCAGGGCTCTGTTACACAGGGAAACATGTTCTCAAAAATTATTGAAAGAAAAATGAACATTTGTAGAGACTTGGCAAAATAGGAAATATTTGAATGTTCAAAAGATTACGAAGGTAAAAGTTAAAATAGTAAGTTAATGTCATATATATTAAATTATATAAATATGTGTGTGTGTGTGTGTGTGTGTGTGTGTGTGTGTGTGTGTGTGTGTAATTCACAGATTTTCCTATACGATCATTACCACTCATTTCTAGTCTGTACTCTTAGCTGCTCAAACCTCCCATCCTTGGCTAAAGGAGCCCTATTTTGGTCTTGTTCCATAGCTTCTGTCTTGCTAAGCTATCAGGCTCCAGGTGAAATGCTCCCTAGCATACTAATAAGCCTCTCTATTAATGTTTATTAAAATATTTATAAACAGAAAGCAAGTAAAGCATATTTGTTGTTATGGTTTTTAATCTAATGAATCAAATAGGCCAAATTGTTTTCTGTTTTTCCTAGTTAACAACTACAATTTTCTATTATTTATTTACTTATTTATATGTACTGAGTGCTAATCTTAAAATTGCTAAGTTCAATTAAAGTTTTTAACATAAACACATGAGTTTTTAAAAATTTCCTTAATTTTTTAAATTGGCACAGCACACTTAAAATAAGATTAAAATTACTTTATAGAATACATAAACATACTTTTTTAATTTGTAGTATACTTTTATACTTTTTTTATACTTATATAATTTTAACTATACTGAATGGTCTCAGAAAACAAAATGGCTCCCCCTACCCAAATAAGCTTTTTAACGTCCTGCCAATAGAACCACAATAGCTCCTAGTCTCCCCCCCCCCCCAGCTATCTTTACAGACCTTAAGGACTTTTTTCTCCCAATCAACTGTGTGAAAACTACTCTGTGGGTGTGTTTCTTTACTTGTTACCATGCTTTGTATAGACAGCAACTTCCAAGGGTTCCTGAGACTCTCAGTATTTTTCCCCTGCTCTTAATTCTATATGGACAGATGCTAAACAACTGAACAATCACATTACCACCACCACCACCAACAACAACAACAACAACAACAACAACAGAAATACCTCTGGCAATCCTCCTGCCTTAGCCTTCTTCTGTTGGGTTGTTGATGGATTGTTTTAACTTCTTCTGGGGTTTTTTAAAACAAGGTCCCTATAGCTCTTGCTGTCCTGGAACTCATTATGTAAACCAGGCTGGCCTTGAACTCAGATATCCACCTGCCTTTACCTCTACTTCCACCATGCCTGGCCCCCGACTTAGCTTCCTAAGAGCCCTAATTTTAGGTATGTGACACCAAGATTGGAAGACCATTTCTTAATAGATAAATTAAACAAAATTTAAATTGTTCGACTTCATTGTAGGTGGAGATCACTTAGGAATAGTCTTAAGCAGGATTGCTTTTACCTAACTTCTAAAAGTAGCCATCCTGAACCTATCTAGTGGGAATTCAAATCATAGACCCCAGAAGGAAATTAACCCATATTTTTAAATGAATCTCATTGTAGTAGTAGTCCTGGTTCTTTAAAATATAAGAGCTATGTTTGTTAGTTTTTATTGCCAACCTGACACAACCTAGAGTCATGTGAGAAGAGTAAACCTACTGAAGGCTGCCTGCATCACGTTGGCCTGGGGATATTTTCTTGATTGGTAATCCATGTAGGAAAGCCCAGCCAACTGTACTATCCCTGAGCAGGCAGTGCCGGGTTCTATAAGATAGCCAGCTGAACATGAGCCATTTAGTAAATCAGGAAGAAGTCTTCTTCTATATCTTCTGCTTCATTTCCTTTGCTGACTTCCTTCTATGACCCACTGACTTGGAAGGGTAAACTAAAATCAACCCTCCCCTCCACTAAGTTGTTTTTGCCCATGGTTTTTATCAAGTGCTCTAGAGCAGGCATACCTACTATAAATCAAAGAAACGTAAACATTCAGTTGCATAATAGGTGTGTGTGTGTGTGTGTGTGTGTGTGTGTGTGTGTGTGTGTGTTTTCAATTCCTCTCCCTCCCGCAGACCAACAGTTGTCCATAGTTTCTTCCTGAAGCCTCATCTTGACCTATCACAGGCATTCTACCAGCAACCTGAATCTCTAAGGATTTCTTCCATTTCCTGCCCAGAAATAGTTCCCTCAATTTATTATTTAGAAGTGTTTGTCATTAATAATTTCTTCATATTAAAATAAGCAATAAATGCTCCATTTATAAATGCGTGATTGTCAGATTATAGATTATACAGGCAAGTTTAGAAGTCAGTAGCAGTGGGAAACAGAAGGCTCACTCCATTTAATAAGTATAGTGGATCCAAAAACTACATGTCTTTTTAAAAAAGATTTACTTTAATTTTATGTAAAAATGTTTTGCCTACATAAATATACTATATACACATAGGTATCATGTGTGTGCCTCGTACCCACAGAGATCAGAAGAAGGCATCAGATCCCATGGACCTAGAGTTCCAGACTATTGTGAATTGTCATGTGGGTGCTAGGAATAGAACCTGGGTCCTCTCTAAGAGCAGAAAATGCTCTTAACCACTGAACTACCTCTCTAGTTCCCAATAACTCTATCTCTTTAATGTATACTCAATAATAATGTCAGTTCACAATGGTAAGATTGAATATAAACCCAAAGATCAACAGCTTGACTTTGCTGTTCTTAGAATGTGACTGTAAATGGTAACTGGAAGTATCTCGAAACTGGAAATTCTGTGACTGGAAGTACAGAATTTCGAAAGTGAGTGTTATTTTCACCCAAAGTGGTAAGAGCAGACACATAGCCCCAAGAGGACTTGAAAGGATAACCTTTCCTTCAGGGCTGCACAGAGGAAATCCCTCAGGTACTATGGGTGACCAGGTGATTCTCTGGCACATGAAGTTCACAGTCTATCCTGACCAGAGCAAAAATGATAGCTCTGTTCTCTCACAGTTACATTCCTCTGTTAGTGTGGGTTCCATAGAAAAATCAGGCAGAGAGCACCGGCCACTGTGAGCACCTGTTGATCTTTTGCATGTTTGCTTGCCTTTGCTCCTCAGTTGAGACAAAAAATGTTCAAATGCAGTGATACATACAAATTCTCTCTGGCTTCTTTGTAAATTGAATCAGGTTGCTGAGTGGACCCAATAACTGTGAGCCCCTTCAGTGCCAAAATTTGGTACATATTTGTTAAGAAAACCCTTCTTCTGGCTAGTGTTTCCCCAACCTCAGTATGGTATGACAAATATGACAGACCTTGTTGGGTGCCAGATGCTGCTTGTGCCCTGGACTGTTGGCTGTCTGACCCTGTTACCTGCCCTTGGGGGTTGGACGTGAGGTGGCTCCAGGTGACAAATACTGCAGCAAGCTCATGTGAATGCTGCTGCAAGCTCCTTTAATACCCTCCATCCCTGTAGGTCCCCCCCCCCCGAAAATATCTCGAAACAACAGTTCCTGATTGGCTGACATTGTCTGCCTCAATCCTTGGTTTGTCAGACAGTCTTCAATTAGGTCCTCCTCTAGGCGATGTCTTTGCAGCTATGCAGCCTCTGGTGTTTACGCAGAGGTGATCACTGCCACTGTTTCTCCTATACGTAGTGATAAAATGCTTTTAGGAGGTACCCAGAGTCCAAGGTTGATTTATGTATTTAACTTTTCAATCCTGTCTCCTGGATTTAAGGCTGTAAATCCTGATGGCAAGTGGACCACGGACTCCAGGTGAACAATTGCCACTGCTTCTTCCACAGTGCCCCAAGTGTCACATCCTAAATTTTACCTAAACTGTAGATAGCACTTAATTCCAGCAGCTGGTGAAGTCACAATGGAAAAAAAGATGCTCTGTTATGCTTTTTTTTTTTTTAACTCTAGAAGAATGTCACAGAACCAAGCAAAACATGTTTGATTCCTATTTATTTAAAATGTAATTTCAAAAGCTTTTCTAGACACTCATTTCCCAACTAGAAATCACTTAATTTTATCCCTCTGATTCTGTGTACTTTCAAGAAGAAAGAAAGACATTCTAAACCATAAATGTTTATTTATCTGGATACAATATCTTTTTAAAAATAATTGGTGGCTCTGATTCACAAATAAATCATTGCACAGGCAGTAAGCAATTTTGAGTGCTCTGACCACATTCATTTTGAATTTATCTCCTTTAGAATGGGAAAAGTTTCTCTTAGGCAATATAAAGATATGTGTATTCATTGCTGGAGTCTGACCCAGTAAGCAAATTTGCACCCTGAGAGAGGAGTTCTGATTTTTATTTTCACTGAAACAAAGGCAAACAAATGGAGGGGAAGGCACAAATAGCATGTGACAGGATAGCTGGGCAGTCTCAGCCCATAGAGGGGCCCACCTCTGGGTCACAGGGCCAAAAGTCACTGGCAACTAAGGAAGAATACAGCGCATTTGCAGACACAGTGTGCTAACTACCATTCACTTCTAGAAACAAACTGTGGACGTTCTCATGCAAAGTAATATGTCTAAAAGTTAAAATAAAAGCAATAAATAATACATTGTCTTGACGTGCCAGGTTCATTTTGTTCTAGGAACTGGGATATTACATAATGATAATCAAGCAGAAGCCAGAAATGGAGGCAATGGCGATTCCTTTTTAGAGAAAGCCTAGGCACGACTCATGAAGTCCTTAGATTTCACTCAGCCCCACTTCTATGCCGTCCTTATTCCAGCTGTGGAGACCCAGGAAAGCCTATGGTAGATGACACATCACTCTGGGTACTCTAACACTCATAAAAACTCAATAGTTCTAATATTATTAGTGGTATGTATCATCTTACAATCTTCCATTAAATTGGTAAAGTAATTCTGAAATTGAAATCAAAATAATTTTCTTTTGTAAAAAGGAGTCGAGTAATAAAAGTTTAAAATTTTGCTGAGTATGTGTATGTGAAAATAACATTAATTTGGTCCTAAATTCTCATGTAATTCTCATTAGATCTTAAATTAATGAATCAAACATCCTAAATACTTTAATAAATAAGGAAAGCATTTATAAGAGACAACAATGTGAGTTTTCTGTTTCTTAATAGGCATCTGTACTAATCACCCTATAATGTACACATTAGCTTAACACAATGAATGACCTTACCTATACTTAGCTATCATGAAACTTAGTATTTATTTTTCCAGTTTACTACAAGTAGGAGTAGATCTGTTTGGACTATTTTGGGTTGTATATATGTGCTTATAAGATAATGTCTTTCTGCTTCTTTGAACTTCTAAACTCAGAGACTCACAGGAAATTCTATTAACCATGATGAGCCATGTGGTCAAAAAGCTTAGGCAATGTCAGTAATATTCAAGTCATTTTATTTTCCTAACAAAAACATTTCTGAGAAGTGCATGCTAATTACCTTGAGTTTTTCTTCTGAATTTTAAATTACTTACCCAATCCAAGTACCTGTGGTCAGCAAGGCCTGATGGCACACACTTCCCAGTGCTTGAGAGGAAGGGAAAGATGGATTTCTGTGAGTTTCAGGCCAGCCTGGGAAACTTAGTAAGACTTTGTCTCAACAACAAAAACAAACAAGCAAAGCCCAAAACTAAAATCTGTGGACAAATATAAACCAAAATTGTACCATATAAAATATTCAAGTAGACATATGCTTTGAGTAAGAAATGTATGTTTCAGAAGTCTTTATGATGGAAAGGCTTATAAGGTATATGGCTGGCTGGTTTTGTGTCAACTTGATAGAAGCTAGTGTCATCAGCGAGGGAAAAGTCTCTGTTATGAGATGCAGCTGTGAAGCATTTTCTCCATTAGTGATGATCTGGGGAGAGTTCAGCCCACTGTGGGTGGTTCCATCCCTGACTGATATTCCTGGGTTCTATAAGAAAGCAGGCTGAGCAAGCCTGTAAGTAGCACCCAGCCATGCTCCTGCATGGCTCCTACCACCAGGATCCTGTTTGAGCTCCTGTCCTGATTTCCTTTCATAATGAAAAGCAATATGGAATTGTAAGCCAACTAAACCCTTTTCTCCCCAACTTGCTCTTTGGCCATGGTGTTTTTGTCCCAGCAATAGAAACTCTAAGGAAATTCTTAAAATAGTATTTTCTTTGCCAATGTGAGTGGCCAAAAAGTATAAAAAGTATGGCAAAGACAAAAGAAGGATCCTAATGGTCATGCCCAGTTTACTTGGATCCTACAAGCCACTCATTCATGCGCATGTGCAGACTACATAGCTGGCGTCCCTGTGCCATGACTCAAAACTCATGGATTTCTGTCTCCTAGATGACACAGGTTGTCCCAGCAGCCAGTCGGTATCGCCTGTGAAGACTCCCTCAGACACAGGGCACAGTCCCATTGGCTTTTGCCCTGGAAGCGATGAAGACTTTACCAGGAAGAAATGTAGGATTGGAATGGTTGGTGAGGGAAGTATTCAATCAGCTCGTTATAAAAAAGAATCCAAGGGAGGCATCATAAAGCCAGGTAAGTACCCTTACTACTCATATTTTAAAATCTATTTCTTTTATTTTTGAGATTAATATAATTATATGAGATTATATATGTCTATTTATATCATTAAATTGTATATATATATTATATATATATATATATGTTAGATTACCTATGTAATTAAATATGAGATTATAACATCATTAAATTTCCACTTCCCTTTCTTTGTCCTAAGCCCTCTCATATATCTCTTTGCTCCTTTGTAAACTAATGGTATCTTTTTATTCCATTATATATATATATATATATATATATATATATATATATATATGCATCTGCCTAGCCTGTATAATATTACATGTGTGTACATTTTCAGGGATGGCCATTTGGTATTGGATAATGAATTGGTGTGTTCTTCCTTTAAGGAGATAAGGTGCAATAAGAGATTTCCATCCAAAACCTGCCTATCAAGTCAGAAATGACTCATGTACACAGGACCCAGAAACCTTTTTAAAGGATGTAGAATATTTAATGCAATAGTTGCTAGCAATTAAGTGTAGTGTGTAACCATCCGAAGCAAGTTTTTTGTGTGTATTTGTGCCTTAGGATCTGGTTTATTGAGATTTAATGACCCTTGGCCAAAAGTATCACTGGAGACAAACCCTCTGATTTCTTTGCTCATAGACACTAATGATATCTAAGAGATCTTTTGTTGACCTTTTTACTTGTATTTTCTCAGTCAACTACTGTTTCAAACATTGTCAATGTGAGAGTCCCTGCTGCTCTTGAATGGAGTCCAATTCTGTGCAGTAAATTCCTTGTATGAGAAAAACTACCTACATTGTCTCTGAACTTTGGGCTGAGTCAACCTGTCCATCTCATAAATATAAAGAGAGGAAATCCAGGAAGCAAGGCCCTCGGGTGACTCTTACAATTAATACAATGCAGAGACAGAGGCTGTTAAAGTTCAGGAAGGCCCTGCTCTCAGGTTAAAATAAAGCCATCTGTTATCCACAGCCCCACTAGACCCTTAGCCAAATCTCACCATCAGTTCTAGATGTATGTTCTACTTTCTTTTAAAAGGCAACTCATTAAAACCAATATCAGTTTATTAAAATAGCAAGCAATTAGTGGCTATCACTTTGGGGATCAGGGACTCTTTATTTTAGGTCCATTGCTCTAGATTTTGGAACAGTGCTGTCCCTACGTCAGAAAGTAGTCCCTGAAATGTCCCTGAGGACAGTAGCATAAAGAACAAATAATGGCCACTGAGATGGTGATGTAATCCAGTAGAGAAACCTGCCAGGAAGGGCTTGGAAAAGGTGAATAACAAGCAAGCAAGCATGCTCTTTGCCAACAGAGCCCTGTGGTGCCTTGGGCAGGAAAAGCCTTCCTGCCAGGCAGAAACTCCTACTGGAAACTTCTGAGAGGCCATCTGTCATTTGGATTTCTGTTGGTTCCTAACTATGCAGATTTAATTAAAAGCTGCATCAAAGAGTGAAGCAAAGCATTCCTGCAGTACTGTTGGATGGTGAATCTGCTTTCCAGCTTCGCTTTTTCCCCCACTTTTGCAAAACATGGAAGGATGCATCTGTGTTTGTCATGAGCTAAGAGTCCAGTCGAAACTTCCGTGGGAAATGGACTGTGTTCTTTGTCCAATGAGTTCAGTCGGAGGGCAGTGTGAAGATGGTGATCACGCGTGACCCCATTTTGAGGGAGTTTGTAATTCAAGGCAGAGCACAGTATGATAAATCTGAGTGATAGCACAGATCAAAAGGAAAGGGATGAACGTCTTCTCCCCTGGTGGCTTTCTGAAGAACCGGGTGGTCACACACACCACCGCCACTCACCTGCTCCCACATACACTAGACCTGTTTGTGGGTGCTGTCAGGATTGTAAGCTATTGTACCCAGAAGTGAAACTGGTTTGCTGCAAGTCCATTAAAATATTCCAGAGTCAACTTGTAGTTGCTGATTCACTACTTGGAGAATATCTTAACCCTGGGAAGAAAAGAATCCACTGACACTATTTTACAAATTAAAGTATTAAAACCTTTGTCCACAGATTGGCTAGAAAGGTGGGGAGTAGGCAAAATTACACAACTGAAACAAATAGGAATAATAAGAGGAAAAGAATCACTGGAGGCAGTTGAAGGGATGAGTAGTTAGTGCCAAGAAATCTACCCAGAAGCTGAAATGTTGAAATCTGCATTTGAAAGATGCCGCGGTATCTCCTTAGCCTAGGCATCAGATATCACCAGCTACTGAAATTAGAGACCTGGTTGGCTGAACTATAATAACCTCAAAACAATGGCCCAGGATTGGTTACTTCTAGAGAAAAAAAAAAAAATTCCCACATCCAAGAGGCATTTGCTAGAAAACCCAGAAGGTATCAACTACGTTAGTGATTAGTCATCCCTGGTTCCCTTAATAGAGCCCTTTTACACGGTGAAGCCCAGATGTGTTCCTGGTCGTTTGTCTACTTCGGGATTAGTTTAGTGAAGTGATACAACTAGTTGGCCCCTTACCTGAATCCATTCTTACAACCTCTGCTCCCAGAGCACCAGTGCAGGTCTGAAAGTTAGCATGCCAGGCAGAGCGCCAGGTGCAGCGCCAGGTGCAGCTCTTCCAGTTGTCTCTTTGGAATTTGAATTTTTTTCAGTGTGTGCAGGTGGGTCTTGAACTCACAGCAATCCTTTTGCCTTAGCCTGCTAAGTGCTGAGATTCCAAGCATTAGCCACCACTTTATAACTGCCATCTGGTTTTGTTGTTTTTGTTTGTTTGTTTTGAAAACAGGATGATTATATTGTTTTCTCTCCCCCAACGCCTCCCAGATCTTCCTCACCTGCTCTTGCATTCAAATCCACACTCTTTCTTTCTTTCTTTCTTTCTTTCTTTCTTTCTTTCTTTCTTTCTTTCTTTCTTTCTTTCTCTCTCATTGGAAAACAAATGGGCATCTAAGAAACAATAATAAAATTTTAAAAAAAAATAAATAAAAACAAACAAACCAGAATAGTACAGAATGAACAAACAAAACAGAAGAAAGCCAGTTAAAGAAAATGCACAAGAAACACATATAGACGCAGAGACGCACACGTTTGTCCACACAGAAATCCCATAAAAAGCCAAATCAACTAAATGCCAAAACATATACACAAGAGATCCTCCAAAATTCTTTTTTTTTAAGTTTTATTTATTATTATTATATCTAAGTACACTGTAGCTGTCTTCAGATGCCCAAGAAGAGGATGTCAGATCTCATTACGGATGGTTGTGAGCCACCATGTGGTTGCTGGGATTTGAACTCAGGACCTTCGGAAGAGCAGTCGATGCTCTTAACCCCACTGAGCCATCTCTCCAGCCCGAGATCCTTCAAAATTCTATTGAATTCATTTTGTGTTGACCATCTACTGCTGGACATGGAGCCTGCCATTAAGTAGTTTGTATCCCCAGTGACTGTTGTAGAAAACTAATTTTTCTTTTGTGAGAATTATCAATTGTAGATAACTTCTGGGTTAGGAATTGGGGCATGTATCTCGTTCCCATCTCAGTGCTGAGAGCTCATTTGGCTTAGACCTGTGCAGGCTCATGCTGCCACAGTCTCTGCAAGTTTACATGTGTTTGCGACCTGTGGTCTGTAGAAGTGTTTGTATCCTTGGTGTCTTCCATCCTTTCAGGGTCTGAGCGGGGTGGGCAAGGTTTGATGAAAATATTGTAAGTGTTACAGCTCTGAGGGGAAGCAGACATTCCATTTAGGACTGAATATTACAAAGTCTTTCACTCTCTACACATCATTCTATTGTAGGTCTTTGTATTTGTTCCATCTAGTGCCGGCGGGAGCTTTTCTGATGATGGCTGAGAGAGAAAATAGTCTATGAATATAGCTGACTGTTATTAGGAATCATTTCACTGCCACGTTCTTTTATCAGAATAGAAATATTAGGGTTTTCCCTAAGCAGTGTTGGGGATGGCTTCCATCTCACGGAGTGGGCCTTCAACCCAATCAGATAGTAGTTGGTTACTCCCACAGTGTTGTGCCACCATTGCACCAGCTTATTTGCAGACCGGTCACCGCTGTAGATGGAAAGGTTTGTAGCTGGGTTTCTGTTTACTTTCTCCTCAGTGATCTGCAGAATGTGTTCCAGTACCACAAACCCTGGTGAGTGTGGGTGAAAGAAGACTCTACACAGACACCAGCTTGACTTTCTATTCTTTGTGTTCTTCGACACGGAGTTAATTTCTTCACATCTTGGCAGCCATAAGCAAAAGACTGCAGCAGCAAAGTATAGCCTCAAGCATAGACTAAAATCTGTTTCTGACATTGAAATAGATAAGTGGAAATATTTGAAATTAAATTTACTTTGAGGATTGGCAAGCATTCTGAAATATGGCTGATTACCAGTAATACCAACAGAAAGAAAAGCTGAGAGTTTTACTAAGGACGCACTGTCCTTGGCAAAATTCCAACTCTTAACTCAATTAATTTTAACATCTGTACAAAAAAGTTGATGTCATTATTCTATATTTTGCAGTTCTGAACAATAAAATACAAAGATGTTTAGTAACTCATCCCAGATCACAGCTCTTATAAATGGATTTTAAATAGGACAACTACACTCCTTACTTTTAACCACTACAGAAGTTGTAAGATCTGCCTCAAAAAATGTAATTTTAAATAGAGTAGAGCACTGTGACAATCTAAAAAGATATACTGGTATAAATCATAAATATGTATATACATATATTTAAACACATATATTATTTATAAATATCTAAAAATTCTTATTATTTTACTTTATCCAATATAGTCATGGGTACATGGAGATAACTACAGCTGATGGCAATGTAATATCAGTTACTTTCAGAAGGTTGAACATGAGCTGTTTTAAAGCAAACCAGTGAAATAAATCATGAAGACAGGATGTAAACATTAAAGGAATGTCATGGTCCTACATTATTTTCATTTAATCATAAGTGAAGCCACTCTCTACAAAGTTTGTAGAGTACCAGTAATACCAATAGAAAGAAATCTGAGAGTTTTACTGAATACTCACTGTCCTTGGCAAAATTCAAGCTCTTAACTCACTTAATTTTAACATCTCACACACACACACACACACACACACACACACACACATACACACACACATACTTATAAGTATAAATAAACAGAAACACAGAGAATATAAAGACAACTATGTTTTTATACACACACAGAGTGAGGGTAGGGAGAGGGAGAAGGGCAGAGAGTATATGAATATGACAATGTTTGGTGATAGAATTCAGTCTACCATTTTCTTGATGTCCTGGCTGGTTTATACTGCCAACTTAACATGACCTAAAAATGATGGAAGCTTCTGTGAATTTACCTTTATTCATGACTGGTATGGGAGGGAGGACTTAGCCCACTCTGGGCAATGATATCCATAGGCTGGTGGGACTGGGAAAGATAAGAAAGCTGGCTCAGCATGAGGCAGAGAGCAAGCCAGTAAGCAGCAGTCCTCTGCGGCTTCTGCTCCAGGTTCCTGACATGACTTCCCTGAATGCTACACTGGAACCTAGCATTAAAAGCACAGCAAACCTTTCTTTCCCCTAAGTTGCTTTTTGGTCAAATCACAGCAAAAGAACAAAGCTGGAACACGAGATAAGAACTCTAACTTATTAGGTTCTCAAAGGAAGATCATTACTTTGACTAAAAGAGCATTTGAAGTTACTGTAAAATGGGACTCTGAAGTTCTCATGCTGAGAGAAAATGTTCACAAGGAGCACAGCAGATGATGTTTTGTGGTAGACCATTTCATACTATCCCAGCAGGACCAAAACAGCAGCATCAAACACGGATGTAATGAGCGTACTTCAGTGTTTATCTCTATGGTTGGTTTACATATTTACTCTCATGCCTTTCCTCCCATCTGTGCCTTTGATGACGTACTCAATCAAAATAATGGTGCCAAATGGACCTTAGTGGGCTTCCCCGAAGAATTAGTGAATCGTAATCCTCTCGAAGACAACGCTGTCCAAATCCCAGTCTCCTAGGATTTATTGCGTGGCCAGTGTTTGCAGCCACTGAGTTGGGGGTCTGCCAAATGCTCACTACTTACTCTGATGCATTGAGGAAGCCACACAGGCCTCTCAGACTGAGGGAGATACAGCCAACCACTCCCACCTGTGAGCTGCTTTGTCAGTCCTCAGCGTGACAGACGTAAACCTGGAAACATCTTTCATATGCAAACTTGCAAAGCAAGAGCTATGAATCCTGCATATATATGTGTTTTAGGTTGGGCTTTTTATTTCCTCCATATCGGAGAAACACTTATTAAAGAGTGTCTGCAAAAGAATGGGAATACTTGAGGAGTTCCAGTACTTACCTGCTTGGTAAAAATACATGGTTGTAATAGCTTACAGTCAGTCCCACATCCTGTGGTAACAAGAGAGGAGGACTGTGGTATCAGTCAGGGTTCTCTAAAGGAATACCCTGATACAATGAACTAATTTACATATATATGTGTGTTCATATTTATATGTTTACATATGTTCATATATATGTATAATTTAGAGTGGCTTTACAGGCTGTGATCTGAGTAGTCCAACAATAGCTGTCTCCTGATGAAAAAAGCCAATGATCTGGTAGTTGTTCTGTCCATAAGACTACATGTCTCAGTAATCCTAGTCTGGTGCTAGAATCCCAAGGAATTCCTAGAGAGTTGCCAGTTTAGGAGTTACAGAGACAAAGTTCAGAGCTGAGACAGAAGAAAGGACCATCCAGAGACTGCCCCACCCACAGAGCCATCCCATATACAACCACCAAACCCAGACACTATTACATATGCCAGCAAGATTTTGCCGACAGGACCCTGATATAGCTATCTCTTGTGAGGCTATGCCAGCGCCTGGAAAATATAGAAGTGGATGCTCCCAGGACCCCTAAAGAAGGAGCTAGAGAAAATAAAGGGGTTGGCAACCCTATAGGAGGATCAACCATATGAACTAACCAGTACCCCCCCAGAACTGTGTCTCTAGTTGCATATGTAGCAGAGGATGGCCTAGTTGGTCATGAATGGGAGGAGAGGCCCTTGGTCTTTCGAAGATCATATGCCCCAGTACAGGGCAATGCCAGGGCCAGGAAGTGGGAGAGAGTGGGTTGGGGAGCAGGGCAGGGACGGGGAGGGTATGGGGACTTTGGGATAGCATTTGAAATGTAAATGAAGAAAATATCTAATAAAAAAATGAAATGTAAAAAAAAAAGTAGGTTTTAATACAAGCAAAGGAATGGCTCAGGATTGATAAACTTATCCGTGAGAGTGAGGCCAAGTAGGCAAGAAGCAAAGGCTTCCTTCTGTTGTTATGGTGGCCCAGAATGGATCTCATCAATAATGATCCAGGTTTAGGAGAGGTGTTCTACCTCAACCCAACAAAGGTGTGCCCGGGTACTTGGGTTTCAGTTAATTCCAGATGTAGTCAAGTTGACAGCTGAGTCTAACCATCACTGGTCACATTTTCCAAAATCCAGAGAGGGAGATTGGAGGCTCCTTGTGAAGATACTGTAGACTTAAATAGAGGTACCAGTGACCTGAGTTTATTGTTTTCTTCACAACTGCATTTGTAATATAGCATTTGGTTGTACTTGTACAGTGGTACAAGTACATATAAATATGGAGAGAGAGAGAGTGAGAGGGAGGGAGAGAGAGAGAGAGAGAGAGAGAGAGGGGGGGGGCAGGCAGACAGGCAGACAGGCAGACAGACAGACAGACAGACAGACAGACAGACAGACAGAGACTGTTTCCTTGAATAAATCAGGTAGCAAAATTCTTCTACCACTTAACCTGGATCAGGGCATCACTAATAGGCATCAGTAAATAGGCTCTATGGCACCAACCAGAGGTTAGCTTCGAAACATGATTATAATATATTTGACAGAATACTTGTAGCATTGCATAATGATGATTACCCTACATGAGAGTTTAAAGGAAGGGGACCCTCAGTTCATCATGTAATTAAGAGGTTTCTGCTAGACCTAGGTTTGCCTCCTGGGTATGCATTCACTACCTTATCTGCTTACTTGATACATATCTATGAACTGTTTTCAAGGTACTGACAGCATTCTCATTAAGTGAATAGAGAAGAGGAGAGAATGATGTGGTGTCTGCTCTCATGTCACCCAATTTAAATGTGAGGATGTAGCTGAAACATAGGGGCATACTGAGATAAGTTTCAGTTGTGAGAATAAAGCAAGGTCATAGGCTAGTCACCAGGAAAGGCAGGGCATGAAGAACTGAGGCTATCCTTTCCAGCTTGGGACTTAGGTGGGTGGCTAACAGGATGGTGAATGAAGAAGGGAAAGATGAAGTCTGTGTTGTCAGAGTGATGGAAGACCATGTCAGGGCTTCAAGAGCGAAGATGCGGTTCGAGCTATGTGCTTGAGATTTCTCATGTAACTCTTAGAGCTTGAATTCCCTAGTGCAACTGAACAGGATATAAAATCTAGATGGCTAAGTGCAGGATGGAGATAGAGGAAGCAGACAAGCACAGCATAGATGACTTAGCACAAAGGTTCCATTCTCTTAATAGCATTGGATTTGCCAACTCTGGGGAGTTTGGGATATAAGAAGTCATAAGTTATAAGTGATTTAGAATATATTTCTTTTGGGGGGGTTGGTTTTTTGAGACAGGGTTTCTCTGTGTAGCCCTGGCTGTCCTGGAACTCACTTTGTAGACCAGGCTGGCCTCGAACTCAGCAATCCCCCTGCCTCTGCCTCCCAAGTGCTGGGATTAAAGGCGTGCGCCACCACTGCCTGGCTGAATGTATTTCTTTTAATTAAGAGTATTTATGCTGTCTTATTGATTTAGATATAGGACTTTATATATAACACGTGTGTGTGTGTGTATGTGTGTGTGTGTGTGTGTGTGTGTGTAGACAGGGTCTTACTATGTAGCCCTGGCTGACCTGGGACATTGTATATAGACGAGGCTAGTCTTGGTCTCACAGAGGTCGGCTTGCCTCTGACTCACTGGTTCTTGTAAGTGCCCTACCACTCCAACTACTTATACTATATTTAAAAGTTTTCCTCAGTCATTTTCATCTCTTGAGCTACTTTTTTACTTTTTCAGATCAAATCATCTTCGCCTTGGCCTACTTTCTTTGAAGTTAAAGCAACGTCGAGTCCATGTCTTATAGTCACTCCCATAGGTTGTGTATATAAGCCTACATTTATCATGAGGGTATAGGTTTTTATTAACCCCAAATACACTGATTAAACTTATATTTCTTCGTCCCTTGCAGAATAGCACTTAGGTATTTGGGTGGCTTAGGCTGAAAGGGCAGCTAAACTGCTGCAAAAGTTATCTCCTCCTTGAGTGGCCATAATGCCTGTCATGTACCAGGTAGAGGGAAGGGACAAGGGGAGCATGAGAGGCATTTGGTCATCTTTAAGACAGAATGAAGGGGGCCCCGTGCCATTTCTAATTATAACCCAGGACAACTTAGTCACCTGTGAGCATAGAAGAATGGACTGTAGATATAGATATTAGTAAATAACCAACAAGTTGTCACAGTGGTCCCTGCATAGCAGAAGGATAGCTGGCTATTCTCTGATCCTGTTGGTATCTGAGTGTTCTTTCACTACTAAGAGCTATTCAGTCCCTGAGATCACATAGCAAGAGGTGTAGGGTTTCATGGGCTCTACACCCAATCACTTGCTTCATTGCTTACAAGGGATCCTTAAAATGTGCAGGATATCATTCCTTGGGAATAATTAGAAAATAAGTTTCTTACCTAAGCATGAGCTGAGCAAGGACAGCAGTAGCATGCCAAAGTGAAAGGGAAAAGACCACAAAGCTTCAACCCTGCACAAAGAAATATAGGCAACTCGGGAATCTGAGAGAGAGAGAGAGAGAGAGGGAGAGGGAGAGGGAGAGGGAGTCGGAGACGGAGACGGAGACGGAGACGGAGACAGAGACAGAGACGGAGATAGAGAGACGGAGACGGAGAGAGACAGAGAGACACAGAAAGACAGACAGACAGACAGAGATAGACAGACATAATCTTCCCCAGGGAAGTGCACACAAACTGGTCATCTAAATCGTCATCTCCAAAAACATACAAAGAAGTAATATTATACAGACCAAGCAGGTTATATTTAGAAATATGTGCGAACCCACACACATGCATGCACACACCACCACCACCACCAACAGCAATTAATGGAAAATATGCCACAGATTTGAAAGAGAGCAAAGAGGGGTGTATGGGAGGATTTGGAAAGAGGAGAGGAAGAGAGAAATGATGTGATTATAATCTCAACAATGAAACAAAAGAAAGTGGGTTTTAAAATATTTAACATCTAAGGTTCTCCTTTTATTTTAAGAAATCCCATCAGCTGAGCTCTGAGAATGGCCAGAGCCATCACAGACATGGGTCATTTCAGACTGACATGTGGTTTTCAAATGACACTTTGTTCCAAGAAGGTAATTATGAGAACTCTACAATAAGCAGCTTGGGGGAGGCTCAGTATACAAAGATTCCTGATTCTTTGAGAGGTAATTGTGGAAGGAGGTACTCTACTTACATTTAGACGTGAAAGTAGGGTGAGCTAGCTCAGACTTGAGCAGGTTCAGGGAGGGCTAGCAGAAGGGAGAATATGCCGAGAAGTGTTCTCTCTTTTTCTCAGTTGTACATAGAAATAATGAATACTTAGCTTTTCCTCCACGCTATGGGGGTCATAAATGACGTGAGGCCTGGAGCAAAGCAAATACAAGAGCCTAAGTCCCACATGGCACTGGCAAACAAATATACACAGCCTCCACCTTTGCAGTTGTCAGTGTCAGCATTGGACAGAATGCCGTGTTACAGCAGAAACCCTATGCCTGACAAACAGTATTTACTCAATGGATGAGCACGTTCATTGCAATCCAAAAAAAAATGGGAGGAGTTTACAAATTACACAACGTCCAAGCATTTGAATACTCCCTTCCCATTGGGCGTCTGTTGTCTGTAGAGTCTTGATAAGAATCGTCCTGATGTCAGGAAGTACTCAGTTGGAAGTGTCTATTTCTAGAAAGCTCCTATTTGGAAAGTGTTCCTACAGTTGTCCCAGAGAGCCCCAGATTCCATTTTCTCCTTCTCGGAACACCAGAGCTCCCCTGCTCTTCTCTGCCTGGCAGCGTGGCGAAGTGACCTGCATACTTAAATAGCTGTAATTCATGCAGTGCCCAAGCTTGTCCCTCAAAATGTCACATGCTCGCCATTGGATTTAGAGCACTGTAGGTGTTTGGTGTCATTTCTGGCTTATTCACTTGGGTATTATAATCAAAATGTGGAATACGGTTGTATGCTTTGTACTTGTATTGCCAAAGGATTAGCTGTGACTGGTGTGCAAGCGTTTGCTTCCATTTGACAATTTGGTATTTCTGCAAATGCTTTGTGTCCATTCACAAGGGCAATGCTTTCATTTGAAATGCTGCAGTCACCAGGGAAAAGGCTCAGTGCTCTTCCCTGATAGGCCAGCTCTCCCTCTGCCTCCTGTTGCTATGGTGCCCAGCAGAGTAACTTCCTTGCCCTACACATGTAGGAAGCTCCGTCTCCATGGATACCCCACTCTGAGATTGTACTCTACTGAGAGATGAGCTGCACACACTGTATTTCTGCAAAAGGCATACCTCAGCCTGTGGTGGGAGGCTGCTTTCAAAGGCAGTGTTTGCCATGAAAGTCTATGGAGCTTACTCTCTTAGTAAGTACTGTTAGTCACAGTAAGTAAATGGATATGCTGTGTGTGTGTGTGTGTGTGTGTGTGTGTGTGTGTGTGTGTGCGCGCGTGTGTGTGTGTGTGTAAAGTTAATTGCAATAGGATACAAATATATAATAAAAACAAATTTTAATTCTGCCATTTAGGTATTCTGAATCCAGTGTCAATAACTAAAGTTTTTTTTTTCTTTAATGCCTACATATGTTGTTTCAATTTCTTCATCTTTTGTGAGTTTTTGTATGTGAATTAATACCAAAAGTTAAGTTTAAAATGACTCTGGATGATTATATTTTAACCTGTTCTCTTTACTCTAAGCATTGCGTAGTGCATTTGTAAATAGTGAGTGTGGCATAATGAGTGTTTGAGCTAGGGGAATAGACAAGCAGGCCACAATTAATGCTAATTGACACCTCCCACGGTTTGCAGTGGGCCTCTGTGTAGGCTGAGATGTGATGTGTTTATTATCAAGAGAGAGCGACAGCTTCTGTGATTAGTGAAAGATGCCCATGTCTGCTGTTTAGCTATGAAAAATATTCAGGGCACGTCTGTCTGACCTACTTTAATTTACTTTTCTTCCATGGCATTCTTAGAAATTTGGAAACTCTTCATGTCTATGGGTTGCAATGTGGAAGATTTTTTTTATTTGTGTGGTCTGAGTTGATGGAATATTTTCTCTTTAGTGTACATTCCAACAGTGTAAAGGTTGAATTCTCGCTGTTGTAAAACACAAGAGTCAACTTAAAGTACCTTTCATCTGCAAGGCAAATAATTAATGACTGTGCTGTTAAAATTATTAGTCAAAACATTAGAATGGCTATACATATGTTACTCTGACTCTAGCTAAACAGTCTAAAAACTATAACATTAAGGTTTTTTAGAATGACTTCAATAGATGTGCAACATATACAAATGACTGCAAATACAAAAGTGGGCCATAAAGTAAAAGAAGCTGATATTTGGGGCGGGGGGGGGGGGGAATGAGAGAGAACACAGAGCACTGTGCTAGATTGTAAAGTTATTTTGTTTTCCATAATTCATGGCCATTCAAGCAGAGGACATACTATTTGGTATCATGTTTTCCAACAGTTAGTCATAAAGTGTGGTTGGTTGGCCCAAATGACAGAAGGTTCCACCCCCGAAAGCATGAATGTACTGATGACTATTATGTTTCCAACTTGTCACATGGGTCAAGTTTTAGGTCAGCAACTGGATATTTTATTTTATAACCACCATTTATATCAGTTGATACAGCAATGTGCAAATCTGTATATCTGTATCTAATGACATAGATTTCTCTTTCTTATCTTTGAAAGTAAGGTGTGTATGTGTGTGGGGGGTGTGAGGGTGTGTATGGTATGTATATGGTGTATATATGAGTTCGTGTATGGTATATGTGTGCGTTTGTGCTATGTGTGGTGTGTGTGTATATATGTACATATGTACATTGCATGTGTGTAAGTGTGTGTTTAATTTGACTTCAAAATGTCTTTGTCTTTCACCTAAAATATGCAGAAAAAATATTGCCAATCAACTAAGGTTATTCTGAAAATTTGATGTCATATGGCATCCTGTAAATATTAGGTGGTATTACAGTAAGATTACTATAAGTGTAGTCATCATCATTGTGACACCACAGAGCAGTCAAGGGAGGTTTCAGATAACAGCTTGAGCAGTCTTTTTCAGCCTATGAATTGTACGAAGAATCTACAAGCACTTGGCATTTTGAAGGGAGTCGTGAGTTCCAGTGTACAAGAGAATGGAACTATCCCAAAGTAAAACATTTTGACTTTTTGTCCACTTCAGATAGGCTGCTTTGTGTTTTGTTAAATAGTTACACATGCATAACAGAATACTTTCCAATTGACTGTGTTGCTGGTAACAGTGGCTATTGAAGCGCTTACAGTGTGGAAGTATGGTGAAGGAAGCTAAACCACAGCACAATTCTAGTTCATATTGATGCAACGGATTGAGTATGTAACAATTGAAATCTAGGCTTGAGGTTTTTAATCTCACTTCCTGAAAATATTTCCATTCATGGTTAGTGGAGGGGATAAAGTATTTTAAAGAAAGAGTAATTGCATTAAGTTGAAAGAACAGCGAATGGTGGGAGAGGAATTGATGGGAAATGACTGATTAGTATGTATAGAAACAGGCCCCATGCTGGGAGTTTTCCTTTTGCACTAATTCTGTATGACATTAAATCAAAATTTAAAAAAAAAAATAAATGGAATGAAAAATAGAAATCGGTGGTGCCATATGCCCAGAGCCTGCTGGTGCTTATTTTAAAGCAGGGGAAGAGCTGACCTAGATTATACTTTGCAACGTTATTTTCATTTTGTCATTTTGTTTCTGGTTTTTTCTCTCTAGCATATTCTATTTCTTCCATCTGTTTGCCCTGGGAAGAATGTGGTGTTTGTATAAAGGACTATATCACTAGCCCACATGAATAAAAAAAATGGGTTAAGGTGGGGGCTCTAGAGATTAAGAGGCATTGTAGATACACATCCCCCACCTACCTTTTGCTGAGCATCCTTCCACATGTACATCACTCAGATGATCTAGTAAGCCTCTTTTCTAGTGTTCCAAGACAATTAAATCTTTAACGTCATCCCTCCTAACAAAGCAGCTTTCAGTTTTACCTGTCTTTAAAAAAAAAAAAAAAGCCCTTATTTTTCCCATTGATGTTAGCCATGCATTCATATGCTTGGGCAGCTTGTCGCAGTTTGTATGTTAAGTGTTTGGGTTGCTGTCATATCATTAGTTGACCCCTGGGAGCATTAGGCAGTGTTGATTAACAGTTCTGTATGCTGAGTCCTTTTCCAACCATAGAGCTTGTGGCTGATCAAGTGGAGGGGTGTTCCCTTGGCTGATGCAGTGGTGACATTGTTCATGGAAACCAGATAGTCCTGAGTCTGGTTTCTTGTGCTCACTTCAGCTACTAAGATAAGCAGCTCCACAGGTCTCTTCCAGGAAGATCTGATTTCTGCCAAAGACTAGGAGCAGGCCTGACTGTTCTTGAGCCATGGGTGCTATGCCAGAACCTGATACTGGTTTACAGCCTGACACCCAATGCTTTTCTTCCTGAGCAGCAGTAGCAGTGAGGGATCCCAACCATAAGTTTAGAAGAGAGTTCATAAAGAGAGATGGTTTGGAAGCTACAGAGTGCATGCACCACTGTCTTCTTGCTGCCAAGCCCAAAGCTGTGGCCCTTAAAGGGGTTTGCTTGGACCTTGAGAGTTGGCTAGGGCTCTGCAGCATAGCATGTCTACCATCAGTCTCTGCACCATTCAACAGAGCTGAGTCCAGCTCCACACTAATGTTGCCCACCAAAATATTATGCTTTTATTATGGTTTCTGGGTTATATTTAATGGGTATCTCTAAACCATTCTTTATTGAGATATAAACTTCTCTAGAACAGAAACTATCTTTTCCGCTTCTCCCTTACCCTGCCTTCCACCTGGCCACCCTCTTTCTCTGTGTTACTCTGTCAATCATTTCCATGCTCTTTCTCTTAGTTGACTCATTACATTTTGTTGTGTTAGACTTTGTCACTTCCCTTCTTCCTTCTTAAGCATTGCACATGATGTGTGCCTGGAGAAGAACATTTGTAATGGGTGTGAATTAAAGAGCGTAACAGTGACCTGTTTCCATCTGAAGAACTCCTGTCATGAAAACATGCCTTGTATTCTCAGATTCTACCCTCTGCTTCACAGCAGTACTGACCATTATACCACAGGGTGTGTGTACGTGTGCGTGTGTGTGTGTGTGTGTGTGTGTGTGTGTTTATTTCCTTACACTTAAAGATAATTTTGCCACCTTGAACACATATTCTTGAAAAATATGATGGAATTCAAAGGTACATGTTTTTTTTAAACCCTAAACCAATGTTTTCTCTATTTTTCCACTCTCCTTCTTTGCCCAATACCTTGTACTTGGTAGGTGTTCAAGGGATGCTTGTGAAAAGGCACAATTGAGCCTAGGAGGTGTTGTGACTCTAGATGGCAAGGTAGTATTGACTGACTCCAGTTGGCTTGGTCCTTTGGACCCTTGTTTCATCTCTTCAGGTGCTTGTAAATGTAAGGCACATGAATGTCACATCGGATCTGATTGCTTCGGGGCATTTTCCTACTGGCATTTCCAGACCCTGCTTACCTTGTTTTTGCAATCCTTGCCAACATTCTCCAGTGGCCATAAAGAAAGTAGCTTTCATTGTTCGTAAGGCTTTGCTTTGCTTTTCTGTTCTTTTTGGTTTTTTTTTTTTCATAAAACATCATGCCTGGGGTGGAGAAGGAAGAAGCAGAGAGAGCAGAGAACATTGAGTACACTTGAATTTAAGTTAGCTTGTATAGTGGGTGGGACAGATTAGCTAGGCAGGCAAAGGCCTGGCCTGAGAACGTGTGCTCGGTGCCAGCTGTCACTGAGAGTGAGATCCTGGGGAAGGTTTCATTAAAACAATCCATAGACATGCAGAGCTAATCTTTGGGCAGAGCCTCATCTAATTGTGAGTACCCTTCATTCTCTTTAAAAGCTAGACATCTCATTAGAATAAGCAGAAAGCCCTATCAGAGGGAAGGAACAGCAAAGGGGAGTGCCCAGAAGCTCCAGACTTATAGGAGCTTGAGAGTAGGAGTGGTTTGCCTTTGATAGACAGTGATAGGGGTACAGGACTAGAGCCCATTGCTGGAGAAAGACTGCCTTCCCTTCCTTGCCTGCACCCAAGCTCCGGAAGAGGAGCAGGAGTAAAACACAGTATCCCAGGCACATGTCCCCGAAGAACTGCAGTTTCTTCTCTGGTTCTCCTAGAGGCAGAAAGAAGAAAGGAAACAGAACATGTAGAATTGCATAGGTAGCAGAAGATGGACTAATCGGCCATCACTGGAAAGAGAGGCCCCTTTGGTCTTGCAAACTTTATATGACCCAGCACAGGGGAAGGCCTGGGCCAAGTAGTGGGAGTGGGTGGGTAGGGGAGCAGGGGC